>NC_086445.1:571681125-572001742 GCF_028390025.1 Pseudophryne corroboree
ATCTTCTCTCACCCCTGCACTGTATGACTGTTCTGTAGTGCAGTCACAGTCACAGTGATCTCTATGGGGGCATAACGTTTTATAAAAGGAACCCCCTTTTTTCAAATGAGGGTGCCCCCATCTTTCTAGTTGCTGGGGGTAGGGAGACAGGGGGACTTAAAATTCATCTCCCATATCTTTCATTCTTTTTTTCCCCCTTCTATTTACAAAAGTGATGTTGTGCACACTAATCTGGAGCTTGCCTAGCGACCGCTGGGCAAATGTAAGCTTGGTATGCGGTCGCTAGGCAAATGCCAGATTAGTGTGCACAACATCATTTTTGTAAAGAGAAGGGGAAAAAAAGAATTAAAAATATGGGAGATGGACTTTAAGTGCAGGTAAGTTTTAATTTTTTTCACACACTGATCAGCCTCTGATCTATCAGACACACATGGCTGATCACATTAGCTGGATATGAGCTCAGCCTTCACAGCCAGCAGGCAGATAAAACTTTGCAGGAGTAGGGGAAACAGAGGTAAGCCTGAATAACGCTATCTCAAGATAGCGTTATTGTCACAGGGCTCCCCCTGTATTTTTTTTTACAATTTTTACTTAGTATATTTGGGCAGATCACATTTCTCAATACAAGTACAGTTGCTTAAAAAAATTTAATTTAAGGGCTTGGGGGAGAATTTTGCAAATTCTCCTCCAGCTGCCCAGTACTAGATTTGGGTGATTCTAAAATAATGTGAAAATGGTATAAAAACACCTTTTTTAGCATTATTTAGTAAAATAAAATTATTTTGATAAACATGCCTGTTCATATCTTTATCTTTTTTATGTTATTTTAGAGAAAAAAAGAATACAAAAGAGAAAAGAAAATGCAATACCTATGTTTCAGATCTGTGCTATTGGTTTTTAATAAACAAAACACCTCTATTACAGAAACGTACAAAAATATACAGTACACACTAGTCACCAGAGGTGTCCCAGCTTTTAACACCAGATGTGTACTTACATTCTACACTAGGTAAAGCTTGCTTTGCAATGGGGCGTTGATATGTATTCTTCTTTCAGTATTATTCGAGCACTACAACATTATAGTCAACACGTTTTGGGTTTTTTTTTCACATACTTTCTTAACATTTGCTTGATTTACTATCCACATGGACATCTACTGGGAATAGTAACCTGTGGCACGTTTAGCTGAGTGAGCCACATTGCCCGAAGTGTGGTGACCGAAGCGAGCCTGCAAGGGTACACGTCTGTCCTGATGATGGTCACATAAAATGAAATATAAAAGATTTGTCCCCAAAAAATAAAAAAACATATGTTGACCATTTGTGTGTAGACCATTGTCACGTCGACCTTTTAAACCTATCAACCTTTTGTACCTGTCTACCTTAAGCACTGTCAACCTTTTCATCTGTCGCCCTTTTGTACCTGTTGATCATTTGATGTCGACCTAAGAATGACTGTTGACTATAATATTGTCAATCCAATGATCCACATCCACAGTATATGTGAGATCTTGAGATACATAATTACATACATGGGGGGTCATTCCGAGTTGTTCGCTCGCAAGCTGCTTTTAGCAGCTTTGCACACGCTAAGCCGCCGCCTACTGGGAGTGAATCTAAGCTTCTTAAAATTGCGAATGAAAGATTCGCAATATTGCGAAAAGACATCTCTGCAGTTTCTGAGTAACTCGAGACTTACTCGGCATCTGCGATCAGTTCAGTGCTTGTCGTTCCTGGTTTGACGTCACAAACACACCCAGCGTTCGCCCAGACACTTCTCCGTTTCTCCAGCCACTCCCGCGTTTTTCCCAGAAACGGTTGCGTTTTTTCACACACACCCATAAAACGGCCAGTTTCCGCCCAGAAACACCCACTTGCTGTCAATCACATTACGAACACCAGAACGAAGAAAAAACCGTGAGTAAAATTCCTAACTGCATAGCAAATTTACTTGGCGCAGTCGCAGTGCGGACATTGCGCATGCGCACTAAGCGGAAAATCGCTGCGATGCGAAGAAATTTACCGAGCGAACAACTCGGAATGACCCCCATTATGTAGACAAAAATGACTGGACACCCCCCCACTTCCGCACAAGTGAATGGTGTCTCCTGCAGCAGACATGTTCGTGAAGGTATATGCATCTGTCACTCCAATTCCTCCCAGTTTCTCAGTGGGGTTAAGATCTGGACTCTGAGCTGGCCAGTCCATCAGGGTAACCAAATTTTCTGTATACTAGTCCACCAACAACCTGGAAACATGACATTGCGCAGCCTACAATGATCCCCTTTTCAAACTTGGTTAGCTACTATTGGCAAGCCATTTCATTAGCAAATGATCTAATCAGTGCCCCTCTGCCCATTTTATACCTTCATGGACTGGTAGAGTGGCACTAATTAGATCATTTGCTAATGAAATGGCTTGCCGGAAGGAGCTAACCAAGTTGAAAAGTGGCTTACCGTATGCTGTGCAATGTCATGTTTCCAGGGCGATGCTGGACTGGTATACAGAAAATTCAGTAACCAGGATGGACTGGACAGAACTAAACCCATATGAGAACCAATGGGACGAATTGGAGCGACAGATGCATTCTAGACCTTCTTCAGTGTCACAGTTAGTCACTGTACTTAAGGCGGAATGGCAAAACATACCACCTGCTGTTCTCCAGAAACTTGTGGACAGTTTGCCAAGGGGTGTAGTATGAGTGGCCAGCGGCCGGCATCCCGGGGGCCAGCATACCGGTGCCGGGATCCCGACCACCGGCATACCGACAGCTGGGTGAGCCCTAATGAGTCCCTTGCGGGCTCGCTGTGCTCGCCACGCTGTGCTCGCCACGCTGCGGGCACGGTGGCTTCTCCCTCCAGGGGGGTCGTGGACCCACAAGAGGGAGAATATGTGTCGGCATGCCGAAGGTCGGGATCCCGGCGCCGGTATGGTGGTTGCCAGGATCCCGGCCGGCGGCATACTGAAGACCACCCTTGCCAAGAAGGGTGTCTGGAGTAATCACTGCACATAGTGGACCTGCAAAGTACTGATGTCAATAATATCTCATTGATGTATTTGCTGTTAGTATCCAATCACTTTTGTTTACATAGTGTAGTTAAATTACTGCACTTTCTGTACTCTATCTGCATGTAAATATTTGTTGTTGTTTTTTTGTTATTTTATGCTGGTGCATGATATAATCCAGACTATTTGAGCAGCATGTTAGTTATTCAGGATTCTCATGAAAACCAAAATCTCCTTTTTATCACATTGAGCACATCATTTGACGTGGCAAGCAATTAATGTTGTAAATTTATTCCACTAAAACAGGGGATTCCAAACTATGTGCCACAAGCAAACACCACTCGCTGGCAGCCTGAGATCACCCCCTCACTAGACAACCCAAAACGTTTTTGTTTCTTTCTACTGTAGAGAGAAGCACCGCAAATGTGACAAAATCCCCTCTGTTTTCTTTGCTACATACACACACATTTACAGTAGTTTATTGGTAGCACCAACAGCAAATATCTTTCTGTTTTGTATACATATACAGTATGGCATTAATATTACCACGCAGTTGGTACCATGTACAATATGGGTAAAACTGAGCGCAGGCATATTTTGCCTAGTGCTATCACTCCAGGCGCCGGCAAAGTTAGAGGGTACGCTGCCACCTCCCTCTCCCCCTTGATGTGGCGTGGCCCACTGTACAGGCAGCCGCAGAGCAGGAGGAGAAGGAGCAGATGGAATGCACACTGACTCAGACTTTGAGACTAGGTAGGGAACAGGGCAGGCCAGAGGCGACAGCAGGAGGTACTGAAAGTCGGCACATGCTGGAGCTCTGCCGTCCTCTTTATATGGCTGATTGTGTGCTTGTAGCAGTGCAGCAGGGTTACTTCTGTCCTGTAGCACCACACTCTGCCTCCGCAGCTGCAGTACCTTTCTCTGCCCTAGCTGCTGCAGCACCTCTTTCTGCCCCAGCTACTGCAGTACCTCTCTCTGCCCCGGCTACTGCAGCACCCCTCTCTGCCCAAGCTGCTGCTGCAACACCTCATTCTGCCACTCGGTGCTGGAGCACCTCTCTCTGCCCCTCAAGCTGCTGCAGAGAAACTCTCTCTGCCCCTCAGGCAATTCTGGAATGTTATTTTCATTGAGACATAGTGGGATTATCAGGTCTGGGATGGCAGTTCTAGGGAAGTATTTTCTTGGGGGAATATCATGTCGGAGGGGGGGGGCAGTTTTGGGGCATTATTATCATTGAGAGTTTGGGGGAAGGGTTCAGGTCTGTGGGGGGGTCACATTTGGGGCATTTATTTTCATTGAGGCATTGGGAGATTATCAGATCTGGGGTGGTCAGTTTTGGGGCATTATTTTCTTTGAGAGATTGGGGGGGGATATTAGGTCTGTGGGAAGTCACATTTGGGACATTATTTTCATTAAGGGATTGGGGGTTGTGAGGTCAGGTCAGTCGGGGCATACATAGTTTTTAATTTCTTTTAATTGAACAAGTAAATAGTTAAATAGAGCTACTTCCATAGCAGCTCTACTGTTGTGTAAAGTGTATAATGGACTCTACCATGGCATAACATGTATAAGGGGCTCTACCATGGTTTAATGTGTATAAGGGTCTCTACTGTGGCATAATGTGTATAAGCGGACCTATTGTGGCGTAACGTGTATAAGTGGCTCTACTGTGGCATAACATGTATAAGCAGCTCTACTGTGTGGCGTAAAGTGTATAAGAAGCTCTATTGTGTAGCGTAACATGTATAAGGGGAACTACTGTGTGGTGTAATGTGATTTGGTACTATTCTGTGGCCACGTTCCTTCCACATGAAGTCATGGCCCTATATTTTTGTTGTACACCTTTGGCGCGCACTGTCCATGTTTTAAACATGGAGGCATCCAAAAGGAAACTTTTGCCTTGATCTCCACAATGTCAATAACTGGCCCTGTCACCAATTTATATTTTTTTCTTTTCAAATGTAATATGCTACCACTTGTTGGCCAGGACCCCAATTCAGGACAGGGGAGGGGGTTCCAAAACATACCCTTGCCCTGGGCACCATGGCACCTAGCTATACCTCTGGCGCTGATAGCAAATATCTTTCTGTTTTGTATACATATACAGTATGGAATTAATATTGCCACGCAGCTGCTACCATTTACAATATGGGTAAAACTCAATGCAGGCATATTTCTTTTCTGTTTTCTTTCTATCTTGGTATGACCTATTTGTAATTGGATTGAGCCCCATTGAGGGCACAAATATTACACAGTTCTTTACATGAATATTTAATCAATCACATCAGTCCCTGATCCAGTGGAGCTCCTAAACTATATTCCTTACCACATGAAAACAAAGGGTTTATCCTATTAGCTGTGGTAAATTATTGCAACTAATGGATCCCCCATGGGACATCCAATTAGCTTTGACCGTCAGCACTTATCAGGGAGAAGGCTTAGCATGCTTCAAGCATACAAAGCAGAACCCCCTACAAGCAGCCGACAGAGGGGGTCATTCAGTTCTGATTGTGGATATGTTAAATTTGGCACATCTACAATCAGTTACTCAGACATGCGGGGGGGGGGGCACCCAGCACAGGGCTACACACCGTGTCCTGGGTCACAGTAGCTGCGTGTGATGTCACGCAGCCGCCGCTGCACGCCCCCGCAATGATGTAGACATGCCTGCGTTATCCAGACCGCAGCCCATCAACGGCGTTAGTGTCCTGCAGTACTCAGCTCCTGTCACAGATGAGGAGCAGACAGTGTAGGCACTAGTCTACAGGAGCAGCACAGCATCTCCAGGGATGTTGAACACCAGGGCCGTTTTAACGGCAGTGTAGGCCCCTGGGCAAAGCAATGCACTGTAGGGAGTGTTCCGCCCAGGAAGCAGGACCTGGAGCAGTAATTTCTACTAAGTACTCCTTTACTGGTCAGATAGGGGGTGTTTTAAGAGAGATGCGGCGGGAGAGGGAACACTAAAATGTAGAAGGGGGGCATTTCCAGGGTGGTAGGGGGTGATTAATACACGGGGGACAGGCGAATAGTGGAGTGGGCTTAATATTTATCATTTTCCAGTGGGAGGGCAGCTTGCTTGACCACATATATCTGTGGTTACTGAGGGTGGATTTCTGATCTTTCAATGGTATACAAAACTAGACAGCCCCACCTTTCAGGAGGTACCGGGGTCTTGGGGATCGAGGTTCAGGATCCATAGCAATCCACCATCAAAATATAAAACCACATCCCAGGAGTGTGGAGCAGGGGCCAGCTGCTGGAGGGGCTGATATCTCCGGTTCTGGGCATAGTAGAGAAAAGCTGCGAGTGTTCACCAAAATGGGAGAGTCCCTGCTTTTGGAGTATACCCTCAGAAAAATCTAAGTCTGAGCAAATAACTGGTTTAGATGGGGACCGCTGCTTTGAAGTAAGATATCTCCGGTTCCCCAGGGACAATTTAAAAAAATCTGGTACCCCGGGAAAGAGGGAACCCTCAGCTATAAGACTAGGGCCATTAGATGCCTGTGGCCCTTGGGAAACTTAATGGGCAGCTGCCCATTAAGCCCAATGGAAAAGACAGCCCTGCTGAGCACGCCCCCTTGGGCCACACCTCTTTATACCAGGCCACGCCCACATTTATGGTGTACATGGGGGTTATGGAGTGTGCACCGGGTGTCACCAGACCCAGTGACGTCTCTATCAAGAGGGGCTATTTGCGCAACTTGAGCAACAGTGAGGACACATCTGTATTGTGTATTCAGGTCTATTTTTATCATTTATTAATTGAATCATGCAAGAAGATGCTCTATCTTCATATCTAAATTCTAAACCATAAAACCCATCCATGAAACGTGATACATCCACAGTCAATATATCTAGCTTTTCCATCCTTTCCCCAGCACACAAGCACACCTTATTCCTCAGCAACATTACATTATTATGAGACAGTGTGTGATAGATGTGTGATAAAGAATCAGTAACAAGAATGGAGAAGAAATTTTGTAGGCTCTCAAGAAGAAAGAGAGTGAGAGGCAGAACATACATCTCTTGCTAACTGGCAGATACAATTATTTAATTCACTATCAGAGTGACAAGCAACACATTGTTTAACACAAGCCATGACCTCACACTCATGAACAGCAGCGCCTGACCTTTGAGAAAGGTCTCTTTCTATTAGCTACATTTTTTTATTTTATCAGCAAAGATATATATCAAAGTCCAGAATTATAA
Source organism: Pseudophryne corroboree (assembly GCF_028390025.1). Classification (NCBI taxonomy): domain Eukaryota; kingdom Metazoa; phylum Chordata; class Amphibia; order Anura; family Myobatrachidae; genus Pseudophryne; species Pseudophryne corroboree. The sequence goes on from NC_086445.1 coordinate 571,688,340, forward strand.
TTTAGTATTCCAGGACAGGTGACTAGCTAACAAACACTGATCTCTTGATCTACTGTATTGAAGCCTTAGTGAGCCATTATATTATACAGTTATATTATTTTATCTGAATCATAGCAATTCCTTGTGTTATCTAGATAAAAATGGGTAAAAGAAATAAGAGATGGCAAACGTGGAAGTTACATACTGTTATTTTATATAAAAAGAAAAGTGGCTGGGAATTGTGCTGATGGCTGTACTGTATCTTCCATAACATTTTTTTTTCTCTTAGATCAGTACTCATAGGTCTGAAAAGATTAGGTTCAAATAATGAAAAAGAAAGAAATCAATAGAATCAGGTTTGAACACAGAAGAAAGAGGCAAGAAAAGAGAAAAGGATATTAAACATGAGAACAACTTATGGTGAATGCAATGAAGACATATGACTAAGCCTTGAGATGTTGGTTGTAGAAAGGTTACATTGCAAGGTCATCAGCAAATTATGCTAGCTGATGTATGCAGTGGACACTTACAAGAGTTGGGCTTGAGAATACTGCTGGCAAGGGTTGGTCCTGAAGGGCCGGACATGGAAAAGACAGAGATGCAATCGTCATCCTGGGAGCAGCCAGCTTGGATGGCACGGAGGTAGCTGTGACTGCGCATTCGGAAACAACCAGGCAGATCCAAGGCTTCAACAGCATGAGATTCCATCTCACTGAACAGCGATTCACATGTAGCCCCTGGCTGGTGGTTTAGCTCACCCTTATTCTGAAAAGTGAAGAAGACTACAATCACAAACAAAGCTTATGTCACGCCATACCTGCCTGACCAATGTCCGAATTAGTTTAGTTTTTGTGAAATAGTAGCATCCATGTTGCAGGTAATAAAGTTACTGATCAATGGCAATTACAGGGAAGAAGAACTTCAGACCATCTGCAAGTTTTGTTCCACCTTTGGAGAAGTTTAAAGGATTTTTCAGTTAAATGCAAAACTTAAAATTATAAAATTATACGGAAATTTAGGACTTGCATTACAGGCAAAATCTTCATTATACCTGTTAACAAACTCTGATCACATAAAACTATAAATAACACCCCTTTTACACCAAGCCACTGAATCGGAATATTGCAACCCGGTTCTTGGCTTGGTGTGAACCGGTCGACCCAGGTTGTGTGTCCAAGACCTACCAGGATACTGGATGTCATTAAGTACTGATTTTCAGTACATCACGCATGCTCAGACCGGGTCCTGCGGCATAGGTTTTATAAAAATGGAGGCATGTCGCCGTCCTCTAGGGGGTGGGAAGAGGCCAGTGATCTCCATTGTAGGATGGAGATTTCCTGAACCTTACGACTGTTGGGGGCCGCAAGCCGCTGGATAGTGGGTTCTTTGGTCTGGGTGTGGATTATTAGATTTCCACTAAAAGGTCTACAGTTAATATGTTTACCATTAATGGTAGACAGGCATTAGGTCAACAGTGTCAAAAGGTCGATAAGGTAAAGAGGACGACACGGAATAGGTAGAAACTAGACAGTAGAAAAGATCGACAGGGTCAAAAGGTCGACATTGAAATGGTCAACACAAAAAATACCCAATTTTTAAATTTTTTTTGGGGGGTGTTTTGTCACTTTTCTGCCACAAACAAGCCACATACAGTAAGTGTAACAGGTGCCTCGCTCCGATACCAATGTGCTTGGCCCAGGTTACTATTCCCAATCATAGTCTATGTGGATGGTAAAGTATGAAGAAGTTGAAAAAGATGAAAAATAAAATAAAAAAATTGTCTACCATATGTGTGTCAACCGTTGTCATGTCGACCTTTTGACCTTGTCAACCTTTTACGTGCAGACCTTTTGACCCTGTTGACATTTTGACCCTGTCGACCTAATCCATGTCTACCATTAGTGGTTGACCTATTGACTGTAGACCTTTTGATCCGATATTGCATCCTAGGATGCAGCTCAGATCAATACTGCCGCAGGAGGTGTCTGCATGTAATAGATGCCTCCTGCTGCCTTACCATACAGCGCTATCGCAACAGTAATAGTACCTCCGACCGCATCTGAATGACCCCCACAATGCGGTCTGAAAGGTATGACCTGGGTTATTTTACCCAAGTACCTTTCAAAGCTGCTATTTGGCTGTGTTTCTTGAGTCCTGTCTCAAGGGAGTCATATGACACGGCGGACATGGCAGGTGCGGATGCGACACAAGTGCAGTGGGAGGGCGATAACCTGGATCCAACGGGCATTAAGAATAGGGTTTAGCAGCTGTGACATGGCTTGAAACTGTGTTCACTTTAGCCAGATTGGAACTGGGGTTTTGGTGTGAAAGGCGTATAACAGAATAAGGGCTACTTGGCTTGTTTTATTAGATTTTATAATAAAAAATAAATTAGTTTTGCGATCTCAAGTGAATTATTATTTTTGAATAACAAAAATACAGATTTAATGAAGCATTACCACTTGGCAATTACAAATAAAAGTAAGAGGCAGCAACAATTTTATTTAACAATAACACAAAGGTGCCCCTTAATGGACGTATGCACTAAGAAGGGGCCTATTTATCATCATCCGCATCCAGAATGCGGATGACAGGTGATAAAATCGCCCAAACTCGCACTGCGATAATTGATTACATCGCAGGGATGTATTAATCATCGCATGCAGGAACAGAGCTAGCGGTCAAGCTCTGTCCCTGCGATGCCTCTTCGCAGCATCAGCGGGGGGAATTTTTCGTAAAAAATACCCCGATGTCCTGCTGCGCATGCGCTGCCCTCACCACTACCACCTCTGCCCGGTCGACCACCCCCTGTCGCGACTACCCCTGCGTGCCATGGACCCCCCTCCCAGCAGGATAATATACTCACCTATCCAGGGAGCTGGTCCGCGCTGCTTCAGGAGGCTGCCGGGCGCCAGGTCCCTCTCTTGCGCTGTGACCCCCAGTGCTGTGAAGTGCGCTGCTGTTTTGCAGTGTCACTTTACTGCACCGGGGTCACATTGCAACATATGGGGGACCCGGCGCCCGGCAGCGCTCACTGGAGCAGTGGACACCGGCTCCCTGGACAGGTGAGTATGTTTTTTTTGTTTTTTTTTTACTTTTTAAAAAAAATGTTTACACTGTGATCAGCTTGTGTGTCCATCGGACACACAGAGCTGATCACTGGAGCCGGGTCCCGCTCAGCTTTCTCTGCCAGGGGCAGAGAAAACTGGGCAAATGCCTCCCTATCACAGTGCTGCCCTGCGAACTCGCCAGCCTGCACTGGCGAGATTATCACTTGGCACACTGCAGTATTTTTTCACATCTTTTTTTTAGTAAATCTAGTTAGACTGCATTTCCCATTATAAGTATGCGGAATGTGATGTGGGATACTAAAAAAAAAAGTGAATTAGACCCCTTTCACATCGCACAAATAACCCAGTATCGACACAGCATATTGCCGCGTCGAAAGGGGTCAGTGTGCGATTTGAAAGCACTTTGGCTGAATTAGCGGGGTCGCCTGACCCGGTAATTCAACCCGGTAAAAAAGAAGGGTTATTACCGGGTTGAATACCGGGTCAGGCGCAGTGTGAATGGGAGCCGTTTCTATGTGACATGGCTCCCATTCACAGCATAGGGAGAGGTGGCTCAGGAGATGAGCTTAACTCTCAGCGCCGCCTCCCCCCCCCCCCCCCCCCGCGCCCCTGCTGCGCCCCCCCCGCTGCTATGGCAACCGACCCAGTATATTGCCGGGTCGGAAAGCCACCAAAGCAGAGCAAATGCTGGATCCCACCCGGTAAGGACACGTATCTCTTACCGGGTGGATTCCGGCATTTGCGATCTGAAAGCGTCAATAAAGGGTTTGGAGCAGTTTTTCATGAAAACTGCTCCAAATGCTCTTTAATACATTCAGGTGATACTAAAATAATGTGAAAAGGGTGTGAAAACACCCTTTTTCACAATATTTTAGTAAGAATGATGTTAATAAATAGGCCCCTTAGATCTTTCACAATATAGAATTCACATGGAGGAAGCAAAGGCTAATTTTAGCAATAATTACATAGTTTATGTGTTTGATTATTTTGAAGTAGACTGCTAAAAAAGGAAGGAAAGTCTGAAAATATAAACATGGTGATTCGCAGTCCAGGTCACAAGTCTAGTCATCTGCATTCTTGCAAATACCATAGGAGCAGGGCAGGCTCAATATAGAATAAATGGATCTAGTCAACAATGAGCTTGTATAGTACAGTAATAATCCTTCATGTGGAACTATTATAATAAACAGGCTCATTATGGAGAGGGGAATGTGTCCAAACACAGCATTAAACACTGACTGCTACACTGTCTGGGTGCTGCTGGAGTGGTGGAAGTGAATGTGTATGTTGCATAGTTAGTGAAGTTGAAAAGAGGCAAAAAACCTGTGTTCTGTGTTAAGCTGTGCACGTTATAATGCACCTGCTGAAGTAATGGTTTAGTACCAATTGAGAACTAAGATTCTTACCACTCCCAGACATTGATGTCAATATGTTAAATGCTATAGCACTGGATACATTTTCCATTTAGAAATTAGTCCAATCCGTTTTTAAATGCATTTACAGAGTCTGCCATTATTACCTTCTCCAGCAGGGAGTTCCAAATCCTTATTGCCCTTACCGTGAAGAACCCTTTCCTACGCTGTGTATGGAATTTTCTCTCCTCTAGCATCAGCGAGTGCCCACGTGTCCTATACAGAGTTCTTTTAATAAACAAATTCCCATGCTAACTCCTTGTGCTGACCCTTTACATATTTGAAGATATTTAATAATGTCTCCTCTTATGGTGTGTACAACATGGTGAGATATTTTCATACGATTTTGACTATATACTAGTCAAAATCGTAAGAAAAGTTAGTGCAGATCACAAGGTGAAAGTCACCTTGCGATCCCGATGCGCGGTCCCTAGATAGATTGTGCAGGCAAGTCAGTTGTCACTATCTCGTAGAAAAGATAGTGAAAATTGACACTTAGCCAAAATCGCACATAGGCCCTCATTCCGAGTTGTTCGCTCGCTAGCTGCTTTTAGCAGCATTGCAAACGCTAGGCTGCCGCCCTCTGGGAGTGTATCTTAGCTTAGCAGAATAGCGAACAAAAGGTTAGCAGAACTGCTACTAAATATTTCTTTGCAGCTTCTGAGTAGCTCCAGACCTACTCCTAGATTGCGATCACCTCGGTCCGTTTAGTTCCTGGTTTGACGTCACAAACACGCCCTGCGTTTGGCCAGCCACTCCCCCGTTTCACCAGCCACTCCTGCTTTTTTTGCCTGGAACGCCTGCGTTTTTTAGCACACTCCCTGAAAACGCCAAGTTGCCGCCCAGAAACACCCACTTCCTATCAATCACACTACGATCACTCGAGCGTTGAAAAAACGTCGCTCGAGCTTGTGTAAATCTCCAAAGTTTTGTGTTAAATTACTAAGCGCATGCGCGCACCATGCGCATTTTCCACCTAATCGCTGCGTTGCGAAAAACGGCAACGAGCGAACAACTCAGAATGACCACCATAGTCATTTTCGCAAGCACAGTCATTATGTGCTTTCGATGCTGACCTAGTGTCACGATCCGGGTATCTGGACGCCATTACTTACCCTTCAGATGCCTCCTAAGGCTGGCTCAGCATTCCAGGACCGGATCCCGCTGTTTCTGAGTTTCCACATGCAGAATGTCAGAGTGGTGATTTCATCAGCCGCGGCCTCCGCTGTGCCCGCGTGGTTAAATGTGCGCTTGTCAGTCTGGCGTCTCCTGTCTCCTGTGGCCGGCGTCGCCATTACTGTTTCAATTCTCACATGGATTACAAACCAAACTTCCCTCCAAGTGTCTGCATGGGCGCAGCCATCTTGGTTTTTGTCATCTGATCATTTCCACCAATCTGCTGTCTGTATTGTTGATTTGCATAATTGCCTAGCCAACCCCTTCCTTGCTGCAGGTATAAGTAAGCTGTGCCTGAACAAGGAAGGCGTCAGTGCTTTGGTTGTCTAACCTAGTTCCAGTTTGTCTCTCTCCTGTGGTTGTCTTCCAGGTTCCAGCTCCTGTCTCCAGACTTCTGCTATAGAGACCCGCACCAGCATTCCATCTGCGGTGTAGCCTGACTCTCCGATCCATTCTGGACTCACCTGTTTCCAGCTACAGCAATCACCTGCTTCCAGCCGAGCTTCCAGCAGTGTACAACTTCTCTTAAAGGGCCGGTGTCCTTTCTGCAGTTTACCACTCTCCACCGGTATTATTATTTCATCGCTCTCAAGTCAATCACCTGCTTCCAGCCCAGCTTCCAGCAGTGTACAGCTTCCCTTAAAGGGCCGGTGTCCTTTCTGCAGTTTACCACTCTCCACCGGTATTATTATTTCATCGCTCTCAAGTTCGTTTATTATTTAACTGGTTCCAGACAGTATCCACTCCGTACCAACAACAGTCTGGTTCCAGCCAGTATCCACAGCAGCCGTTTTATCTTCAGCAGCCCAGCCTTTCCTGGAACACCAGCTGGTACGATCCTGGGTTCTCTCCATTGCTACAGTCAGGCCTGGTAAGGACTTTCCAACTAGAAGATTATTAGAACTGTCTCACACTACCAGTGCCTGTGGCCCTTGCCACCCTGTAGTACCCAGGAATTGTATTTATCCTCTGTTGACTTTTATGTTTCCTTTACTGCTGCTGTGTTACGGAGTTTGTCATAATAAACATCATTGACTTTTATCCTGGTTGTCGTGGTCACGCCTTCGGGCAGTTATTCTACATGTTACTTACATGTCTAGGGGTCTGATACAACCTCCCAGGTTCCGTTACATCTCAGCCCCTACAACTGAGGCTGCCTCCCGTCAGCTCAGGCCCTCAGTTGTGACAGTAAGCACTGACCTAATGAATCCAGCCGGAGACCAGGATCAAGCGGCCAGGCCGATGCAAGAACTGGCAGCCCGACTTGAACATCAGGAGGCTGCACAGGGCCACATCATCCGCTGTCTCCAGGATCTCTCCACACGGCTGGATGGGATTCAAACGACCCTCCGTGGACCTGGCACGTCCGGTGGGTCCACTACAGTGACACCAGCTGTAACCCCACCCACCTTACCCATTTCCAGTCCACATCTTCATCTTCCAACGCCAGCAAAATTTGATGGATCTCCAAGGTTCTGCAGGGGATTTCTCAATCAATGTGAAATCCACTTTGAGCTTCTACCTGGCAATTTCTTCAGTGACCGTACCAAAATTGCCTATATCATCTCCCTTCTCAGTGGCTCAGCCCTTGACTGGGCATCACCTTTATGGGAGAAGTCTGATCCCCTGCTATCCTCCTATACTGACTTTGTAGCTACATTCAGGCGCATCTTCGACGAGCCAGGCCGGATAACATCTGCTTCATCTGAGATTCTTCGTTTACGCCAGGGAACACGTACTGTGGGACAGTATCTTATACAGTTTAAAATCCTGGCATCCGAACTGGCATGGAACGACGAGGCCCTGTATGCTGCATTCTGGCATGGCTTATCAGAACGCATCAAGGATGAGTTAGCTACCAGAGACTTGCCCTCTAAGTTGGATGAGCTAATTTCTCTTTGCACGAAGGTTGATCTACGTTTTAGAGAGAGAGCAACCGAGCGAGGAAGATCATCTACTCCTAAATCTTCTGCTCCTCCTTCTCGTCAACCATCTCCATCCAAGGATGAGCCTATGCAAATTAGTCGTTCCCGTCTATCTCCTGCTGAGCGCCGAAAACGTCTCTCTGAGTCTCTCTGTCTCTACTGTGCAGCTCCGTCGCACACTATCAATGCCTGTCCCAAACGTCCGGGACTCCAGATCCTAGCTCGCCAAGGAGAGGGCCGGCTAGGAGTGATGATCTCCTCTCCATCTCCTCATGACTGTAACCTCCCAGTGTCGCTCCAAATTGCTCAACGTTACAGGAACGTCATTGCCCTCCTTGATTCCGGAGCAGCTGGGAATTTCATAACCGAAGCTTATGTTAAACGGTGGTCCCTACCCACCGAGAGACTGTCCTCGTCCATCTCTTTGACTGCCGTGGATGGCAGCAAGATTTTTGACGCAGTCATTTCCTTAAGGACTCTTCCAGTTCGTCTGAGAGTGGGAGTTCTTCATTCTGAGTATATTTCTTTTTTAGTGATTCCAAGAGCCACACATCCAGTGGTTTTAGGCCTTCCATGGCTCCGTCTCCACAACCCATCAATTGACTGGACGACTACACAAATACTGGCATGGGGTCCCTCCTGTGCTGAGACTTGTTTAGCCAAAGTTCTTCCTGTTTGTTCTTCCTTCCCCAGGTCAACTGATGTTCCGCCTCCTCCATATCAAGACTTCACGGATGTGTTCAGTAAAGCCTCTGCTGATATCCTTCCTCCTCATAGAGAATGGGACTGCCCAATCGACCTCATTCCAGGGAAGGTTCCACCGCGAGGCCGAACTTATCCGTTGTCTCTGCCCGAGACACACTCCATGGAAGAGTACATCAAAGAGAACCTGGCGAAGGGTTTCATCCGACCATCTTCTTCTCCAGCCGGCGCAGGCTTCTTCTTCGTTAAGAAGAAAGACGGTGGTCTGCGTCCGTGCATCGACTACAGGGGTCTGAACGACATTACCGTCAAGAACCGATACCCTTTACCCCTGATTACTGAGCTCTTTGATAGAGTTAGTGGTGCAACCATTTTCACAAAGCTGGACTTGAGGGGTGCCTACAATCTCATCCGAATCCGTGAGGGTGACGAGTGGAAGACCGCCTTTAACACCCGTGACGGACATTATGAGTACCTCGTCATGCCCTTCGGATTGAGCAACGCTCCAGCAGTCTTCCAGCACTTCGTGAATGAGATCTTCAGGGACATCTTGTACCGCCATGTCGTGGTTTATCTAGACGACATCCTCATCTTTGCTAATAATCTCGAAGATCATCGTTTCTGGGTAAAAGAGGTTCTTTCCCGTCTCCGTGTCAATCACCTCTATTGTAAATTGGAGAAGTGTGTGTTTGAAGTTAAAACCATTCCGTTTCTAGGTTACATTGTGTCCGGTTCCGGACTAGAGATGGATCCTGAGAAACTCCAAGCAATCCAGAATTGGCCTATACCCTTAAGCCTCAAAGGGGTCCAGAGGTTCTTAGGGTTCGCCAATTATTATAGAAAATTTATACGAGACTTTTCCACCATTGTGGCGCCTATCACTGCATTAACCAAGAAAGGTGCTAATCCGTCCAAGTGGTCCGAGGAAGCTACACAGGCCTTTCACCTTCTGAAGCAACGGTTCATCTCTGCACCAGTTCTGAAACAGCCTGACACCGACTCTCCTTTTATCTTAGAGGTAGATGCCTCCTCCGTTGGAGTAGGAGCAGTGTTATCCCAGAGGGCCAAAGATGGACATCTACATCCTTGCAGTTTCTTCTCCCGGAAGTTCTCCCCAGCTGAGCGCAACTATGCCATTGGCGATCAGGAGTTGCTAGCCATCAAGCTCGCTCTGGAGGAGTGGAGATACCTGTTGGAGGGAGCTTCCCACTCAATCACCATACTTACCGACCACAAAAATCTTTTATATCTCAAAGGCGCACAATGTCTCAACCCTCGTCAGGCCAGATGGGCACTTTTCTTTTCCAGATTTGACTTTAAACTCCAGTTCTGTCCGGGTTCTCAGAATCGTAAGGCCGATGCCCTTTCCCGCTCATGGGAGCAAGAAAATGAGTCCGAGTCTGCAGACAAGCATCCTATTATTAATCCGTTGGCATTCTCCACGGTAGGGATGGACTCTACGCCTCCACCAGGGAAAAGTTTTGTTAAGCCAGTTCTAAGGAAGAAGCTCATGCATTGGGCCCATGCTTCCCGTTTTGCTGGACATACAGGCATTCAGAAAACCCTTGAATTTATTTCTAGGTCCTACTGGTGGCCAACTCTGAAGAAGGACGTTATGGAATTTATTGCCTCCTGCCCAAAGTGTGCCCAACACAAAGTCTCCCGCCAGTCGCCTGCGGGGCAACTGGTTCCATTATCTGTTCCCCGTCGACCATGGACCCATTTGTCGATGGACTTTGTTTCCGATCTACCTATCTGCAACAAGTTTAATACCATCTGGGTGGTAGTTGACCGGTTCACCAAGATGGCACATTTCATCCCTCTCACCGGTCTTCCGTCAGCTTCCAAGTTGGCTCAAGTGTTTATACAAGAGATCTTCCGACTTCACGGTCTTCCTGAAGAGATCATCTCGGATCGTGGAGTACAATTTGTAGCCAAATTTTGGCGAAGTTTGTGTCAAGCCCTCCAAGTCAAGTTAAAGTTTTCCACGGCTTACCATCCTCAGACCAATGGTCAAACCGAGAGGGTGAATCAGGACTTGGAGGCCTTCCTCCGTATATATGTGTCTTCCTCTCAAGATGACTGGGTTCAACTCCTTCCTTGGGCCGAGTTCAGCCACAACAATCAATACCATTCCTCATCTTCTTCTACACCATTCTTCATTAATTATGGATTCCACCCTAAAGTCCCAGAATTCCAACCGCTTCCCGCAACTTCTGTTCCAGCAGTGGATGTCACCTTGCGTCAGTTTTCAAATAACTGGAAGAACGTCCGCGCAGCCCTGCTTAAAGCCTCATTCAGGTATAAAAAGTTTGCCGATAGGAAGCGTAGAGCGGTTCCTGCTCTCAAGGTGGGTGATCGTGTGTGGTTGTCCACGAAGAATTTGAGGTTGAGAGTTCCCAGCATGAAATTTGCACCTCGCTACATCGGACCCTTCAAGATTGAACAAGTCATCAATCCTGTTGCCTACAGGTTACAGTTACCATCCTTCTTGAAAATACCCAGGACATTTCATGTTTCTTTGTTGAAACCGCTAATCCTGAATCGGTTTCATTCCGCACTTCCTCCAGCTCCCAAAGTTCAGACTCAACGGGGAGTCGAGTACGAGGTGGCCAAGATTTTGGACTCACGTTTCCGTTACGGTCAGTTACAATACCTCATTGACTGGAAGGGCTATGGTCCTGAAGAACGCTCTTGGACCAATGCCTCAGACGTCCATGCTCCTGCCTTGGTCCGAAATTTCCACGCAAAGTTTCCTTTAAAGCCTAAGAAGTGTCCTGGGGCCACTCCTAAAGGGGGGGGTGCTGTCACGATCCGGGTATCTGGACGCCATTACTTACCCTTCAGATGCCTCCTAAGGCTGGCTCAGCATTCCAGGACCGGATCCCGCTGTTTCTGAGTTTCCACATGCAGAATGTCAGAGTGGTGATTTCATCAGCCGCGGCCTCCGCTGTGCCCGCGTGGTTAAATGTGCGCTTGTCAGTCTGGCGTCTCCTGTCTCCTGTGGCCGGCGTCGCCATTACTGTTTCAATTCTCACATGGATTACAAACCAAACTTCCCTCCAAGTGTCTGCATGGGCGCAGCCATCTTGGTTTTTGTCATCTGATCATTTCCACCAATCTGCTGTCTGTATTGTTGATTTGCATAATTGCCTAGCCAACCCCTTCCTTGCTGCAGGTATAAGTAAGCTGTGCCTGAACAAGGAAGGCGTCAGTGCTTTGGTTGTCTAACCTAGTTCCAGTTTGTCTCTCTCCTGTGGTTGTCTTCCAGGTTCCAGCTCCTGTCTCCAGACTTCTGCTATAGAGACCCGCACCAGCATTCCATCTGCGGTGTAGCCTGACTCTCCGATCCATTCTGGACTCACCTGTTTCCAGCTACAGCAATCACCTGCTTCCAGCCGAGCTTCCAGCAGTGTACAACTTCTCTTAAAGGGCCGGTGTCCTTTCTGCAGTTTACCACTCTCCACCGGTATTATTATTTCATCGCTCTCAAGTCAATCACCTGCTTCCAGCCCAGCTTCCAGCAGTGTACAGCTTCCCTTAAAGGGCCGGTGTCCTTTCTGCAGTTTACCACTCTCCACCGGTATTATTATTTCATCGCTCTCAAGTTCGTTTATTATTTAACTGGTTCCAGACAGTATCCACTCCGTACCAACAACAGTCTGGTTCCAGCCAGTATCCACAGCAGCCGTTTTATCTTCAGCAGCCCAGCCTTTCCTGGAACACCAGCTGGTACGATCCTGGGTTCTCTCCATTGCTACAGTCAGGCCTGGTAAGGACTTTCCAACTAGAAGATTATTAGAACTGTCTCACACTACCAGTGCCTGTGGCCCTTGCCACCCTGTAGTACCCAGGAATTGTATTTATCCTCTGTTGACTTTTATGTTTCCTTTACTGCTGCTGTGTTACGGAGTTTGTCATAATAAACATCATTGACTTTTATCCTGGTTGTCGTGGTCACGCCTTCGGGCAGTTATTCTACATGTTACTTACATGTCTAGGGGTCTGATACAACCTCCCAGGTTCCGTTACATCTCAGCCCCTACAACTGAGGCTGCCTCCCGTCAGCTCAGGCCCTCAGTTGTGACACCTAGCCCCTGTCGCATAGTGAGAATCGGGGTTAGCCCGAATCTCACCGTGTGTATGCACCTTTAGTCTCCTCTTTTCTAGTGTATACATATTTAACCTAGTAAGCTTTTCCTCATACTCCAGTGTCTCTAACCCTCTAATCAATTTAGTAGCTCGCCTTTGAACTCTTTCTGGTTCACCAATATCTTTTTTATGATATGGTGCCCAAAATTTAACAAAACATTCCAGGTGCGGATGTACCAATGATTTGTACAGTGGCAGGATTACATCCTCATCCCTTGTCTCAATGCCCCATTTTATGCACACAAGTACTTTAGTTGCCTTCTTTGCTGCATTTTGACATTGTATACTGTTCTTAAGCCTATTATCTATGAGCACCCCCAAATCTTTTTCCACCACAGTTACCCCTATATTTTCCCCATTAAGTGTGTAGAATGCAAGTGTGTTTTTTGTCCCAAAATGCATAACTTTGCATTTTTCTATATTGAACTTCATTCTCCATTTAGACGCCCAGGTTTCAAGTTTAAATAAGTCATTCTGTAGAGACTCCACATCGCTTTCTGAATTAATTACCTTACACAGTTTAAGCATCATCTGCAAAGATTGACACTGTGCTTTCCAGGCCTATTCCTAGATCTGCAGGAGGTAGGGCCGGCACCTAGATCTGCAGGAGGCATGCGCACATCGGCGCAAATTTATAGTTTGCAGGGGGGGGGGGCGCAGAACATCCTAGCACCGGCCCTGGCCGCAGGTGTTGAAAAGAGTGGGCGGGGACACAGCAGTGGACGGCTGCGTGAGGGGCCGCCAGCCAGCGCCAGGAGAGAGCCCCACGTGAGCAGCTGGGAGCAGTCGAGCAGCTGCTGGAGAGAAGGCACGCGCTGCTGGCGTCTGAGGACGGGCGGTGTGGACCGGGAGTGGAGCGGCAGCAGTGTTCCCAGAACTTGGCGTGGGGTCAGAGCTGAGTGCGACAAAGCATAGCGCCCACACTAGCGTGACCCGGGATTGGAGACAGCCAGGCAGCTATCGCTTCCACAGAGGCATACTACGCATAGGCGGCTGCCATGCGGGCGCGTCTAAACGAGAATACAGTAACCAAGGGATACTGTGTGAGCCAGGGACCGCAACATCCATCTGGAGCTGGCAACTGGGGAAGGTACTGGGCACCCTCACAACCACCGCAGGTTTGAGCAAGGGACACTGGGCATCAGCACCGCCATCGCAGATTTGAACCAGGGCTATTGGGTACCCTCTCAGCCACCGCAGAACTGAGCCAGGGCTATTACAAGACACGTGTCTCCCCTTCTCTACTTCCATACCTCCCATTAACACTGGGTTACCTGCCCAAAGGCAGATTCTGCTACCCAGCAACGGTGAATGGGACAGTGACTGTGGGTGTAAACCCTATTTACAGAAATAGAGACTTAAATCCCTGTGCACAGGTCGGGTTTTGTTTACCACATACTTGCAAGTGTTAGTAATAAAAGGTATACCGTCGCTAGCCGAAAATAGTGATTGGGACATACTAATATTAATCGCACTGTTGAGATATGTTATGTAACTATAGATTAAGTAACTCACTTACTGTTGATGAAACCACTGTACTAAACGTGTTGTGTTTGTTACAAGTGCAGAAGCATTATTGAAGTGACCTGTTTATTAATCAGATGCCTGACAGCATAGAGAAATTCAGGGGTTCTCACCCCAGTGACGTAATACACATGCAGATTGTAACGTTTGTGGAATAATAAAAGACCTTGATTGCTTAGCCCTAGTGTTACCTGCTCCTTGAGTCCCCAGCAGGTGTTTCTGAACTGCCGGATAACAAGAACTGGGGTAATCCCTGCACCGATAAGGTAATTACATCTACACTCGGGCCGTGTGCACCACATAGTTTTTGACGTCTACGAACAGGATCCGGAGTCGAGTTCAAAGAAGTAACCTGTGAAAACAGAAATGGAACAACCACTGGCCGGGGATGGAGCACCAGTAGGACAGTAGGGGGTAGACCAACAAGAACCACCCGCTATGGCAGCAGCTACACCAATCACGTGCCCAAACTATTTTGGGGCCCCGTGGCTACCCAAATACAGCAGAGATACTAATAAGCCATAAGGAACCACATTCGTTGAATTCAAAAATAAACTGCAGTCGATGTTTCGATTATACTTATTACAAGAACAGCAGAAGGTGGAGATCCTGGTAGGTCAGCTAATGGGTTCAGCCTTCCGCAAAGTGATATCGTGGCCCCCAGACAATAAGGACATAAAGCAAATATTGAAGACAATCTACCACCTTTAAAACAAAGTCCCTCCCAGAATTAAAAATCAAGCTTTATGCAAGGAAGCAGCAATCAGGAGAGACGCTTTGAGATTATGCTCTTAGTTTACAAGAGACCCTGAGGGCAATCCAGGCCATTGATCCAGAGGAAGCTAAAAACTCAGACCAAGCGTTGACGATCCAGTTGATAGAGGGGCATCGAACGAAAGCGTGCGAGCACAACTGAGATAATTACACAGACAGATGACAGGGAAACCATTCCTGGACTTCAAAGAAGCCGCTATCGCAGTAGTCGGCACACAAATAGAACGCAAAGAAGAATACCCAGAATTGATGGGTTTCCGTGAACATCAAAACCCACACAGAGCCGCGGCTACCAGTTCTGATAGGACGAATAGGAACAAGGATATAGTGATACAAGGTGGGCAGAACCCCTCCAGGGACCAGTTACAAATGTTGCGAAAACAAATGGAAGAACTAACAGTCGGAATGGCAGACATGCAAAGAGAGATGCGTCAGATGGCAAGGCAACCAATGTACAACACCGGAGAGTGCGGATGGAGGACAGAACATCGTAGGCCAACTGGGAACCGATGGGACCCTCCGAGAGAGCCCAGCAGGCGACCTACCGACCAGTTTGATGGACAGAGATGTCCTATTTGTAGGCGTGCCAAGAGGCCGGTCATGTCGAGAGAAACTGTTACCGCTCGGAGCTTTTAAACTCCAATGCCCCGAGATGGAAACCGAGCCTCAGGCAAGACAACAAGAGTAAGGTCAAGCACTTAAGAATGGCAGCCCTACTATGGTAGACAATGCCATACAAAGGCAGACGGGTTAACCCCCAGAGTAAACACTGACACCCCAGTTTGTGCAAGGAAAATTTCTGGGAAGGTCATCTGGTTTCATGTGCTTCGTGGATATGGATTCATGAACCGTGCTGACACCAAGGAAGATATGTTTATTCACTATACGGCCATCAAGAAAGACAACCCCAGAAAATATTATCGAAGCTTGGAGGATGGGGAGACTGTGGAATTTTGATGTCATCAAAGGAGCAAGAGGTCTACAGGGAGCAAATGTCACTGGTCCTAGTGGTGCTCCAGTTAAGGGCAGCCGACATGCAGCAGGTTGCCGGCGTTATTGGCGCAGGCCACAACAAAGAGGCTCACCACAGCACTACCAGGAAAATAGCCAATACTGTGAAATCAGAATAAACACCAAAGAAAGGGAAGATGTGACTGAAAGCGCTAATCAGAGGTCTAATGGATGCGATCATCTGTGTTCTGATACCCAAATGTTGGATGAGTTGTTGAAAAGAACAGCAGAGCTAGAGGGACTGAGTGGATATACATGGCAACAGCACTGGCAAGAAATTGTCAGACCACCACTTTCTCAGGAACTATCGTCTCAGTGTGAACCTACATTGAACAATACCTACCGTAATCAGGCAAGATCAAGTGCAGTTGATCAGAAAAAGGACACCCAGAAAGTGTTCCACGTGGTTGCAGCAGGAAGTTTGGGAGTCCCTCCTCAACTGGATGGATCAGAGTCAGTTATGTCGATGTCTGAACCTCCAGATCCTGTGAAGTCCTCAAGTGAAGCTACAAAGGCCGTGAAATGGCTTTACCCAGAATAGCACCAGCCAGACGAAGAGTATGCCACGATGAGCGGTGCAGATTTCACCTTACTATTGAAGCAGGCATTGAGATGGTCAGAAAGGAGATGCAAAGGGGTTTCGGCCCGTTAGACCTCCTGTTTCTAGATATGTTGCCTTTTCTTTTGTATATATTGCATACGTTATGTTGATATGTTCACTGTTTATATTATTTACCTTGTCCAATAGTATGTGCTCGTTCGCAACATCCTGATGTCAAAAGATATTCCGCATATGTGTAGTTAGTTTTCGCAAAGACTTGTTCCGGAAGAGACTTTTCAAAAGGATAGCATGCGTAGGGACACGCATGTTTTAAGTGGGTTATTTGTGGTACCCCATTCCCAGCAGGGACCCCTGCAACATTGCCCTAGAGACCTAAGAGATTCCCTCAGACTATTCAAGATCCTGACCACACAGGGTTAATGGAACAAGAGGGGCACTAGGACCCAGGGAACGCAGACTCAGCTCTGTAAAGCAGGAAGAGAAAAAGCCCACTGTGGTGATAACCCCTGACCTGAGTGAGAAGGGAGCTGAGCTGCTCAAGCAGGATATGTGTGCAGG
This sequence comes from Pseudophryne corroboree, assembly GCF_028390025.1. Classification (NCBI taxonomy): domain Eukaryota; kingdom Metazoa; phylum Chordata; class Amphibia; order Anura; family Myobatrachidae; genus Pseudophryne; species Pseudophryne corroboree. The sequence goes on from NC_086445.1 coordinate 571,705,186, forward strand.
AAAAAGGGTTCAGAAGGCTGTGTGTGCCGCAGGTGTTGAAAAGAGTGGGTGCGGACACAGCAGTGGACGGCTGCGTGAGGGGCCACCAGCCAGTGCCAGGGGAGCCCCGCGTGAGCAGCTTGGAGCAGTCGAGCAGCTGCTGGAGAGAAGGCACACGCTGCTGGCGTCTGAGGACGGGCGGTGCGGACCGGGAGTGGAGCGGCAGCAGTGTTCCCAGATCTTGGCGTGGCGTCAGAGCTGAGTGCAGCAACGAATAGCGCCAACATTAGCGTGACCTGGGATTGGAGACAGCCAGGCATCAGCACCGCCACCACAGGTTTGAATCAGGGCTATTGGGTAGTGGGATGTACTAATATTAACCGCACTGTTGTGATATGTTATATAAGTATAGATTAAGTAACTCACTTACTGTTGATGAAACCACTGTACTAAACGTGTTGTGTTTGTTACAGGTGCAGAAGCATTATTGAAGTAACCTGTTTATTAACCAGATGTCTGACAACACAGAGAAATTCAGGGGTTCTCACTAGAGATGAGCGGGTTCGGTTTCTTTGAATCCGAACCCGCACGAACTTCACTTTTTTTTCCACGGGTCCGAGCGACTCGGATCTTCCCGCCTTGCTCGGTTAACCCGAGCGCGCCCGAACGTCATCATGACGCTGTCGGATTCTCGCGAGGCTCGGATTCTATCGCGAGACTCGGATTCTATATAAGGAGCCGCGCGTCGCCGCCATTTTCACTCGTGCATTGAGATTGATAGGGAGAGGACGTGTCTGGCGTCCTCTCCATTAGAATAGAGATAGATAGATTAGATAGAGAGAGATTGTGCAGAGTCGCAGACAGAGTTAGTTTACCACAGTCAGTGACCAGTGCAGTTGCTAGTTAACTTTTATTTAATATAATATATCCGTTCACTTCTCTCTGCTATATCCGTTCTCTGCCTGAAAAAAAAACGATACACAGCACAGTCAGTCACACAGTGTGACTCAGTCTGTGTGCACTCAGCTCAGCCCAGTGTGCTGCACAGTCATCAATGTATAAATTAAAAGCTTATAATTAATTGTGGGGGAGACTGGGGAGCACTGCAGGTTGTTAGCAGGAGCCAGGAGTACAATTATATTAATTAACAGTGCACACTTTTGCTGCAGGAGTGGTGACCAGTGCCTGACCACCAGTATAGTATTGTTGTATACTACTAATATCTCTTTAAATATCAACCAGTCTATATTAGCAGCAGACACAGTACAGTGCGGTAGTTCACGGCTGTGGCTACCTCTGTGTCGGCACACGGCAGGCAGTCCGTCCGACCAGAATTGTATTATTTATTATTATATACCTACCACCTAACCGTGGTTTTTTTTTCATTCTTTATACCGTCATAGTGTCATCCTAATTGTTACGAGTATACTACTATCTCTTTATCAACCAGTGTACAGTGCGGTAGTTCACGGCTGTGGCTACCTCTGTGTCGGCACACGGCAGGCAGTCCGTCCGACCAGAATTGTATTATTTATTATTATATACCTACCACCTAACCGTGGTTTTTTTTTCATTCTTTATACCGTCATAGTGTCATCCTAATTGTTACGAGTATACTACTATCTCTTTATCAACCAGTGTACAGTGCGGTAGTTCACGGCTGTGGCTACCTCTGTGTCGGCACACGGCAGGCAGTCCGTCCGACCAGAATTGTATTATTTATTATTATATACCTACCACCTAACCGTGGTTTTTTTTTCATTCTTTATACCGTCATAGTGTCATCCTAATTGTTACGAGTATACTACTATCTCTTTATCAACCAGTGTACAGTGCGGTAGTTCACGGCTGTGGCTACCTCTGTGTCGGCACACGGCAGGCAGTCCGTCCGACCAGAATTGTATTATTTATTATTATATACCTACCACCTAACCGTGGTTTTTTTTTCATTCTTTATACCGTCATAGTGTCATCCTAATTGTTACGAGTATACTACTATCTCTTTATCAACCAGTGTACAGTGCGGTAGTTCACGGCTGTGGCTACCTCTGTGTCGGCAGTCGGCAGGCAGTCCGTCCATCCATAATTGTATTATTATTATAATATATACCACCTAACCGTGGTTTTTTTTTCATTCTTTATACCGTCGTCATAGTGTCATACTAGTTGTTACGAGTATACTACTATCTCTTTATCAACCAGTGTACAGTGCGGTAGTTCACGGCTGTGGCTACCTCTGTGTCGGCAGTCGGCAGGCAGTCCGTCCATCCATAATTGTATTATTATTATAATATATACCACCTAACCGTGGTTTTTTTTTCATTCTTTATACCGTCGTCATAGTGTCATACTAGTTGTTACGAGTATACTACTATCTCTTTATCAACCAGTGTACAGTGCGGTAGTTCACGGCTGTGGCTACCTCTGTGTCGGCAGTCGGCAGGCAGTCCGTCCATCCATAATTGTATTATTATTATAATATATACCACCTAACCGTGGTTTTTTTTTCATTCTTTATACCGTCGTCATAGTGTCATACTAGTTGTTACGAGTATACTACTATCTCTTTATCAACCAGTGTACAGTGCGGTAGTTCACGGCTGTGGCTACCTCTGTGTCGGCAGTCGGCAGGCAGTCCGTCCATCCATAATTGTATTATTATTATAATATATACCACCTAACCGTGGTTTTTTTATACCACCTAACCGTGGCAGTCCGTCCATAATTGTATACTAGTATCCAATCCATCCATCTCCATTGTTTACCTGAGGTGCCTTTTAGTTCTGCCTATAAAATATGGAGAACAAAAAAGTTGAGGTTCCAAAATTAGGGAAAGATCAAGATCCACTTCCACCTCGTGCTGAAGCTGCTGCCACTAGTCATGGCCGAGACGATGAAATGCCAGCAACGTCGTCTGCCAAGGCCGATGCCCAATGTCATAGTACAGAGCATGTCAAATCCAAAACACCAAATATCAGAAAAAAAAGGACTCCAAAACCTAAAATAAAATTGTCGGAGGAGAAGCGTAAACTTGCCAATATGCCATTTACCACACGGAGTGGCAAGGAACGGCTGAGGCCCTGGCCTATGTTCATGGCTAGTGGTTCAGCTTCACATGAGGATGGAAGCACTCAGCCTCTCGCTAGAAAACTGAAAAGACTCAAGCTGGCAAAAGCACCGCAAAGAACTGTGCGTTCTTTGAAATCCCAAATCCACAAGGAGAGTCCAATTGTGTCGTTTGCGATGCCTGACCTTCCCAACACTGGACGTGAAGAGCATGCGCCTTCCACTATTTGCATGCCCCCTGCAAGTGCTGGAAGGAGCACCCGCAGTCCAGTTCCTGATAGTCAGATTGAAGATGTCAGTGTTGAAGTACACCAGGATGAGGAGGATATGGGTGTTGCTGGCGCTGGGGAGGAAATTGACCAGGAGGATTCTGATGGTGAGGTGGTTTGTTTAAGTCAGGCACCCGGGGAGACACCTGTTGTCCGTGGGAGGAATATGGCCGTTGACATGCCAGGTGAAAATACCAAAAAAATCAGCTCTTCGGTGTGGAGGTATTTCACCAGAAATGCGGACAACAGGTGTCAAGCCGTGTGTTCCCTTTGTCAAGCTGTAATAAGTAGGGGTAAGGACGTTAACCACCTCGGAACATCCTCCCTTATACGTCACCTGCAGCGCATTCATAATAAGTCAGTGACAAGTTCAAAAACTTTGGGTGACAGCGGAAGCAGTCCACTGACCAGTAAATCCCTTCCTCTTGTAACCAAGCTCACGCAAACCACCCCACCAACTCCCTCAGTGTCAATTTCCTCCTTCCCCAGGAATGCCAATAGTCCTGCAGGCCATGTCACTGGCAAGTCTGACGAGTCCTTTCCTGCCTGGGATTCCTCCGATGCATCCTTGCGTGTAACGCCTACTGCTGCTGGCGCTGCTGTTGTTGCCGCTGGGAGTCGATGGTCATCCCAGAGGGGAAGTCGTAAGCCCACTTGTACTACTTCCAGTAAGCAATTGACTGTTCAACAGTCCTTTGCGAGGAAGATGAAATATCACAGCAGTCATCCTACTGCAAAGCGGATAACTGAGTCCTTGACAACTATGTTGGTGTTAGACGTGCGTCCGGTATCCGCCGTTAGTTCACAGGGAACTAGACAATTTATTGAGGCAGTGTGCCCCCGTTACCAAATACCATCTAGGTTCCACTTCTCTAGGCAGGCGATACCGAGAATGTACACGGACGTCAGAAAAAGACTCACCAGTGTCCTAAAAAATGCAGTTGTACCCAATGTCCACTTAACCACGGACATGTGGACAAGTGGAGCAGGGCAGGGTCAGGACTATATGACTGTGACAGCCCACTGGGTAGATGTATGGACTCCCGCCGCAAGAACAGCAGCGGCGGCACCAGTAGCAGCATCTCGCAAACGCCAACTCTTTCCTAGGCAGGCTACGCTTTGTATCACCGCTTTCCAGAATACGCACACAGCTGAAAACCTCTTACGGCAACTGAGGAAGATCATCGCGGAATGGCTTACCCCAATTGGACTCTCCTGTGGATTTGTGGCATCGGACAACGCCAGCAATATTGTGTGTGCATTAAATATGGGCAAATTCCAGCACGTCCCATGTTTTGCACATACCTTGAATTTGGTGGTGCAGAATTTTTTAAAAAACGACAGGGGCGTGCAAGAGATGCTGTCGGTGGCCAGAAAAATTGCGGGACACTTTCGGCGTACAGGCACCACGTACAGAAGACTGGAGCACCACCAAAAACTACTGAACCTGCCCTGCCATCATCTGAAGCAAGAAGTGGTAACGAGGTGGAATTCAACCCTCTATATGCTTCAGAGGTTGGAGGAGCAGCAAAAGGCCATTCAAGCCTATACAATTGAGCACGATATAGGAGATGGAATGCACCTGTCTCAAGTGCAGTGGAGAATGATTTCAACGTTGTGCAAGGTTCTGATGCCCTTTGAACTTGCCACACGTGAAGTCAGTTCAGACACTGCCAGCCTGAGTCAGGTCATTCCCCTCATCAGGCTTTTGCAGAAGAAGCTGGAGGCATTGAAGAAGGAGCTAACACGGAGCGATTCCGCTAGGCATGTGGGACTTGTGGATGCAGCCCTTAATTCGCTTAACAAGGATTCACGGGTGGTCAATCTGTTGAAATCAGAGCACTACATTTTGGCCACCGTGCTCGATCCTAGATTTAAAGCCTACCTTGGATCTCTCTTTCCGGCAGACACAGGTCTGCTGGGGTTGAAAGACCTGCTGGTGACAAAATTGTCAAGTCAAGCGGAACGCGACCTGTCAACATCTCCTCCTTCACATTCTCCCGCAACTGGGGGTGCGAGGAAAAGGCTCAGAATTCCGAGCCCACCCGCTGGCGGTGATGCAGGGCAGTCTGGAGCGACTGCTGATGCTGACATCTGGTCCGGACTGAAGGACCTGACAACGATTACGGACATGTCGTCTACTGTCACTGCATATGATTCTCTCAACATTGATAGAATGGTGGAGGATTATATGAGTGACCGCATCCAAGTAGGCACGTCACACAGTCCGTACTTATACTGGCAGGAAAAAGAGGCAATTTGGAGGCCCTTGCACAAACTGGCTTTATTCTACCTAAGTTGCCCTCCCACAAGTGTGTACTCCGAAAGAGTGTTTAGTGCCGCCGCTCACCTTGTCAGCAATCGGCGTACGAGGTTACATCCAGAAAATGTGGAGAAGATGATGTTCATTAAAATGAATTATAATCAATTCCTCCGCGGAGACATTGACCAGCAGCAATTGCCTCCACAAAGTACACAGGGAGCTGAGATGGTGGATTCCAGTGGGGACGAATTGATAATCTGTGAGGAGGGGGATGTACACGGTGATATATCGGAGGGTGAAGATGAGGTGGACATCTTGCCTCTGTAGAGCCAGTTTGTGCAAGGAGAGATTAATTGCTTCTTTTTTGGGGGGGGTCCAAACCAACCCGTCATATCAGTCACAGTCGTGTGGCAGACCCTGTCACTGAAATGATGGGTTGGTTAAAGTGTGCATGTCCTGTTTTGTTTATACAACATAAGGGTGGGTGGGAGGGCCCAAGGATAATTCCATCTTGCACCTCTTTTTTCTTTTCTTTTTCTTTGCATCATGTGCTGATTGGGGAGGGTTTTTTGGAAGGGACATCCTGCGTGACACTGCAGTGCCACTCCTAGATGGGCCCGGTGTTTGTGTCGGCCACTAGGGTCGCTAATCTTACTCACACAGCTACCTCATTGCGCCTCTTTTTTTCTTTGCGTCATGTGCTGTTTGGGGAGGGTTTTTTGGAATGGACATCCTGCGTGACACTGCAGTGCCACTCCTAGATGTGCCCGGTGTTTGTGTCGGCCACTAGGGTCGCTAATCTTACTCACACAGTCAGCTACCTCATTGCGCCTCTTTTTTTCTTTGCGTCATGTGCTGTTTGGGGAGGGTTTTTTGGAAGGGCCATCCTGCGTGACACTGCAGTGCCACTCCTAGATGGGCCCGGTGTTTGTGTCGGCCACTAGGGTCGCTTATCTTACTCACACAGCGACCTCGGTGCAAATTTTAGGACTAAAAATAATATTGTGAGGTGTGATGTGTTCAGAATAGGCTGAAAATGAGTGTAAATTATGTTTTTTGAGGTTAATAATACTTTGGGATCAAAATTACCCCCAAATTCTATGATTTAAGCTGTTTTTTAGGGTTTTTTTAAAAAAACACCCGAATCCAAAACACACCCGAATCCGACAAAAAAAATTCGGTGAGGTTTTGCCAAAACGCGGTCGAACCCAAAACACGGCCGCGGAACCGAACCCAAAACCAAAACACAAAACCCGAAAAATTTCCGGCGCTCATCTCTAGTTCTCACCCCAGTGACGTAATACACATGCAGATTGTAACGTTTGTGAAATAATAAAGACCCTGATTGCATAGCCCTAATGTTACCTGCTCCTTGAGTCCCCAGCAGGTGTCTCTGAACTGCCAGATAACAAGAACTGGGGTATTCCCCGCAGCAATAAGGTAATTACATCTACACTCGGGTCGTGTGCACCACATATGCGTCCGCTTTATGAGAGGAAGAGCCCATGTATACGCTCCCAGTGATTATTAGCACGCCAGCAAAACTCTTATACATCGACTGAAAAAGACGCAGCTCGAATGGATTAAAATGTAAATTCAATATGCTAATCTATGGTGGCTGAAGAAGTAAGCAAATGTTATTATCTTAACACATTTTTCATCATCCTCAAAAATATTTTCTTAAACTGATGCAAAGCCACTGCACTGTTATTGGGGCTTATTCAGAGGTAAACGCTAACTGTACTGCCACTGCAGATTTGTACGCAATCGTGGTGTGAAAATATGCAAAAGCCGCAGGATGCGTCTGTAGTTAAGTTTCTCACTGCCTGCTTCTGTGATCCGCTGCTGCGTCCCAGGATCAGGGCCGGTTCCGGGGCTTCTGGCGCCCCGGGCGGCATTAGGGGGCGTGGCTTCGTAAAGGGGGCGTGGTCATTTACGCCCCCTGTACAGACTGAAATGATGTGCGGTGCGCGATGACGTCATCGCGCACCGCACAGCAAAGGTCCTCTCCACGAAGGGAAACGCAGCGGGGGCACACAGCAGCAGCGGATCTTGCCCTGGTGCGGCGCCCTGCGCCCTACGGAAGGCGGCGCCCCGGGCAAAAGTCCTGCTTGCCCGTGGCAAGATCCGCTACTGCCTAGGATGCAACATCGTATCAACTGCCTGACCAGTGGACATCTGAGTAACCCTCAGGTAACCGGGGCTGTAACCAGAGCAGCCATCAGGGGGGGACTGCAGGGACTGGAGTCCCGGGCCCTTACAGAGAGAGGGGCCTTCCCCTGACTCCTACTGCCGATACCCTGAGAGCTGCACCAGGCTGCACCAAAACAGCGGGGCTGATGTGCAGGGAGGACTTCTTAAAAGAATCCTTCCCTGAGCATCAGCTCTCTGTGAATTGTTCCTGCAGATCGGCAAAGCTCCACCTATATGTAATGTCACGATGTGTAATATCACATAGGGGTGGAGCAGTGTGGCAGAATATATATATATATATATATATATTAGGAAGGGCCCTGTCTATTTTGTCAGTCCTGGGCCCCACAATTTCTGAAGGCAGCCCCGGCTGTAACTATGGGTGTCCGACATGAGCAGCTGCCCCACAGTCCCTGCATCTGGCTAGCAGGGTACATGTAATGGCACCCTGCAGCCAGAATCTCTGCTGCGGTGTAGGCACCCTGCAGTCTGTGCAGCCAAACACCCCACCCCCCAAGGCCATGATGTCATTGGCCGAGTGTGTGGCTAGCACAGGGCTAAGTGAAGCCTAGCTACAGCACTGAATATTACTCAGGATGTCCAGTAAAGTCAGCTACTGGAGTCAGTGAAGCTGCATTTAAACAAGCAGCCACTGGCTTCAACATTCTTCAATAATGCAGCAGCATTTGGGGCACTGTGAGTGACATACAGATGACATCATTGCTGTAGTCACGTAAATGAAGTGCATAAACAACAATAATATAGCCACATAATTGATAGGCTGCACAAGTTCTGTGTGTGTTCTCACAAATTATTCCCAAAATTCATTACAGGGGTTACTATTAACGTTCAAATAAATTCAGACATGTTTAATGTGTAGTACAGTACATTGAATGAGTAACAATAAGATCTCATTTCAAATGACAATGTCAACTACTTGTAACCTTACAACATACCTCCCAACTGTCCCAATTTCAGCGGGACAGTCCCGCTATTCGGACACTGTCCCGCTCGGGGAGCGCTGGGCATGCACCCAACATGACGAAAAAAGGGTCCGCGACGCATGATCACACCCCTCCCACACGAGGCCATGCCCCTTTTTCGGGTCGCGAGCATTCCGACCCAGTGAAATTAAAAGTTGAGAGGTAGGTTATAAAGGTAACGTCATCTCATTTCTTACCAGCAACTGTTACTGTTAGTTTGACTGGTGAGTACATTATACCTGAAGAAGCACTATGTAACCTGCATGGGTTATATTCATAGCCAGATTAAGGGGGGGATGCAGGGCATACTGTACCCTGGGCCCCCCTTTGTTAGGGGGCCCCCTGCCAGATCACATTGACATCACTAACTCTACCTTTTAAGCAGCAGCAGAAGAACCAGGAATATCATGTTTCATGAGCTACTGACTGAGCTTTCTGACCAGAGGAGAGATAGGAGGGTGGAGAGAGCTGTAAGTGACACAGGGATCCCAGCTTCTCCTCCTCCCCGCCTAGGTGTCTGAGTCCTGTGTAAACTGTTATGCAACTAAAACATTTGGGTCTAGAGATAGATACACACACAGAGAGTCCTCCTGAGTCCTGTCTCAGTGTGTACAGTAAGTAGTACAGAGGCTGCGGCTATTTTTGCATGTTACAAGATAAATTACTCTATTTTTCTTTGTGTATTTTAAGGTTAAGTTGTCTTTGTTCCACTACAAGAAAAGTTTATAAAATAGTTGTCTTTCAACTAGGTGGAGCTATAAACAGTACCCAGGCATTATTAAACTATTAGTTAAATCTAATATACACCATTGGTTTAAATGTAATATACATAATCCATACTTCTCAACATGATCCAATCCAGGAGGTACAATATGCTCTCTACCTGGACTTCCTTCTTAATTTATGACTGCAATCACCTGTGTTGAAGTACCTTTTTTTTATCAATTAAATGGTTCAACACAGGTGACGCCAATCATATATTAAGTGGGAAGACCAGGTAAAGAGCATTTTGTCCCTCCTGGAATGGGACATGTTGGAAGGTATACGCAATCTAATATACATCCCCACCTTCCATCGGGGCCCCCCTGTCTTAAATGCCTCAGGCACCCCCAAGGCTTAATCCGGCCCTGGTTATATTGTAACAATATTAAGCAAAGCTTGATTCCATGAAGTGTAAAGACCAGGAGTTTACATTCCAGGCAGTGCATTAGTAAATTTAGCTTTATGTTTGTAAGAAGCTGTTAGCAACACTGAGTCTATGGGAAGATGAGTTAGTGATGCATACTGCATGCACAAACAAAGTCTACAGAGAGAAAGCAAAGCAGACCTTTGCTGAATTTACAGCATATTTCCCATAATTACAGAAAACTATACAGCATACTTTGATTTCTCTCATTTTCACTCTGTAGTTACACGGGCGAGCTGGTATCATGCAAGAAACCAGTATGAAACACAATGACATGTTTGCAGGTGAGTGCAGCTAAATTAATAGAATATTTCTTCATACTGTTATGGAAAAAATGCATAAAAGCCACTAAATAGAGAAATATAATCCTAATGCTTATTCAAGGCTTATGGGGGAATTCAATTAGCAGCGATAACCCATTTTCGCAGTAAAACTGGAGCTTTTATCGTGACTCACAATAAGCCACTATTCAATTGTCTGCGATGAATTACCAGCGATAATTCTTAATACTGTAGGTTTACCACCTCTGAGAAGGCTAGTGAAATTCCCTGTTTTTAGGAAAAATGTCAGGATTTGGTTCAGAACTCCTGGGACACCCTCCCGAATTACTAATTAGGCACTTAGACATTCTAAATTATTTATATTAGCCAATAATGATATGTCATTGTTGTGGCCAAAAATAAACAAATTATGAAAATTGGGATACATGGTACGGGACAGGTATACTGGGGTGCTTTATGAGTGGGGCAAGTGTTTTTAGGCTTGCAGGTGGGAGTTATCTTTTTTTTGGGGGATGTGGGAGTTTTTAAAAGTGTCTCAAAATGACACAAATACAGTATGTGTATATATATATTATACACACATACATACAGATACCCATTTTTATTAACCCAATTTGATTTGTGCACTTATTTTGCTGATTTATATATATTTTTTCTTTTTAGAAAAATGCATATAACAGCTATTTCACACAATTTAAGTACCCCCAAATCTTTTTATTATGAGCACTGATAGACTTCTGTACTGTTTCCCTATATTAGTATGGCTCTTTTTCGGTTACAGACAGATTTCCCCATTTTCTCCTACACTTTATTCTGGCTTTGGTGGCAAGATTTGTCACAAGAATCCCGTTTTCACAAATTTGCATTAGAATAGGGCGAATTGCGTGAGCACAAACCCAAGATAATACATTTTCCACATTCTTTTTTTGCGATGTCCTCAAAAAGTCAGGTTGTTGTAAATGACCTCGTTATCATAGCTAATTGAAATCCTGCTTAGTTATGCAAATAGCAAGTAAAGCAGCCTTGACACCGGAGATTTTACCTATAAGGCTCAAGTGATTACTGACAAAATACCAGGTTTCAAGATTAACGGGAAACTTTTAATTTAAATTAATGAAATACTGTATATTAACAAACCTGAGCTCACAATATCTTACAATATGCTCAATCAAATGTACCAAAAGTGAGACATACATATACAGTATCACATAGGAAATAGTAAGACTGTAATGGAGCAATAAATAACAAATCTGACAGGTAGAAATGAATATAAATGCATCACAAAAATGTGTTAGATTGGTGATATCAATTCATTTTCTGCAATGGAGAGTAATAAGTTACGTGTCTCTCATGAGTATGGCTTTTATAAAGTGCACTTAGCTTAGCAAGTGATGATAATTAGTCTCTTAGCAGCATAATCATGAGATAAATTCCTTTTTTTCAAATGGGAAATTGATAATTTGCACAAGAGTATATTATGCAAAGGCTCTAAGCAAGGATGGTTCTGACATAACTCCGCAGCTAGACTAAGTCTCCCTTCAGATGATGAGTTCCAATCAAGCAAGCAGACGATCACACTTTTTGCAATATTTCCCCAAGAATTAGCAGGGAGCTGCTGTTACCAAGTTCCACCTAGCAGATAAGAAGGATTGCACAGGCACCTCCATTGCATACAATGGGCGGTATTCAATTCTTTTCACCCCCTTCAACACCCGTTCTGTTTCTGCTGACGGGCGTGGTATAATAATTCCAGCTCGCTACCTCCAGGGTAGCGAGGGTGCCCAACCGTTTACATAGCTAAACCTGATTACTATGGGTGCGATATGCGTGATAACGGGGATCACTTTAGAAATTCGATTGGGCATGAACCACGCCCAGTTATTTAAAATCGCCAATTGAACATTTTTTTTTTTCACCTGTCAGATTTGTCATTTATTTGTCCAGTACAGTTTTATGATTTTATATCTGATTTTAATTTGTGTTTTACATTTCGTACATTTGAGTATTTTGAAATTCATCATGAACGTTGGTTATGCCGTTCCTAGTGAGTGAAGTTATGTATAACCAGCAGCAGTACTAAACATTTCACATATGCAGAGAAAAGTCAGATTCTGGCAGTGTGGAAGCTCAGGTAAGAGCTGGATTTTAGTTATTTAATTTAGGGGTAGAGACTTTCACAACTCAGGCAGCTTGGCCTTATTTTTAAATAATGTACTTTTTGGCGGAAAGAGCAGTACCATTTACTGTTTTAAGTATTGCTTATTATAATATCAGCGTATACTGAAATTATATTGATTTTTATTTTTCCTTTTTATAGCAGATTCATTCTCATATTACAAATGATATATCTTTTCATGATTACACAAGAGTGGGACCTGCCACACTGACATCGTTATATTAATGTAAAATGACCATTTCAATATGCACACCCAATTTTCAGTCTGTGGAATAATCTCCATAATATATTTATCTTTGTGAAGTCACTTGAACGTGCACATGGCATAAACAGTATTCTAACACTACAATTTATTTATATTTCTGTGTTTTCTTCCTAAAATCCTGCTCATGTTAGCGCAATAAATGTCCTAAATGAATTATGAGAGTAAAGCTGGGCACACACTTCAGTGACAGGCTTTCATTCCGCCATGTGAACCAATGCTCATCAGCCCAGATTGCCTGTACACACTTGAACAATGTTAGTGAAGGACGGATGATCATGTTCCATCCTTCATTAGCATACTACAGGATGTTAGAGATATTGGACCTAATTCAGTAAGGATGGCAGATTCTGCTTTTTAGCAGAATCTGCAATCCGTTCAATCACATGCTAGGGGCCAACCATCGCAGGGCAAGGCTGCCCAACATGCTGCCCACCCACTGCGATCACGCTTTAATTGCGATCACAATGCAATTAAAGCGTGGTCACGGAAACAAAGGAAGTCCCGCCGCCATTTTTTTAGATCGGAGAGGCTGCGTGTGATGACGCCCCCCGCCCCGCAAATGCCTCTGCTTGTCAATCAGGCAGAGGTGTTCGCATTTAATGCGGGCTGAACGCATTAACTGCACATGCACGTGCAGGATGGGACCTGGGCATGCGCACAAGGGTACCATTGCTGAAATTGCGGTCACATCACCTTTGCGATGCAACCTGAATTAGGCCCGTTGTCAGGTTTGATGTGCAGCACATCACACTTGATGAGGCCGCTAGCAACTGTGAGCACCCGCATATCAGGCATACATATTGCTGGATATGCACCTATGTGAGTAATATGTCAGTCCGATCTGCGAATCAGATAACATATTGCTCAGTGTGTCTCAAGCTTTAGGGAATTGAGGACTATCTACATGCCACTTTTGTGTATTTAATGCCTTGTATTACAGTATATTGATTGACGTCAGATGCAGACTTAACACCTCAAGATGCAACCACACCTGCATGCATGATTGCTCAACGTCATCAGTGGGAATACATACTAAATACTGGCGTTTGGGATGCCGGTGGTCATGTGAATGACATGGCATTCCGACACTGAAGATCCCGACATTAGAGGGATTAAGTATTTCTAACCCACCATGTCCCTTACCCCAACCCTTAGGGGGTGTTGGCTAGGGTTAACCCTCCGGGGGTGGCAGCTACGGCTAACCCTCGATGGGAGGGGGGGGGGCCTGCTAGCGCTAGTGGTCTGAATTTGTGCGAATATACCTCCAGTTTTACTACAATGCTGTCTAGTTACATTCCAGTTCCTATCTGGTTGTAACTATAGATGCGATAGTAAAATGCATATGCCTCTACATCACCCGCTCATGTGTGCACCCATTTCTGAGCATGCACAGTGCAAATTTACACTAGATATGCCCTGCAGACTGGTATATTATAAACTCTGCATGATGCCATTTATGTGTAAGTGAAAGGTGCGAAATGCATTCCCTTAGAAGTATAGGACTTTGGGGCAGATGTATTAACCTGGAAAAGGCATAAGGAAGTGATAAACCAGTGATATGTGCAAGGTGATAAACACACCAGCCAATCAGCTCCAATATGTAAATTAACAGTTAGGAGCTGATTGGTTGGTGCATTTATCACCTTGCACATATTACTGGTTTACCACTTCCTTATGCCTTCTTCAGGTTAATACATCTGCCCCTATGTTTGCTTTCCAGCATCTGTGTACACTCGGGGAAAGCCAGACCTTCTACAGTGTGAGAAATGCTCCTTGCTCTGCTGAAATGTGAAACAGAGGCATTTTCCTACTGTAAATGCACCTTCTCCATTTTTGTCAGCTCACTTCAGCATACAGTGAGGTGCAGCAATGTGCCTAATGCACATACAGCAAGTCACACCACAATCTGCTTAACTCTTTCTATTGAAAAGTAAAACATGTTGCAGATGCTGCCATCTTGGTCAGGAAATCCATGTGCTTACCACATATAATTGGTACATTTGCGCAATCTAAAGACTTTTGCTGCTTCGCCTTCTACAATATCTATGATTTGTTATACCAACAACTGTCCAGTGGTAAAAAAAATTGTGGTGCTTTAAACCGTATATATAGATGATGAGTATGAAGAAAAATAAGCATGTGACATCCCAAAAGGCCATAAAGATGTGACATGGCAGAGCATTTTGTACCAGGTAGAAAGTAATACTACAAACATCCCAAATTTATACTAGTATTATTTTATTCTTGCAGTTGCCTGTACTTAAGCGGTTGATGGACTATAAATATGATTGTTTTTATATGTTATTAAATGTGACTATTTGTTATTTCTAAGTACTGCAGCACAATGTGTTTACATTGGAAAAGCGGAGACTAAGAGGGGATATGATCAACATCTACAAATATATAAGGGGACAATACACAGAGCTTGCGCGGGACCTGTTTTTGGTTAGATCAGCACAGAGGACTCGTGGACACTCGCTCAGGTTAGAGGAGAGGAGATTCCGCACAATACGGCGTAAAGGCTTTTTCACGGTAAGGACAATACGTGTTTGGAATTCCCTGCCTGAGGGAGTTGTAATGGCAGAATCTGTCAACACCTTTAAGAATGGGTTAGATAAATTCCTATTGGATAAGGATATCCAGGGGTATGGTGCATAGTCACGCATTATAGTTACTATATATAGGGATAAAATGCAATGGC
Source organism: Pseudophryne corroboree (assembly GCF_028390025.1). Classification (NCBI taxonomy): domain Eukaryota; kingdom Metazoa; phylum Chordata; class Amphibia; order Anura; family Myobatrachidae; genus Pseudophryne; species Pseudophryne corroboree. The sequence goes on from NC_086445.1 coordinate 571,720,548, forward strand.
TGACAGCAGCATCAGTCAGAAATTTTAGTTAAATCATCGTGCATAGGAGACCACAAATAGGTTGAACTCGATGGACAATTGTCTTTTTTCAACCTCAGATACTATGTTACTATGTTACTATGTTACATTATCTCTGGCTACACTAGCACTGTGTAACCTACATTTGTAGTTTGTATAACCATTTGTTAGGGATTAGCAGACTTCCATACACAGCTGCAGAGCAACAGAATACTCATTGCCTTCAGGTATTTATTTTTCCTCTTAGCAGAGAACTAACAGTTTCTCCAGTTGGACTCATAATGAACAATTACAAGAAAACTGATAAACATATTGAAGAAGCATTTGCTGTAAATACAAAGGAAAGAGCAGAGCAATATGCACAAGGCCAACACATGAAGTGCTACAGCGTGTGAGATATTTCATATATTATTTGCAGTAGGTCAGTTCATTTTTGTCATATCATACATTGTTACCTCATTATAAGGTGGACATGGAAAGTGAAATAATTGATCCAGGAATTGAACAGCATACACGTTGCTATCAAATGGATACCATACAGCAGTTTCATGCAGTCATTCATCATCCAGTGATACCAGACTTGCAATTCATACAAACAGATTTCTAAAAAAGTAGAATGCAAGCAAGGTTAGGTGGACATGCACCCCTGCCAGCATTCCATCCACCTCCAGGCATCATTCCCATTAGGATGCATGCAATTCCAATACTTACATGACCCGTGATGGAGAGGCTATAGCCGCGTCCCTTGGGATGAATTTTAGGTGGAGTGCAGCAGCTGGGACAGTTACAGAGACATGAGTCAGAATATCGCTTACATGGAAACCTAGTGAAGAGTGACGAGAAAAGGAAGCTAATACAGGGAAGAAAAGAGCACATCTATTTGCCACCGACAAAGAATTTGCAAGTTATAGACTGCTGATGCTACATCCATGATTATGGGGAAATTTATCAAAGCTAGTAGAGAAACATTTGAGAGGGATAAAGTACCAACCAATAAACTGCTGTCATCTTTCAAAAAAACAGCCTCTAAAATGGCTGTTAGAAGCTGTTTGGTTGGTATTTTATCTCTCTCCGAGCTTTGATCAATCTCCCCCTATGGGTGGAACTCAAGTCTTTTGGGTTCCATGTTAATTAATAGGCACCTGGTGGAGCAATTCAATTGCTCCGGGTGGCCATTAATTAGCAAATAGATGGGGTTTAGCCGCGAATAGTGGCTAAACCCATCTAAAGTCCTAAACCACTGACTTTTTGCACATTTCCTCTTGTCACCTCAGGAGACTGCTAGAAGAAATGTGCCCCCCCTTCCTCAGCACTCTAGCTAGAACGGAGCAACAATTGAATTGCTCTGTCGGGCACCATCTAATAGCAGCTGTGAGGGATATTGTAAATATTGATAACATGCAACTGTGGAGGTTTACTGGAAGGATTTGGACAATAAAATGCCTTAAATGGGTCAATTAATCAAATCATGTCTGAGAAATTAGGTGTGAGCTATGTTTAATTATCAAATTAGTTAAGTTCCAAGTCAGACTAGACAGATATTACCAGACGGACAAAGCTATTACATAAAGAAAAGAACATTTTCACTATTGAATGAAGTTACAAATCTATAGTGAAAATGCTTAAATTAGATTGCCATCCAGCTCTAATAAAATAGAAAGGACTAAAATGTTCAGGGAAGCAGAGTCGATCTCTAGTCAGCAAGAGGCCTACAGGAGACATTTTTGATGTGTTTCAGTATTAATGTACCCAATTTCCTATCATTACTTTCCACTTTAGAGAGCTGCAAAATCAGTTTGGGGTTTAGGAAGCACTAAGCGTTACCAGCAAGGGCTGAGAAAAAAGAGCTGTGCATTCGACCTACTAGAAGGATATTAAAGTCAGCCAGCAGTATCTGATGCTTATTCACTGCTCTGAGCTTCTGAATAAACAGCTAGGTATGACTACTGCATCCATAATTGTTATGTGTGATGCATGACAATAATGCTCAACAGATTTCTGGATGTTTGTGCCGAAGCTGAAATAATTAGCGCAACAAAAAAAATTATACAAATCTACACAAAATAGAGTAAGATTTTCTTGTTTCCAACAGATCCTATCACATCAGTTCATAGGGAATGTGTTGGATATACATTGCTGGCGGACAGGATCCCGGCGGTCAGCACACCGATGCCGGGATCCTGGCCGCCATGATGCTGGCAGGGTGGGCGAGCGCTACGAAGCCCCTTGCAAGCACGCTGCGCTCGCCATGCTGCGGGCTCGGCGGCTCGTTGCGCTCGACACAGGTTTTATTCCAACTCTATTGGTCTCGTGTACACCCACGAGTGGGAATTGCCCCTGTTAGCTGGCTGTCAGCATCGTGAGTGGTCGGGATCCTGGCATCAGTATGCTGACCTCCGGGATCTCGGGCTCCGGCAACGTAACCGCATCCCATTTATATTGTACATCTGAAAAAAAGGAAGGACTTTTGCTAACTCATACAGAAATAAACACTAACTATAGGTACCAATAGTGAAAATGATCACTACAGGTTTCTTCTTCATAACAATATGATTTAACCATTTTCAGTCTCATGATAAGTAAGTAATTACAACCTGACATTGTAATTAATAACATCCCCTTATAATAACACCTGACAAATAGCATATCATTCCTACATGCCATTTAATATGGAAGCCTCACTATAAGACAGTTATCAAAATGTTGGACCTCACACCAGCAGCCTTTCTATATTAAATAATGGTCATAGAGCATGTCAGTGATAATAAACACAATGACAGCATTGGCAGGGTTACAGAGAGTTTCATACTTGGTTCTGGGATGGTCAACACTTGAAGACCTGCGATATCTTTCCCGCCGGGTGGGACCTTTGGGTGACATTTTGATGCTGGTGTCAGAGTCTCCACTGTCATCATCCCCCATGGCTTTAATATAGCTGCCGCTTCTCATCCTTCGGCAAGGTATTTCTCCTTCTTTTCCTGGTGCCGGATATCCCCCCCACTCATCTGAAGGTACCTGTGAAAATAGAAACAGGGAACATTTGCACAGCAAGTTGCTGATTGCTCTAATATTTATGTACAACCAAGTAAGTGGGCAGCAATATCAGCTCAATGCCTACAGCTTCTAATATGTTAAGATTATTAGTCATTTTAATTGTAGTTTATTTGATATTTTTATCTGACGTGAAAATACAGTGATATAGTGCTATCTTTTTAGCCAGGACCAGATTGGCAATGGGCCTGTTGAGACTACAGTTCCAGGCTTCCACATAAAATAGGCCCATCATCATTACAGCAAGATGACTAGCCACCTATCTGACCATATGATTGGCCATAAGGCATAAGTATTAAAATTGTGTTTCTATCTTCCTCTCAAAATGATGCAATTTTTCTACTTTAACGTATTTCGGGTCAAGAGTCAAGAGGGGCCCACAGCGCACTCACTGCACCCATTTCTTGAATACTTACCCCTCCGGAGTCCTAAGACAACAGAAGCAGCGATGTAGCAATCACTGTGAAAATGGCGAGGCGGACACGTCCACAGCATTTTTCTGGAGAGCTGCACATGTGCATTAGAGTCTCAGCCCTTTAAGGCTTAGACTCTACACCGCTGCCAGCAGAGATGGGGGTGGGGGGCCCCGGATGGAGGAGGCTGCACACAGGCCTCCTCCTCTCTTAAAGCGGCTCTGATTGGGGCTGATAATGCACATGCCCACATAGCACTGGTCACACAACCCCTTCGCTTCTCACATTAGCCCAGGGCTCGACAAATCCCAGCGGCCAGGTCCCCATGGCCCCTAAATATTGCTACCTTGCTACCAGATTATGCAGGGAGGGAGGAAGCAGATCCTCTTCAACCCCAGCATCTAGCAGCTCCAGCAGAGATTTGTGGGCGTGCCTGTATTGTGGCAGCCATTACATGCACAGGAATGCATGTGCTGAGTGTCCGTCCCAACCTGCACTGTCTGCTGTCTCCAAACTCTCTCTCCGAGCTCCCCGAAAAGAGTGCCAATGCACGGTACGTGATTACGGCTTCAGAGGTGGCAGCAATGTTGCCACACAGCGTGGGAGATTGTTTGCCGGGTAGGGGGTGAGACTGTGGAGGGGTGGTTTGTCTGGGGGTAGCTGCACAGCAGTGTGGCTGCGGAGGGATGGTTTACCGCCTTAGTTGTGTGGCCAGGGTGGTTGGTTTACCCTGGGGGGGGGGGGGGGAGGAGCTACTCAGTAATGTGGCTGTGGGGGGGAGGTTGTTGTGTTTATTTTGTGGGGGGGGGGCAGACTGTGGGATGTCTCCTACACTTTCATCCTGGCTCTTAGATTTTAGAAAAATTTGTCAAGCCCTGCAATAGCCCCTTAATCATTTTCAGCCACAGGCTCATGAATCTGGCCCTGTTTTTAGTTCCAGTTTGGAACACTGGCCAAAGCAGGCATTATAAAGTTAGTACAAGGTAAGTGGGTCCACAGTGCATCAGTGGTTGACTCCAGAACAATAAGTACTTGAACTCATATTCTGCCACAGTCTTCCACTGACTACATCTATGCTATTCTGCAATCCAAAACATCCTAATCTTTGTGTTATGTTCCGTGAAGGACAAATTGCAGTAATTTAAGGATAATTATGATTGTGGTATGTATAAATCTATTTTGGTTGTCATTAATGTAGCAATATTGAATAACAATAAAGGGAAGAGAAGCAAGCCAAAGCAAGGAGAAGAGCAGCGGGGAAAAAACTTAAAAGAAAAATGAAACAAAAATATAAAATATATATTGTCTTTTTTTACATCTTGGGACATTGATTTGGTAACAGAAATGCAGTGATCCTAAACTTTTATTCCTACTTTGAAGATATAATCTGTGTCAAAATATAATCTTTATAAATATAATTGGTACTGTACCTCTGATTTCTAAAGTAATATTATAAAACATTTATAGAGTGACATACATCATTAAACAAGAAAGCGGTACAAATTCCGAAAAGAGGCGTGGCCACAGGCAAAGGGGGCCACGCGGCGCTGCCATGGGAATGTATAGGACAAGGAAGATGCTGAAAACCAGTAAAAGGCCCCTTTTGGCAAATACAGACCATAAAAAATTGGTACTGTACCGACCAAAAAGGTACAGTTGTGAGGTATGTAGTGAGAGAGGATGTTTACAAACCTGACATAAAGTGCTTAGGGGGTCATTCCGACCCGATCGCACGCTGCAGTTGTTCGCAGCGCAGCGATCGGGTCGGAACTGCACATGCGCCGGCGCCGCAGTGCGCAGGTGCATACCAGACATCCGAAGGCCATCGTTACCTAGCAATCGCCTCTGCCTTATTGACAGGCAGAGGCGTTCGTTGGGCGGGACGAGGCGGCACGGCGGCTAAACGAGGGATCGGTCCGGCCAACTCAGGCGTGGCCGGACCATGCGGGGGGCGGGCCGCAGCGGCTGCGTGACGTCACACGCAGCCGCTGCAACCCGGGGCAGCGACGAGTAACTCCCGGCCAGCCGCAGGAGCCACGGCGGCCCTTTTTCGTAGTCCTGCGCATGCGCTGTAGACTCTGGCACTGTGCCAGAGTCTAGAGCACTGAGGGCGCTAGCAGCAGCGTGACGGCTACGGGAGAGGAGGGGGCCCACACACGGAGTCTGCACATGGGTCCCCCCCTCTCTAGAGACGCCCCTGCCAGGGAGACTGCTCTCTTCATGTATTATGTGCATGGAGGGTAACTATCGCACTGATAGCCCCCGATCTACCCCTGCCTGAGCAGCGTGCTGCTCACCACACATGGGGGGTCATTCTGAGTTGATCGCTTGCTAGCAGTTTTTAGCAGCCGTGCAAACGCATAGTCGCCGCCCACGGGGGAGTGTATTTTCGCTTTGCAGGAGTGCGAACGCCTGTGCAGCAGAGCGCCTGTAAACACATTTTGTGCAAAACAAGACCAGCCCTGTAGTTACTTATCCTGTGCGATGATTGCTGCGACGGGTGACACGGTAAATGACGTCAGATACCCGCCCAGCAAACGCCCGGCCACGCCTGCGTTTTTCCAAACACTCCCAGAAAATGGTCAGTTGCCACCCAGAAACTCCCACTTCCTGTCAATCTCCTTGCTATCGGCTGTGCTATTGGAATCGTCGCTAGAACCAGTGCAAAACCACAAAGAACTTTGTACCCGTACGATGCGCGTGCGCATTGTGGTGCATACGCATGCGCAGATTAGCCATTTTTTCACTGATCGCTATGCAGCAAACAACGGCAGGTAGCGATCAACTCAGAATGACCCCCATAGTTGTTTCTTTTACTGCATTTTGGTAGGGAGCATAGCCATGCCGCCAAATTTGCCAATGCTCATCCCCACTTTTGTCAGCCCAGGAACACCCACCACTTTCCACAACATTTCTGATATCGCCTGTCTCGATCACAATAACACATTTGTTTGTACACTCGTGTAACCAGGGACGTGCAGTCAGGGGAGGCAGTGCTTCCCCTATCTATAATGATTACAATAATACAAAGAAGATACTTATGACACATATTATGTGTCATAAGTATATGCTTTATATTATTGTAATCATTTGTAGATTGTAAAAATAGGTGAAAATTAGTTTCGGATGCACTGAGAGCGGTGCCTCCTGCGGCCAATGATGAAGGTCCAGAAAGGGGGTACGGGGCCAAGCGATGGACAGTAAAAACCCCTTTTAATAAGCAGTATAAGCAGCACTAGTATAAGTGCCCATATGAAAGCACGCCCATGTCTCTGAGGCAGATATGATTGGGCATCATATTTGGAGCTCTCCTTGGGATCCAGCCCACCTTCACTGCTGACTGAGAGACTCATTATTGTCCACCTCAAGAGAGGCCCCTGCATCGCACCTCCTCTCCCATCATTCATCGCCACTGGAAGCCGGGGGTAGCTGCAATCACTGCTGCCAGGGCTGGCCCTACCATTACTCCAGGTAAGGCGTCACACTTAGGAGAGCACCGCAGCCTGACATACCTATATTCCGCAGTCACTCGGTCACCACCTGCCTCGGACACTGTCAGTGTCTCCTGTGACTGGTGCACAGCCCCGTGTGTTACCCCCTCCCCTCCCTCCAGCATCCTCGTACTGATGAAAGAAGGGCTCCGCGGCCTCCAACTCCACACAGGTCAGTGTCCCCACCACTCTGGTACACAGCGCAGAGAGCCGGCTTGTGTTTGTGTGCGTGGTATATGTATATCCATCTCCCGGTGTCCATGCTGAGCGCTGCTGTATACTGACCACGGGCTACCATGCTCTCTTTGTTTCATGACTGCCATATGGGCTCTGCCAGAAAAATGTGCACACTGTGCCAGGGTATAAGGGGAGGGGGTGATTAGTGTATGTGTCCCGGGGTATACGGGGAGGGGTGAAGATCACTGCGTACGTGCCGGGGTATAAGGGAAGGGGGAAGGGATTACTGCATATGTGCCGGGGTATAAGGGGAGGGTTGGAGATCACTGCATGTGTGCCAGTTAAAAGGGGAGGGGGTGATTACTGCATATGTGCTGCGGTATAAGGGAAAGGGTGGAGATCACTGCGTGCCGGGGAATAAGGGGAGGGGGGCGTGATTAGTGCATATGTGCCGAAGTACAAGGGGAGGGGTGGAGATCACTGCAGGTGTCCCGGGTTATAAGGGAAGGGGTGGAGATCACTGCGTATGTGGCGGGGTATAAGGGGAGTGGGGAGTGATTAGTGCATGTGTGCAGGGGTATAAGGGGAGGGGGGAGTGATTAGTGCATGTGTGCTGGGTAGGGGAGGGGGAAATGATTACTACATGTGTGCTGGGTAGGGGAGGGGGGAGTGATTACTGCATGTGTGCAGGGGTATAAGGGGAGGGGGGAGTGATTAGTGCATGTGTGCCAGGGTATAAGGGGAGGGGGAAGTGATAAGTGCAAGTGTGCTGGGTAGGGGAGGGGGGAGTAATTACTGCATGTGTGCTGGGAGGGGGGAGTGATTACTGCATGTGTGCAGGGGTATAAGGGGAGGGGGGAGTGATTAGTGCATGTGTGCCGGGGTATAAGGGGAGGGGGAAGTGATAAGTGCAAGTGTGCTGGGTAGGGGAGGGGGGAGTGATTACTGCATGTGTGCTGGGGTATAAGGGGAGGGGGGAGTGATTAGTGTATGTGTGCCGGGGTATAAGGGGAGGGAAGAGTGATTAGTGCATGTGTGCTGGGGTATAAGGAGAGGGGGGAGTAATTAGTGCATGTGTGCTGGATTATAAAGGGAGGGGGGAGTGATTAGTGCATGTGTGCCGAGGTATAAGGGGAGGGGGGAGTGATTACTGCGTGTTTGCTGGGGTATAAGGGGAGGGGGAAATGGTTACTGCGTGTGTGCCGGGGTATAAGGGGAGAGGTGGAGAGCACTGCGTGTGTGCTAGAGTATAAGGGCAGGGGGGAGTGATTACTGCGTGTGTGCTGGGGTATAAGGGGAGGGGGAAATGATTACTGCGTGTGTGCCGGGGTATAAGGGGAGAGGTGGAGATCACTGCGTGTGTGCTAGAGTATAAGGGCAGGCGGGAGTGATTAGTGCATGTGTGCTGAGGTATAAAGGGAGGGGGGAGTGATTAGTGCAGGTGTGCTGGGGTATAAGGGGAGGGGGGAGTGATTACTGCGTGTGTGCTGGGGTATAAGGAGCGGGGGACAATTACTGCCACTGTCTCGATCAACCGCCCTGCAGCTCTAATCCCGCGTTTATGTCTCCAGGCAGACCCTCTGCTGCTCTTCTTAACCCTAGGCATCTCTGCTGCCCAGACCATGGCTGCTGCTGCTCCCCAGACTTCGCGAGCATTAGCGGCAGCATCGGACTGGGAATTAGCAGTGGGAGTGGTAGCTGGCGGCAACCTTAGCAGGCATTGGCAGCTAGCGGGGGTGACAGTACAGTAGCGGGCACTGGCAGCGGCGGTAGTGGGCATGCCTCACCAGCCACTGACCTCACTGCACGCCTCTGCGTGTAACATATGCTTAAGAGGCTTTTTCACAGATGCAACAAATTGCTCAACTACGTGAACATTAGCATTGCGTGGTGACTGCGTGCTAACTACGTATGGCTGTGACAGTGTGACTTGTCATTAGACCTAGCAGTAGCCCTGCAGGGTATGTTTCGCTAGAAAGTCCAGTCTATCTTGAATCTATCTAAAGTGTCCTGCTATACCAGTTCTATGTAGTTTTACTGCTGTTATGGGAGCAAGAACATTTTGCACAGCTGTTAAAGTCTATTTTATTCTAGTTCCACTGGGTCCTCTGAAAGTTCATTTTTATCAACTATTTTTCAGTATGGGCCATTAATGTATTTTATAGACACAAGTCAGAGCTGCTCTTAAGTGTCTCTTCTCTAGTGTAAATAAAACTCGTTGGATTGTCTATTTGGGGCAGATTCAATTAAGTGCAAGATTCTGGCACAATGTAGCTGAACACACAACATGTTAGTAGGAAAATCTTGCTTGGTTTTAGGGCCTGATCCATTCCTGATTGCTGCTGTGCGTTTTCACACAGCGGGCGAACAGGTCCTAACAGCGCATGCACCGCAATGCGCACACGCATCGGACAACAACAAAGTGCATCGCCGGTCAGGATGGTGCGAAAAATCCAATCGCACGGATATACGCAAGGTGATTGACAGGTGGAAGCCGTTTGTGGATAGTAACTGACTGTTTATTGTGAGTATCCGGAAAAACGCAGTCGTGCCCAAGCGTTTTCAGGGAGGGTGTCTGACGTCAGCTCCGGCCCCGATCAGCCTCTTTTCATTGCACTGGAGGAGTAAGTCCAGGGCTGCGCAGAGAGTGCACACAGTGGATTTTTGCAGCTCTGCATACACATGGGATCGCACACTTGCACGACAAATTTACACTCCCCCCTGAACGCAGCACAGCAAAGTCAGCAGCCCAGCGATCAGGTCTGAATCACCCCCTTAGTCCGCTCCTCCATAAGATGTCAGCAATAACAAGTGAGGGTTTCCATGTAATAGTAATGTGCAAGGTTCTGATGGAACTTCACGGCTAACTGAATCTGCCCCTAAATCTTCTATAACTGCTACTAATTTGGCAGCTCCCCTCTGCACCCTTTCCAATTTCTGAACATAACTTTTTTTGTTAATCTGTGCTTTATAAAGGGGGAAATTCACTTTACTCTCTTTCAATCTATTGCTTTTTAAAAGAAGGTAACACCATGCAGACTCTGGGGGCCTAATTCAGACCTGATTGCTGCTGAGCGTTTTTGCACAGCGGGCGATCAGGTCTGACCTGCGCATGCCGCGGCGCTGCAGTGTGCCGGTGCATGCCAGAGATGCAATCGGCATCTCTGCCCAGCGATCGCCTCTGCCTGATTGACAGACAGAGGAGTTCCCTGGGCAGGAGGGGGCGGGCCGGCGGCGTTGGGCCGCTGTTTTAGGGGCACGGTCCGGGCAGCGCAGGCGTGCATGGACCGTGTGGGGGACGGGCCGCGGCAGCTGCGTGATGTAACATGCAGCCCCTGCGACCTGGAGAGCGACGGGTAGCTCCCTGCCAGCGCGCAGGAGCTGCGCTGGTAGGGAGCTACTCTTCAGGTACAAAAGCATCACCGCCGTGCGATGCGGTGGGGGAGGGCCAGACATGCGGGGTGGACTAGCCCCGTGCTGGGCGTCCCCCCTTCATGTCAGGGTGGCTGATCGTAGCCATGCAAAATTTTGCACGGATACCATCAGGTCTGAATTAGCCCCTAAATCCTAACGACTATCATTGCGTGATGTTGCTATAGCTAGGGGCTAATTCAGACCTGATCACAAAAGCAAAATCTTTCTGTAATGGGCAAAACCATGGGGGTCATTTAGATCTGATCGCTAGGCAGCGATTTTTGCTGTCCTGCGTTCAGATAGTCGCCGCCTACAGGGGGTGTGTATTTTCAATGTGCAAGTGTGTGATCACATGTGTAGCAGAGCTGGACAAACTGATTTTGTGCAGTCTCTGCGCAGCCCAGGATTACTTAGCCGCTGCGATCACATCAGGCTGTTCGGGACCAGATTTGACGTCAGACACCCTCCCTGAAAACGCTTGGACACGCCTGCATTTTCCCGGACACTCCCTAAAACGGTCAGTTGCCACCCACAAACAGCCTCTTCCTGTCAATCTCCTTGCGAACGCTCATGCGAATGGCTCCTTCTCACAATCCCGTTGCAGGGTGCTGTTGCCCGTTGCAGCCGTGCGACACGCCGAAACAGTGCGGTGCATACGCATGCACAGTTTGGATCTGAAAGACCCCCCATGTGTACTGCAGGTGGGGCAGATATAACATGTGCAGAGAGAGTTAGATTTGGGTGGGTTATATTGTTTCTGTGCAGAGTAAATACTGGCTGCTTTATTTTTACACTGCAATTTAGATTTCAGTTTGAACACACCCCACCCAAATCTAACTCTCTCTGCACATGTTATATCTGCCCCCTGCAGTGCACATGGTATTGTCCATTAGAGAAAAAGTTTGCTGTTGCAATCAGGTCTGAATTAGGCCTTTGGTACACACCTGTACAATCGTCAGACCATTCTCTCTCATTCCTGACCCATTCATGGATATCTCAAAAGTGTGTACGCACCTAGGATCATGTTTTATCGTAAGAAAACTGGTCACATTTGAAGACCAGGTTTTATGTGCAGTTTATTATTCAGCAGATGCAGAGGTACAATATTGGACAAAACATGAACTAGTTATGCACTTTATGTCCAATAATTCTGCCGATGCTCCTCCACTGTCTTTTCAGCAGATATGTTAGACAGATGAGTTTCATACAGTAGATCACAAATCAGATTGTAAAGGTGTGCACGCAAGGATTGGCACTTTGAACGAGATTTCCATATGTAAGCATAATGTAAATTAAAATTGCATACAATGTACCTATTTTAACTCTTTACAATTACAGATGTGTCCTCATATTCCAACCAATAAGGACCCCTCAGTTTCACAAGATATGCAAATGTCCTTGCACCATGTTGTCACCAATCCAAAAAGTAGTAATGCATGGCGCGGTAAATTCTACATAAATAGCCTTTAGCAGCGAAAGTCCCCTATGGGCACCATGTGAACCATTTTGGAGAATATAAATGTAATACATTTAATGTACTACCACCTGCTTTCTAGTTTTTCAAGTAAGGTTTGATAGGGTCACGGTTAGATAAACCTATGCTGGCTGCTGCTTATAATATTGATGATAATGTAATAAAAGGTATCATTCATGTTACAGAATTTTACATAATAGATAAAAGTTTATAGAAGCACACATGCAAAAGACTATCTGCTCAATATCATACAAGGGATTCAGCATGATATGCTGGCAATTGGGATTCCGGAGGGCAGAAGACCGACGCTGGGATGCCAAAGCTTGCTATACCGACAGGGGTGAGTTGGGGCTCTTCTCCCCTCTCCCCTAACCCTCCCTTCCCGCAGCCTAACCCTAACCTTCCCCTACAGTGCCTAACCTTAACCTCCCTGCAGCGGTGCCTAAACCTAACCCCCCCTTCCCTGCAGCCTAAACCTAACCCTATTATTACACATAACTTCATTTATGGACAGCCATAGCTTGATTTCTTTGTATGTGTGGATTGCATGGGTTGTTGCTGACATTTGGAGAAAATGTCATTACAATAGCCCCAATACAAATATATTTACTAAGAAAAATGTTGATGTGTTCAATACTTTTATATATATATATATATATATATATATATATGAGCCCAACGGAGCGCTGTTCATCACACACACCCACTTATGTACACAGCACCTGCCCCAATATACTGCCCCTATATACACTGCACCGCCATCCTCTTCCATATTCTGCACCTGCCACCATATACTGCCCCTATTTACACTGCAGCCCCATACCGCTCCATATAGTGCCCCCTTTATACAGGGCACCGTTCTCCTCCATATACTGCTTCCACCATATACCACATACTCTTCTGTATACTATGCTGCAACCCCAAGTTACTTGCCATACCAGGACTCGGCAACAAGTAGCAGCAGTAACTATAGGAAACGGATGCAGGAACCATCGTCCGATCCCACAGTGCTCAGATTGGAGATGCACAGGGGACATACATGACCACTTACCAGCTGGGCAGGATGAGGTGAGACCCTATGTGGGATCAGCAGTGCGGAGAAGGAGTCGGTGCTGGGGTTACAGATGATGCGGTTGAGGAGGAGGCAGATATCCAGCTCAGCAGCTTTATATGCACTACACGCTGGCAGAGGGGCGGGGCTCTTTGCTCACCCCTCCCACACCCCACACATGCCATGGTCAGACCCTTCTGGCAAGCTGCTGGTTGCTACTGGTGTCCGCTACCCTGAGATTGTGAGGAGCAGTGTAGGGACTGGTGGGCTCACACGTACCAGTACTTGTGTATATGGTGCTGCATCATTATAGCCTGCCCAATACAGATATATAGCATATCTCGCTCTCTCTATATGTATATATATATATATATATCTGTTAAAAAAGCATATATAGGGGGCGCTCCATAGTGCATAAAAGTATTTAATAAAAATAGACAGACGTACAGAATAAGATTAAACTCGTACCGCAAGGTAACCAGTGTGGGCTGGTTACCACATGATTTTACAATAATCTCCCGACAAAGGCTGGAACCAGAAGTCACTTAGTCCGTATTGGAATCCTCACCCCGCCGTTAGCTGCTGCCTTTTGAGGGCCGCGAGTAGGAACACATCAGCCGTGGACTTCAGGATTCAACAGCCCCAGCTGACGCATGTACTCGCTGGGGCTGTTGAATCCTGAAGTCCACGGCTGATGTGTTCCTACTCGCGGCCCTCAAAAGGCAGCAGCTAACGGCGGGGTGAGGATTCCAATACGGACTAAGTGACTTCTGGTTCCAGCCTTTGTCGGGAGATTATTGTAAAATCATGTGGTAACCAGCCCACACTGGTTACCTTGTGGTACGAGTTTAATCTTATTCTGTACGTCTGTCTATTTTTATTAAATACTTTTATGCACTATGGAGCGCCCCCTATATATGCTTTTTTAACAGATACATTACATCCGTGGGAATCGGATTGATTAAAGGGGAGCAGCGGTCCGTGAAAATTTGAAGGAGGATCTAGTGACTTTCCAAGCATTTAATTTTATGCACTTGATTTTACAAACACATTTGTGATTTTTTATTGTTCATTGCTATCTCAAAGTATAACCAGCGCTCACCCCTGTCTATATCTGTTATATATATATATATATATATATATATATACTAGCTGTACTACCCGTTCTTCACACAGGAGCTTCTGATTTCCACAGTTGTAAATATAAAGAGTGTTAAAAATTTGGTAGCTCTATAGAGGTGTAAATTTGAGACGTCTTAATATAAGTAAATATTAATAAATGGTTCTTGGTGTTACCCGAGGAGCACCTGTAGCAGATACGGTAAAAAGTGACAGGACTATTTTTGTAGATTATGAAATTCTACACACTGGAGGTGCAATCCAAATTTTGATCTGATTGTCCATTTGGGCGTTATCGTTGACGCACGCAAGCCACGCATCGGAAATGACGTCATTATGTCAACCCCCTTTTCATCCCCACAGGGGAGGTTTATTAAAATTCTAATTACGTAGTTTTCCTATTTCCCACCTGCAGAATTCCTATGTTACATTTCATCTTCCTAACATATCAGGAAGTAAGAGAATTAGTTATGAGTCAGCGAGTGAGTGAGAGCTTTCGCATTTATATATATATATATATATATATATATATATATATATATATATATACATACACTCAGCACATACTTGCCTACTCTCCCGGAACGGCCGGGAGGCTCCCGAAAATTGGGTGACCCTCCCGGCCACCCGGAAAAGCAGGCAAGTCTCCCGATTTCTGTGTTCCCCCCTGCCCGGCCGCACACTTTGTGAGTAAAGTGGGTGGTCAGGGCAGTCGATGACGCGATTCTTGTTGAATTGCGTCATCATAGCCACGCCCCCTGCAGTTTAATGCCGGTAATAGCGGCATTACACAGCGCCCCCGTCCCTGTTCCACCTCTGCCCCGCCCCCTCTGCTCGTCTCTACCCTTTCCCGTCCCCTGCTGAGCTGACCTGGCTGCTCTCTCCCAGAGAGAGCAGCCAAAAAGTCGGTAAGTATGACTCAGCACCAGGACATCCAGACACCCAGCACCTCCTGTGTGAGTAGCGACCACTCCCCCTATAATCCGGCCCTGGTGTCCGTAATTTTGACAGGCTTTTAACTAGTATTTATAATAAAAGCCCATAATGCACTCAGTTCCCCACCACTTAACTGGCATGGTCAGATCACATGCAACTGTGCAGCCCCACTGTGTACGCCAGTTTTAGACAAGGAAATTTGTTCTGCAGATGTGCATAATAGAATACTTAATTATTTTAAAAAAATACTTTTTAAATCATATTAAGTAAAAAAAAAAACTTTAAAAAAAAACCTATATGAATGGTTTTGAAGGGAAAAATCATCAGTTAAGTGTTTAAAAAAAGACACAGTTACTCTGATGTATTATCAAAGAAAGACCACCTCCACAGGTTAAAATATTTATACAGAATTCAGGAACCACACACAACACATATAAGTTATTTTAAAAAACAAGGAGCTATTTTAAGTGTAGAGCCACATAGCGGCCAAGCGGGCCCCGTTTAGTGGGACCTGCTTGGCCGGAAGGAGAGTGCACATGCGCCACACATGTGCGGCAGTCCTGCCGCCGCCAGCTCCAGCAGCATGCTGTGGTTGGGTCGGACGGTAGGACGACGGGATTTCAGTGTGAACACACACATTTCAATATATGTGTTCACACAGTTCGGCACAGCTGCACTGTGTTCTATGAAATCCTGCGTGTCTGCTGCATCCCGCAGAACAGGATCTGTGTGCAGACAAAACCTCCCTCCCCGCCAAACTTGGCCGCTATGTGTGGCCCTAGCCTTAGCCAAACGTCACAATAAAATAAAATAAAAATACAACACGTTATAAAATGTAACAAAAATAATGATGTGTGAACTATTCAACTTGATTATCAGGATACACACTTAATGAATAGAACATAAAAAAAACATAGAAACCAATCCTAAATTATATGAATTAAAAAAATTCCTTTGAAAGACAGCTGGTCATAGCCATGCCGTTTCTCCTGCTCCGTGGCTGATGTCCCACTGACCACTATAGCACATGGATGCAAGGCATTGCTTGTGTTTTCAAGTAGCAGTCATGTCACCACTGATATCAGAGCTGGAACCAAATTCAAACGAGTCAGGATCTTAGAGTCTCCACCACTTCAGTGTTGCTCTACTGACTTCCAGTTTCCTATATTCATACCTCCCAACTTTCCAGAATGAGGCTGGACTTAACTCTGAAAGGGGTGTGGCCTCAGGAAAAGGGGCATGGTTTCACAGTAATGCCACTATTGCGAGCCACGCCCCAATTTTTCGCTATTATGGGGCAATGGCCAGCACTCTGTGAGGTGCTGGCATGCCCCCAGTCCCTCTTGTCTCCGTGAATAGACGCTGTGTGCGCACACACAGCAGCAGCTATTCACTGCTGCTCTACGGAAGAGCAGCGAGTGATAGGTGCCCTCCCAACAGCCCCCCCACCGCCACGAGACACTGCAGCCCGCGGGTGGGACAGCGGGACAGTCCCAAAAAAATGGGACTGTCCCGCGAATATCGGGACACTTGGGAGGTATGTATATTTGATGCAGTATGTTCTGACCTCACCATTTGCCTGTTTACTTTGTTCTTTCTATGTCATTACTTGGAACTGAAAATAGCTATTTTTGCCCACCCTTTTGGCTTCACCCTGTTGACATATCTGCACCAGTATCATGTACAAGAACCTGGCTATATGACTATGCCAATGGTTCCCAAATATTTTTGAATCACAATGCCCTAAAGTATCTTATGGCACCCCTAGGATAAAAGGTTATTACTGACATACTTGGAAAAATAATATTAAATTAAGTAAATTGTGTCTACCTGTCATTCTTAAGTTCAGTTACAGTATATGGTGATGTACAGAGTTGTGCTTCTGTTTGTCCATGTTTTATGATTGCCAGCCACTAGCACTGGTTTTGACTATCACTTTGATCATAAATAATTTGATTTGGTCCTGAACCACAAATCCGAGGTTCCCCTACAAGAGTCTCGCAGCACCCCAGGGTTCCCATGCACACAGTTTGGGAACCACTGGACTATGTTATACCAGTCTCTCACACTAGGAACTTGGGTATTACTTGACTGAGTTTAGTTTTGATTATGCGTTGAGTCATTTACAGTTCTTATTTCTGCTGGTAGCCAATATTCTGCAGTATTCATTAATTGGTTTTGTGTCTGCCTGCTGGTTAAGACAGACACACCTTTTTTCTGATTGGTGCTTAGCCGATTTACTTTTCTAAATTGCTAGCACACATTAGCTTGATTGAACTAGATCACAGGTTCTCAAACTCGGTCCTCAGGACCCCACACAGTGCATGTTTTGCAGGTCTCCTCACAGAATCGCAAGTGAAATAATTAGCTTCACCTGTGACCCTTTTAAAATGTGTCAGTAAGTAATAAATACACCTGTGCACGTGCTGGGAGACCTGCAAAACATGCACTGTGTGGGGTCCTGAGGACCGAGTTTGAGAACCTATGAACTAGATAAAAATTAGTAGTATATTGCTTTTAAGGATTTTTGTTTATTTATTACATTATGTAATACTAGCTCTTGCCCCCAGCACTGCCTGTTCTTTTTCTCAGTTTGCTTCTTTTCTCGTCTCTTTTCAGGGCTCTTTTACTCTCTATCCTTCATTACGCTTTTTCTCTGTTCTATTTAACTTTCTCTGATCTTTTTGTATTCCCCTCTTTCTTTCTTTCTTTCTTACTCTCTCTCTCTCTCACCCCTCTTTTGTCTTGCACTGTTTCTCCCTCAACTCCCTGCCATCCTGTATCAGTGTCTCAATTCCTCTTGTCTCTGTCCTTCTCTTGCCCCTCTGTTGCTTGCTTTTCTTTCCCATCTGTGCACACCATTACTTTGACACAGAGGTTCTCAAACTCGGTCCTCGGGGGCCCACACAGTGCATGTTTTGCAGGTCTCCTCACAGAATCGCAAGTGAAATAATTAGCTCCACCTGTGGACCTTTTAAAATGTGTCAGTGAGTAATTAATACACCTGTGCACCTGCTGGGTTACCTGCAAAACATGCACTGTGTGGGCTCCCGAGGACCGAGTTTGAGAACCTCTGCTTTGATACATGCAATATACCAAATATACAAGTGTGCATGCATGAAATGTGTTTTAAAACTTAATGGAGGGCTAGTGCAATTATTCTGTATTTAATTAGGTGGTGGTGGTGAGGGGGGGGGGGGGGTGGTGGTGCTCAAAGTCTGTATTTATTAGCATGTACATATATAGCGGCAGAATAATCTATTGTGCTTTACAATTGAGCATTAAGGTTCATACACACTTAGCGATATATTAAACTGTAGCGCTAATTTTTCCCCTCCTGAGCAATATAGTTTACTGTATCGCCCAGTGTGTATGCAGCTGACGACGAGCGACATCATCTAGTGTGTACCCACTGTTAGTAACAAAATCCTGACTGAAGTGGGTCCAATAAGTGGGTCCAATAAGTTGTGATTCATGAAAGTGTGTGAGGTGGTATAGGCAAGTATCTCAAGTAGCTCAGATGGGCAATGGGACTGAGATATGGGACTGTAATTTAAGAGAGTATTAAGGACATAAATATGTTTTTTTTTTTTCATAATAGGTCCAATGTGCATGTGCACCAACATGATTACACTAATTTTGCCACTTGATTTTATTATATAGATTGGGACAATTTCTGGTTTTTTTTTTTCTTCTCTGTATGAAGCGTGTGCATCCCTGTTAGGGAAAAAGGCAGGATTTCTAGAGAGGGGTTCCAGGTGCTTGTTTTTAGAGCAAATGTAGCTAGACCATGAAGGGGGCATAACTAGCATTTAAGCTATTGAATAGTCTACCTCATTCAGGACAATATATGTAATACTGCAGACATACAGTGGGGCATAAAAGTATTTGGACAGCCACCGATTGTGCAAGTTGACCCACTTAAAAAGATGAGAGAGGTATGTAATTTCCATCATAGGTACACTTTAACTGTGAGAGACAGAATCTGAAAAAAACCTAGGAAATCACATTGTATGATTTTTAAACAATGTATTTGTATATTCTTGCGGAAAATAAATATTTGGACAATCAAAAAGTTTAATTCAATACTTTGCAATATAACCTCGGTTGGCAATTACAGAGGTCAAACGTTTCCTGTAGTTCTTGACCAGGTTTGTACACAGTTTAGCAGGTATTTTGGCCCACTCTTCCATGCAGATATTCTCTAGATATGTCATGTTTTGGGGCTGTTGCCGGGCAACACGGACTTTCAACTCCCTCCACAGATTTTCTATTGGGTTGAGGTTTGGAGACTGGCTAGGTCACTCCAGAACCTTGAAATGCTCCTTACGGAGCCACTCCTTAGTTGCCAGGGCGGAGTGTTTGGGGTCATTGTCATGCTGGAAGACCCAGCCACGTTCCATCTTCAATGCTCTTACTGAAGGAAGGAGGTTTTTGCCCCAAATCTCACTATACATGGCCCCATTCATCTTCTCCTTAATACGGATCAGTCGTCCTATCCCCTTTGAAGAAAAGTAGCCCCAAAGCATGATGTTTCACCCCCATGCTTCACAGTGGGTATGGTGTTCTTGGGATGCCATTCATCATTCTTTTCCCTCCAAACACGGAGTGTGGAGTTTATACCAAAAAGTTCGATTTTGCTCTCATCTGACCACATTACATTCTCCCAATCCTCCTCTGGATCATGGTCACTGGCAATCTTTAGATGGGCCTGGACATGTGCTGGCTTAAGCAAGGGGACCTTTTGGGCGCTGCAGGATTTCAATCCATGACAACGTAATGTGACACTAATGGTAACCTTTGTGACTGTCGTCCCAGCTCTCTTGAGGTCATTGACCAGGTCCCCCCATGTAGTTCTGGGCTGATTCCTCACCGTTCTCAAGATCATTGATACCCCACGAGGTGAGATCTTGCATGGAGCCCCAGGTCGAGGGAGATTGTCAGTGATCTTGTATTTCTTCCATTTTTTAATAATTGCGCCAACAGTTAATCTCTTCTCACCAAGCTGCTTGCCTATTGTCGAGTAGCTCATCCCAGCCTTGTGCAGCTCTACAATTTTGTCCCTGGTGTCCTTAGACAGCTATCTGGTCTTAGCCATGGTGTAGAGGTAGCAGTCTGACTATTTGAGGGTGTGGACAGGTGTCTTTTATACAGAAGTAGTAACAGGTCTGTGAGAGCCAGAAATCTTGCTGCTTGGTAGGTGTCCAAATATTTATTTTCCACAAGAATATACAAGTAAATTGTTTAAAAATCATACAATGTGATTGCCTGTTTATTTTTTTCAGATTCTGTCTCTCACAGTTGAAGTGTACCTATGATGGAAATTACAGATCTCTCTCATCTTTTTAAGTGGGTCAACTTGCACAATCGGTGGCTGTCCAAATACTTTTTTGCCCCACTGTATAATATACATGAGGCAGTAGGGCAAGCATGACTGAACTGAATAGGTTTTTTTTTTTTTTTACCAGATTACAGAAGAATTAACTTAGCATCAGCCTTCCTTAGACATATATTTAATAATAATAATAATAATAATAAAAAAAATAATAATAATAATTTTATTTATATAGCGTTTTTTCTCCAACAGGACTCAAGGAGCTTAGCAGATAGAATGAAATATAATACAATACAGAAACATAGCACAGAATAAGAACAATGAAATACAGATAAAGCGTGTCATGAAATACAGAGCATGGAGATACTACAACGGGTCTGGCGGGCATTTTGGGTCATCAATTGCAGAGATTATTCATCCTACCCATGCAGGGTCCAGGTGAGGCAGCCTTTTTAGACACACTACGTAGGATTGCTTTGGGCACACAAAGGGCCTAATCCAGACCTGATCACAGCAGCAAAACCATGTGTACTGCGGGGGGGGGGGGGGGGGGGGGTTATGTAGGTGGTTCTGGAATTTGTTAGGCCTGTCTGAAGAGATGAGTTTTCACGGAACGTTTACAGGCTTGGAGACTAGAGGAGAGTCTTATTGTGCGTGGGAGGGCATTCTACAGAGTGTGTGAAGCCCGGATAAAGTCCTGTAATTTTGAGTGGGAACAAGTAATACATGTGGATGAGAGACGCAGATCTTGCGCAGTGCGGAGAGGTCTGGTAGGGAGATATTTTGAGATGAGTGAAGAGATGTACTGTATGATGGTGCAGTTTGGTTAATAGCCTTGTATGTAAGTAAAAGTATTTTATATTTAACACGGTAGAATACAGGTAACCAGTGGAGGGACTGACAGAGCGGATCAGCAGACGAAGAACGTCGAGCGAGGAAGATTAGCCTTGCAGCTGCATTTAAAATCGACTGTAGTGGTGAGAGCCTATGTTTGGGAAGACCAGTAAGGAGACTATTACAATAATAAATGTGAGAGATGATGAGTGCATGGAGTTTTTGCAGTGTCTTGTGTAAGATAAGGGCGTATTTTGGATATGTTTTTTAGGTGCATGTAACATGATTTAGAGACAGATTGAATGTGTGGAACAAAGGACAGATCAGAGTCAAGGGTGACACCTAGGCAGCGAGCTTGTGGGGTAGGGTGGATAGTTGCATTGTCAACAGTTATGGAGATATCAGGTTGGTAACTACTCTTGGCTGGTGGGAAAATAATTAATTCTGTTTTGGAAATGTTGAGTTTGAGGTGGCGAGATGACATCCAAGATGAAATGGCATACAGGCATTCAGTGACACGAGCCAACACAGGTGATAAACCTGGGGAGGATAGGTAGACTTGAGTATCATCAGCGTACAAATGATACAGAAATCCGAAGGAGCTGATTAGATTACCAAGAGGTGAGGTATAGATTGAGAACAGCAGAGGACCCAAGACTGAGCCTTGCGGCACTCCAACTGATAGAGGTAGAGAGGAAGAGGTAGAATCAGAGAAGTGAACACTGAAAGAGCGATCAGATTGGTAGGATGAGAACCAAGTAAGGGCTGTGTCCTGAAGACCTAGGGATTGTAGTGTTTGTATAAACTTGTTGTAAGTACATAAGAACCATGCATTTTTCATTCTACACAGAGTACCAGGTGAGGCAGCCATGTTGGACGCACTATATTTGTTACAATGCGCAAATAAGCATTGCATGGGAAATAGGACACAAAAGAATAAAATGAGCAGTGAATAGGATACCTCCTTGGCTGAATATATCCATGGGTCGCTCATCCTGCTCTTGAAGTGTACCAGGTAAGGCAGCCCTCTAGGACGCACTACAAAGGTTACAATATGCAGGATGAGCAACCCACACCCTCCAACATTTTACACATAAAAATCGGTATAAATTAGAAAAGGGGGCATGGCCATGGGTTAAGTGGGCATGATCACGCCCCCTTTCCTATACTTTCAATGGAAATCTGGAGAGTCACAAATCGGTACAGACCATAAAAAAAGGTATTGTACCTGCCAAAAAGGTACAGTTGGAGGGTATGGCAATCCAAAGCAGTAACATGCAGTGGGAATTGATGCAGAGTAAGGAACGCATGGTAGCTTTAGATTAAAAAGAACAATGGTGCAAAAGGCAAACTGAACAATGATATATAAAATGTACAAAATACAGAGGGAGCATCAGGGCCGGCAAGAGAAATCTTGGGGCCCGGTACACCAAT
This sequence comes from Pseudophryne corroboree, assembly GCF_028390025.1. Classification (NCBI taxonomy): domain Eukaryota; kingdom Metazoa; phylum Chordata; class Amphibia; order Anura; family Myobatrachidae; genus Pseudophryne; species Pseudophryne corroboree. The sequence continues at coordinate 571,743,295 of NC_086445.1, forward strand.
TTCTCCGGGGCCCCCCACCCTGCCTTGACTCCCCCCCCCCCTTATAAAGCACAAAGTCGCTGTAAAAAAATTATATATATATATATATATATATATATACATACATACATACATACACACACACACACACACACACACACACACACACATATACTGTGTATATATATATATAATATATACACACACACACATATATATATGGTCCTTGTATGGGCGGCATACAAGGACCATATACACAGATGCAGATCTGAGGGGAGGGCACCGGAGCAAGGTGAACGGAAGTCCGGAGTGCCAGGGACATTTTTTGCATATATATATATATATATATATATATATATATATATATATATATATATATATATATATATGCACACACACACACACACACACACACATAGAACTCACCATACACACATTTACATAGAATAATATGGCAGTACCTTGACATAGTATACAGTATGACAGGCTGTGAGGGTGCCATCCAGGCACGTAGGGAGCAGGTTTGGACAGAGGTAGTGCTGCGGCAGCTGCTATAAGGAGCCCTGACTCACACAGTCAGTGTAGCCTGTGTTTGCTGCTCTGCTGCCCGGCTCTTCAGCGGCAGCGGCAGCGGCAGCAGATCGTCAGACAGGGACGGGGCGGCAGAGAGGCATGCCGCAAGCATAATGAAGGCAACAAAGCAAGACCAACCAGACCAAGCAAGTGATGGGGCCCCCCTGAAGCTCCGGGCCCGGGAGGGTTGTCCCCTTTGACCCCCCCTGTCGCCGGGCCTGGGGAGCATAAGAATGAGTCCAGCAATACAATGCGTCCAAACCAAACAGTGGAAGCAGAAATGGGGGACCAGTGGCCAGTATGGGGATAAAACATAGTAAAGGAAATAAGAATCAAAGACCTGCTGTGGTTCCAGGGGTCTGCCAGTCCAACATCGACATGTATCCCACCACAGAGCAGTGTCGCTCTTCTCCCTGCACAGTGCGGGTGGGGCGACTTGTCCACAAATGGAGAGAGGAGAGAGGATCCACCAATGTCCGGGCAAGGTGAAGTGGTCCTGGAGTAGGAAAGCAGCCGCGCAGGGCTCGGGAAGTGGTGACAAGGTGGTGGCCCTTCCAGCAGCATGGCAGCATTGCAGACGGCAAGATAGCGGCCGCAAACCAGTCCCTACGCTCTCCCCCTCGGTTCCCAACTTACCTGGAGGGATGTCTCATCTTGAGAGAGTGGCAGTTGGGGGAGATGTCTGTCGCCCTGACACCTGTTTCTCTGTGTCCTCCAGTGGCGGGCAGGGAAGCTTATAGTCGAGTCTCTGTGGGCAATGTGCCTCATGTCCAGGTGCATTTCTCTGGAGGTCAGCAGTGTGCAGAGCCAGGACTGGTGGGGAAGCCACGATGCTGCGGTCGATGGGCAGTTCCGGCAGTGGTGCTGAGGCTGCACACGAACATACCCTCCAACGCGGCTGAGCAGAAAATCGGTACAAATTAGCAAAGGGGGTATGGCCACAGGTAAAAGGGGAATGGCCACAGGTAAAAGGGGAATGGCCACAGGTAAAGGGAGCATGACCCTGCGGCACTTCCATAGTAATCAGAGACACTGAAACCCGATACAAAGCCCTTAATGGCCAGTACAAACCATTAAAAAATGGTACTGCACGGCTAAAAAGGTCCAGTTGGAGGGTATGCATGAAGTAGTGATGTGCACCGGACATTTTTCGGGTTTTGTGTTTTGGTTTTGGATTCGGTTCCGCGGCCGTGTTTTGGATTCGGACGCGTTTTGGCAAAACCTCCCTGAAAATTTTTTGTCGGATTCGGGTGTGTTTTGGATTCGGGTGTTTTTTACAAAAAACCCTCAAAAACAGCTTAAATCATAGAATTTGGGGGTCATTTTGATCCCATAGTATTATTAACCTCAATAACCATAATTTCCACTCATTTTTAGTCTATTCTGAACACCTCACAATATTATTTTTAATCCTAAAATTTGCACCGAGGTCGCTGGATGACTAAGCTAAGCGACCCAAGTGGCCGACACAAACACCTGGCCCAGTGCCGTAACTAGGCATTTTAGCGCTGTGTGCAAGAAACGACAGTGGCGGCCCCCCCCCATGTAAGATAGGGGCAGTGCGCGGCGTAGGCGCGCAACAAATTTATAGGGGCGTGGCTTCACGGGAAGGGGCGTGGCCACAAAATAATAGCAATTCATACTACGGTGCACAGTAGTCTACATTATTCAAATTACGCTGCACAGTAGCGCCACTACACCAGGTAGAGACCCTTTTATACATTACAGTAGACAGCGTCCCCCTTTTTACACATTACAGCAGACAGTCCCCCTTTTTACACATTACAGCAGACAGTCCCCCTTTTTACACATTGCGGCAGACGGTGTCCCCCTGAGAGAGAGAGAGAGAGGGGGGGATATACTTACCTTCTCCCCGCTGACAGGCTCCTCGTGCTGGCATCTCCCTCTCGGTGCAGGCAGTGAGGTGAGAAGGAGGAGGAGGGAGGGGGAGCAGGGAGCCGCAGCAGTGCTATTTCATTGGTAGTAAGCGCTGCTGCAGCATCCCCCTCTCCTTCCGTATTGGCTGCCTGGCGCTGCTGTGGATGCTGGGATGAAGGAACCGCATCCCAGCATCCATAGCAGCGCCGGGCAGCCAATACAGAAGGAGAGGGGGATGCTGCAGCGGCGCTTACTACCAATGAAATAGCGCTGCTGTGGCTCCCTGCTCCCCGGCGCTGGTCTCTTCTCCCTCCAGCGCGGCGCACGGCGCACACAGCAGAGGCGGCATGTAATGAGTCAATTTGACTCATTACATGCCGCTGGCCGTGCGCCCTCAGGGCAACTGCGCTGTGTGCCAAGCCCACTTGGCACACACGTAGTTACGGCCCTGACCTGGCCCATCTAGGAGTGGCACTGCAGTGTCAGGCAGGATGGCACTTCAAAAAAATTGTCCCCATACAGCACATGATGCAAAGAAAAAAAAGAGGTGCACCAAGGTCGCTGGATGGCTAAGCTAAGCGACACAAGTGGCCAACACAAACACGTGGCCCATCTAGGAGTGGCACTGCAGTGTCAGGCAGGATGGCACTTCAAAAAAACAGTCCCCAAACAGCACATGATGCAAAGAAAAATGAAAGAAAAAAAGAGGTGCAAGATGGAATTGTCCTTAGACCCTCCCACCCACCCTTATGTTGTATAAACAGGACATGCACACTTTAACAAACCCATCATTTCAGCGACAGGGTCTGCCACACAACTGTGACTAAAATGACTGGTTGGTTTGGGCCCCCACCAAAAAAGAAGCAATCAATCTCTCCTTGCACAAACTGGCTCTACAGAGGCAAGATGTCCACCTCCTCCTCATCGTCAGATTCCTCACCCCTTTCACTGTGTACATCCCCCTCCTCACAGATTATTAATTCGTCCCCACTAGAATCCACCATCTCAGGTCACTGTGTACTTTCTGGAGGCAATTGCTGGTGAATGTCTCCAAGGAGGAATTGATTATAATTCATTTTGATGAACATCATCTTCTCCACATTTTCTGGAAGTAACCTCGTACGCCGATTGCTGACAAGGTGAGCGGCTGCACTAAACAATCTTTCGGAGTACACACTGGAGGGTGGGCAACTTAGGTAAAATAAAGCCAGTTTCTGCAAGGGCCTCCAAATTGCCTCTTTTTCCTGCCAGTATACGTACGGACTGTCTGACGTGCCTACTTGGATGCGGTCACTCATATAATCCTCCACCATTCTTTCAATGGTGAGAGAATCATATGCAGTGACAGTAGACGACATGTCAGTAATCGTTGGCAGGTCCTTCAGTCCGGACCAGATGTCAGCACACGCTCCAGACTGCCCTGCATCACCGCCAGCGGGTGGGCTCGGAATTCTTAGCCTTTTCCTTGCACCCCCAGTTGCGGGAGAATGTGAAGGAGGAGCTGTTGACGGGTCTTGTTCCGCTTGACTTGACAATTTTCTCACCAGCAGGTCTTTGAACCTCTGCAGAATTGTGTCTGCCGGAAAGAGAGATACAACGTAGGTTTTAAATCTAGGATCGAGCGCAGTGGCCAAAATGTAGTGCTCTGATTTCAACAGATTGACCACCCGTGAATCCTGGTTAAGCGAATTAAGGGCTCCATCCACAGGTCCCACATGCCTAGCGGAATCGCTCTGTTTTAGCTCCTCCTTCAATGTCTCCAGCTTCTTCTGCAAAAGCCTGATGAGGGGAATGACCTGACTCAGGCTGGCAGTGTCTGAACTGACTTCACGTGTGGCAAGTTCAAAGGGTTGCAGAACCTTGCACAACGTTGAAATCATTCTCCACTGTGCTTGAGTCAGGTGCATTCCCCCTCCTTTGCCTATATCGTAGGCAGATGTATAGGCTTGAATGGCCTTTTGCTGCTCCTCCATCCTCTGAAGCATATAGAGGGTTGAATTCCACCTCGTTACCACCTCTTGCTTCAGATGATGGCAGGGCAGGTTCAGGAGTGTTTGCTGGTGCTCTAGTCTTCGGCACGCGGTGGCTGAATGCCGAAAGTGGCCCGCAATTCTTCTGGCCACCGACAGCATCTCTTGCAAGCCCCTGTCATTTTTTAAATAATTCTGCACCACCAAATTCAATGTATGTGCAAAACATGGGACGTGCTGGAATTTGCCCAGATGTAATGCACGCACAATATTGCTGGCGTTGTCCGATGTCACAAATCCCCAGGAGAGTCCATTTGGGGTAAGCCATTCTGCGATGATGTTCCTCAGTTTCCGTAAGAGGTTGTCAGCTGTGTGCCTCTTCTGGAAAGCGGTGATACAAAGCGTAGCCTGCCTAGGAATGAGTTGGCGTTTGCGAGATGCTGCTACTGGTGCCGCCGCTGCTGTTCTTGCTGCGGGAGGCAATACATCTACCCAGTGGCTGTCACAGTCATATAGTCCTGAGTCTGCCCTGCTCCACATGTCCGTGGTTAAGTGGACATTGGGTACAACTGCATTTTTTAGGACACTGGTGAGTCTTTTTCTGAGGTCTGTGTACATTTTCGGTATCGCCTGCCTAGAGAAATGGAACCTAGATGGTATTTGGTACCGGGGACACAGTATCTCAATCAAGTCTGTAGTTGCCTGTGAATTAACGGTGAATACCGGAAACACGTTTCTCACCGCCCAGGCTGCCAAGGCCTGAGTTATCCGCTTTGCAGCAGGATGACTGCTGTGATATTTCATCTTCCTCGCAAAGGACTGTTGGACAGTCAATTGCTTACTGGAAGTAGTACAAGTGGTCTTCCGACTTCCCCTCTGGGATGACGATCGACTCCCAGCAGCAACAACAGCAGCGCCAGCAGCAGTAGGCATTACACTCAAGGATGCATCGGAGGAATCCCAGGCAGGAGAGGACTCGTCAGACTTGCCAGTGACATGGCCTGCAGGACTATTGGCTTTCCAGTGTAAGGAGGAAATTGACACTGAGGGAGTTGGTGGTGTGGTTTGCAGGAGCTTGGTTACAAGAGGAAGGAATTTAGTGGTCAGTGGACTGCTTCCTCTGTCATCCAAAGTTTTTGAACTTGTCACTGACTTATGATGAATGCGCTGCAGGTGACGTATAAGGGAGGATGTTCCGAGGTGGTTAACGTCCTTACCCCTACTTATTACAGCTTGACAAAGGCAACACACGGCTTGACACCTGTTGTCCGCATTTGTGTTAAAATAATTCCACACCGAAGAGGTGATTTTTTTTGTAATTTGACCAGTCATGTCAATGGCCATAATCGTCCCACGGACAACAGGTGTCTCTCCGGGTGCCTGACTTAAACAAACCACCTCACCATCAGAATCCTCCTTGTCAATTTCCTCCTCAGCGCCAGCAACACCCATATCCTCATCCTGGTGTACTTCAACAGTGACATCTTCAATTTGACTATCAGGAACTGGACTGCGGGTGCTCCTTCCAGCACTTGCAGGGGGCGTGCAATGGTGGAAGGCGCCACCTCTTCCCGTCCAATGTTGGGAAGGTCAGGCATCGCAGCCGACACAATTGGACTCTCCTTGGGGATTTGTGATTTAGAAGAAAGCACAGTTCTTTGCTGTGCTTTTGCCAGCTTAAGTCTTTTCATTTTTCTAGCGAGAGGATGAGTGCTTCCATCCTCATGTGAAGCTGAACCACTAGCCATGAACATAGGCCAGGGCCTCAGCCGTTCCTTGCCACTCCGTGTCGTAAATGGCATATTGGCAAGTTTGCGCTTCTCCTCAGACGCTTTTAATTTAGATTTTTGGGTCATTTTATTGAACTTTTGTGTTTTGGATTTTACATGCTCTCTACTATGACATTGGGCATCGGCATTGGCAGACGACGTTGATGGCATTTCATCGTCTCGGCCATGACTAGTGGCAGCAGCTTCAGCACGAGGTGGAAGTGGATCTTGATCTTTCCCTATTTTACCCTCCACATTTTTGTTCTCCATTTTTAATGTGTGTAATTATATGCCAGTATCAATAGCAATGGCCTACTACTATATATACTGCGCACAACTGAAATGCACCACAGGTATGGGTGGATAGTATACTTGACGACACAGAGGTAGGTAGAGCAGTGGCCTACTGTACCATACTGCTATATATTATATATTGGTGGTCAGCAAACTGTGCAAAACTGAAATGCACCACAGGTATGGAAGGTTAGTATACTTGACGACACAGAGGTAGGTAGAGCAGTGGCTTACTGTACCGTACTGCTATATATTATAAACTGGTGGTCAGCAAACTGTGCAAAACTGAAATGCACCACAGGTATGGATGGATAGTATACTTGACGACACAGAGGTAGGTAGAGCAGTGGCCTACTGTACCGTACTGCTATATATTATATACTGGTGGTCAGCAAACTGTGCAAAACTGAAATGCACCACAGGTATGGATGGATAGTATACTTGACGACACAGAGGTAGGTAGAGCAGTGGCCTTCTGTACCGTACTCCTATATATTATATACTGGTGGTCAACAAAATTATGCACTGTACTCCTACTATATACTACAATGCAGCACAGATATGGAGCGTTTTTTCAGGCAGACAACGTATACTGGTGGTCACTGGTCAGCAAAACTCTGCACTGTACTCCTCCTATATAATACTGCTGGTCCCCAGTCCCCACAATAAAGCAGTGTGAGCACAGATCTATGCAGCACACTGAGCACAGATATGGAGCGTTTTTCAGGCAGAAAACGTATAATACTGGTGGTCACTGGTCAGCAAAACTCTGCACTGTACTCCTCCTATAATACTGCTGGTCCCCAGATATTTGCACTGCAGCCCCCTGAAACAAAGTGAGAGGACGCCAGCCACGTCCTCTCACTATCATTTCCAATGCACGAGTGAAAAATGGCGGCGACGCTTGGCTCCTTATATAGAATCCGAATCTCGCGAGAATCCGACAGCGGGATGATGACGTTCAGGCACGCTCGGGTTAACCGAGCCATACAGGAGAATCAGAGTATGATTCGGACCCGTGTAAAATGTGTGAAGTTCGGGGGGGTTCGGATTCCGAGGAACCGAACCCGCTCATCACTAGCATGAAGCGCTACTATAATGGCAGTGGCAAGAAATGCAGGATAGTTGCGAATTTTGGAGCCGAGATAAGAGATCTATAAGCATGCCACCATCTCCAGGCCCCACAGGGCTGTGAGGACATTGGTCTCCTTATACACTGGAGAGTGTATACAAAACTGCATCAATAATGAAATCTATAGTTATACTATGGTTTATACTGGGCATAAGCATCAGCTCCATTCCGTTCCTAATACTACATGTTGTGGCTGTTGCTCTAGTAAGAGCTAGTTATACACTACTGCTATTATAGTAGCTATTGCCAGGCTGGGGGTGGGGTGATTCTGGGCAACTGGAAAGCCCCCCAGTGTTTTGGTTTTGGATTCGGTTCCGCAGCCGTGTTTTGGATTCGTACGCATTTTGGCAAAACCTCCCTGAAAATTTTTTGTCGGATTCGGGTGTGTTTTGGATACGGGTGTTTTTTTACAAAAAAACTCAAAAACAGCTTAAATCATAGAATTTGGGGGTCATTTTGATCCCATAGTATTATTAACCTCAATAACCATAATTTCCACTCATTTCCAGTCTATTCTGAACACCTCACAATATTATTTTTAGTCCTAAAATTTGCACCGAGGTCACTGGATGACTAAGCTAAGCGACCCAAGTGGGCGGCACAAACACCTGGCCCATCTAGGAGTGGCACTGCAATGTTAGACAGGATGGCAGATTTAAAAAATAGTCCCCAAATAGCACATGATGCAAAGAAAAAAAAAGAGGTGCAATGAGGTAGCTGTGTGACTAAGCTAAGCGACCCAAGTGGCCGACACAAACACCTGGCCCATCCAGGAGTGGCACTGCAGTGTCAGACAGGTTGGCAGATTTAAAAAATAGTCCCCAAACAGCACATGATGCAAAGAAAAAAAGAGGTGCAATGAGGTAGCTGTGTGACTAAGCTAAGCGACCCAAGTGGCCGACACAAACACCTGGCCCATCCAGGAGTTGCACTGCAGTGTCAGACAGGATGGCAGATTTAAAAAATAGTCCCCAAACAGCACATGATGCAAGAAAAAAAGAGGTGCACCAAGGTCGCTGGATGGCTAAGCTAAGCGACCCAAGTGGCCGACACAAACACCTGGCCCATCTAGGAGTGGCACTGCAGTTTTCTAGCGAGAGGATGAGTGCTTCCATCCTCATGTGAATCTGAACCACTAGCCATGAACATAGGCCAGGGCCTCAGCCGTTCCTTGCCATCCGTGTCGTAAATGGCATATTGGCAAGTTTACGCTTCTCATCAGACGCTTTTAATTTTGATTTTTGGGTCATTTTACTGAACTTTTGTAGTATAGTTGACGACACAGAGGTAGAGCAGTGGACTACTGTACCGTACTGCTATATATATACTGGTGGTCACAGCAAAATTCTGCACTGTCCTCCTACTATATACTACAATGCAGCACAGATATGGAGCGTTTTTCAGTCAGAGAACGTAGATATTTTCAGCACACTGAGCACAGATATTTGCAGCACACTGAGCACAGAAATTGAGAGAATGTAGCCACGTCCTCTCGCTATCATCTCCAAAGCACGAGTGAAAATGGCGGCGACGCGCGGCTCCATATATAGAATACGAATCTCGCGAGAATCAGACAGCGGGATGATGACGTTCGGGCGCGCTCGGGTTAACCGAGCAAGGCGGGAAGATCCGAGGCTGCCTCGGAACCGTGTAAAATGGGTGAAGTTCGGGGGGGTTCGGATCCCGAGGAACCGAACCCGCTCATCACTAATAATAATGCAGATCTCCATTCACACATTTCTGCATTCTGGGAGTGCTTCCCGCACCTTCAGATGGAGTTAGCTCCGGGGACAAACTCCAGAAAGCGGTTTAGTACATCCTACAGCTTTGCAGCCTCCATAGAAACTTAAGGGGACTGCGGCTGCTGTCGGAAACAGGGCAGTCTCAGCATTACTGCTGTAGTTCCTCCTTCATATAATAGGGTGATACTTATTATTTGCAGGTATCGGCAAATACTGAATGACAAATATATTACTTGGTCACTTGTGCATGTCTATTAAAACTACTAATATCTATGATGGTTTGTCACCATCGTGGTATTTTCAATGATTACCAATACTATGTATTTATTTATTTAGTATTTACTTCAAACATTTGATTTATTACCTTTGGAATGAATATGCTTCATAAAATATGATACCACGTGCTCTAAAAAGAATCTAGAATATAATTTCACTTTTTGAGGCTTTTTTTTTTTTTTTTGCTTTTAGGATTATAATATTATTAATGTGATTTATTGTAAAACTATGAACTCTTGGTATGATTGTTTTAGAATTATACTCATTAATGCATTTAGCATTTAATTAGAGTCATGTATAATTACTACACCTGTCTATAATGAATGTTCTCTATTTAAACTTGCTTGTGATTGCAGCACAAGTCGTGAGGACTTCGCTTATGGATGTTATATGTGAATGTGCTTTAAACAGTATTTAGGAATTAGCACCATACAGATGTTTCTTTTCCACAACTCAACATGCAGAAACATGACAAACTAAGCCCCGTCTGCCCCCAGTCTGACCAATCCGGCCAAGCCATGCCCAGATCCATCTAGGAGCACCCAATTGATATAAAACGTCAGCCTTTTTGAGTTACATGAATCTAAAATCAGGCCAGTTGAGAGATATGGTTTATATAATATTTCTTAAATGTAACATGATCTGGCTACAGATTGGATATGACCTACAAAGGGAAGTTGTAATTCCAGGAAAATCAGCCTAAACTAAAATGGTTATCTGCTGCAATATGAAATAATGATGACAAAAAACTTATGCCTGCAATTTAATATTTTATGCAATGTCACCACTGCATTAAAGCCACATTCAGATAATACACAACAAAATGGGCACGAAAGCATTTCAGAAGCAAATTTTTATCATTCCGTCTACTGATTAAGCGTCTTCTTACCAAAGTTTCAATTAATTATTTCCCTTATACCAGCTGTGGCATTGTTACCATGACAATATTTGAGTATTGTTCTATATAAATCGTCGAATCCCAGATTACCCTTCATATCCTTACAGCATAAGGAAACATTTGAAGAGGACGTAGGGTAAAAGATCTCCCTTGATCAGGGCTGGTGCAAGGTCTCTTTGCACCGTAGGCAAAGTTTCAGCCTAGCGCCCCCTAACCTGCAATAATTGACCTTACCCCTTAGCCTAACACTAAGCATCCCCGACATATTAACATTCAGGATGCCGACTGTCGGGATTCTGGAGTCGCCAGCATCCATCCGCCGGGATACCAACTACATCCCTTTAATTGTATAGGTATATTTTTATTATTATTATCATTTATTTAAATGGCGCCACACGGGATCCGCGTCTCCCAGTTACAGAGTAAACAAATAAGCAAAACATGAAGACAGTGACTTACAGTTCAATACAATATAGGACAGTACAGGTATATAAACATAGCTGCATCAATAAACAGCACTGAAATAAGTATCAGGGTGGCAGAAAACCAAAGGATTTGGTCCTGTTAAAGGGAGTATTGAAAAGAAGATAGGTTAAGTAAGAGACGTAAACGAACATGAGGTTAGAGGACCTTGCTCATGTGAGCTGGTATATATACATATATATGCACAGACGGGTGGTCTTCAGGTTGCCGACTGTCGGAATCCCGGCGCACAGTATACCGGCGCCGGAATCCTGACAGCCGGTATACCGACAGTTTTTCTCCCTCGTGGGGGTCAACGACCCCCCTGGAGGGAGAATAAATAGCGTGGGCACAGTGTCCGCAGCGTGGCGAGCACAACGAGCCCGCAAGGGGCTCATTTGCCCTCGCCACGCTGTCGGTATGCCGGCGGTCGGGCTTCCGGCGCCGGTATGCTGGTCGCCGGGAGCCCGGCCGCCGGCATACCATACCACACCCACACAGACATGCTCATCACTGATTTGTATGCTCCTTATTGTGTTCCATCCACCCATCTCCACGTTTATTACTGACCCGCATAAAGAGACAACCATTAAGTTTTTTTGCTAGATGAATTCAGTGGTGCCCCCCAGTCCCTAGGCAGCTACCAAAAGCTGCCTAATAGTAGAGCTGGCCCTGCCCTTGATGACTGACACAAAATCTGTGAGACAGGCAATTTATAATAGCTCTATTTCATACCTCCCAACATCAAAGATGTCTAATGCAGAACTCTTGCGCAGCTTCGTCGCGCACGTGCCCGAAAAGGGGCATGTCTATGAAAAAGGGGTGTGGCTTTGCAGGAGGAACCACGATTGTGAACAATAACTCCATTTACGTCATTGAGGGGGCATGCCCAGCGCACAGTGAGCTGCTGGCATGTCCCCAGTCCCACTGTCTCCCGTGAATAGACACTGTGCGTATGCATACAGGGTCTATTCACAGCTGCCCTGCTACAAAGGGCAGCGAGTGACAGGAGCCTCCGAACTGTCTCCCCCCACGGGACACTGTGGCCCGGTCCCCAAAAAACGGGACTGTCATGCGCAAATTGGGACAGTTGGGAGGTATGCTATTTATACAGTATGTTAGTAGAATAATTAAAAATTATGTATGCTTATACATTATTGTATAGGTGGTACAGATGTTGCCATACTCATCCAGCCTGCAGCATGGCCGCACAGGCACACTTGCCGTGTCTAGGGATGCGTTCGCTTTAATACACCATGCTGCACCTTAGTACACGCCCATGTATTCCCACAGGTGCGCAAATTTACATTCACGTGCACGTCCTAGTCGCAGGCACACTTATTGCTGGGTTGCCAAAATTAGATAAGATGATCTCCAAGCGCCAGCTCTTCCTATGGTGTGTACGGATCCCGGAACACCCGTTCACAATGCACCATGAGCACGGTCTGAAAGGGTATAGATAGGATCAGGACACAGTCTGCTTTGAGAATAAGGTAGATTGTGGTCTGCAGGAGATAGGTTTGCTATTTCCATTTGATTTTACGATAGGAGCTTGATAAGCAAAATATGTGAAACAAATGCTTTAAAATTAATTGAAAGTCTTCATGAATGCTTTGAGGAAAGACAAAGACTCTCACTTGTAGACTCACACAGTGGCGTATCCAGCCATTGGCCAGGATGGCACTCGCCAGGGGCGCCGGCCAATAGGGGGCGCCGCCTGGCTGTGCCACCCGCTAGGGCCACCATCAGTGTCTACTTCTGGGACTGGAATACTCACTACCTGGTCAGCAGTGTGTACTGGCCAAGCCGCCAGCGGCAACCAGCAGGCCGTGTCACCGTCACTGGGCTACACTCCCTAAAGATGCAGCCTAGCAACCAGTGAGTCGCAGCTCTGCCCACTGGACCAATAGGGTGAGATCAAGGAAGTAGCTTGCTCTCACAGTCTCACACGAGGTCCGGAGCCGGGGAAGCATTGCCGGATTATAGGCTGGGCGACAGGGGTGGTCGGGGCCTCCACATATTTACCACAAGTATATTAATGGAGTGCAGGACAGCATTTCGGAGCCTGCGCTCCTGTTCTCGGTGGCTCAGCTGTATACTGACAGTCCCCGCTCCCTTTCCAAGCGGCAGCCAATAAGCAAAAGGCAGAGAGGCCGTGTAATGCCCCCATCTCCCCACAAGGCTGTCTTCATGCTTCAGGCTGCCCGCAGCTCCCGGCGGCCGGCGCTCTCAGCTGATGAGAGAAGGCGGGGATCCAGCACTGTATGTCATTGCCACAAGCTATCCCACGCTCAGGAGGCCTATCCCCCACTGCCACTACTCTTCTTCATGGTGTGTTGCTGGGTGGAGTAAGCGGACACACTGGGCTGACCCAAGAATCAGCAAAAGGAGTTGGAGATCTCCCAATCGACCAGTGAGTATCCATGCGTGCTGGGGCAGTGCTTGCATTCCCTCCCAGCCCTTCCTGCCCATGCAGCTCTCCTGCAGTAGACCTCCTTCCCGCACACAGACACCCAGCCATCGCACCTCACCCACACTTTTTCACTGGGACAAAGATCTGCCCATAGGTCATCAGGGAATGCAGATTCTTGTAGTCCCATAACAGCTTGGACCACAGGTGGACCAATCCAATGATGGTCCTGTGATGTCTTTTTTTAGGTCCATATCCCCCTCCCACCTATCAGTTCATAAATTGGCGATGTGTGCGCAGTCTTGCATCATGGCGATGCCTGGCTGCTCATCACATTGAAATGAATCAGGAGCTTTAGTTAAACACAATGTGCAGTGCCGCACTGCCCAGCTGTGCACATATACTATAGGTCAATAAAAGTAGTGCAAACATTAGTAAAGCCATTTTTGTTTTATTTTTCATGTAATATATTTATAGGGGCCCCCACAAGTTTGTTGCCCATGGGCCCTCACAAACCTTGATCTGTCCCTGCGGGGAAGACACATGTGACTAAGGAGAGAGCAGTAAGAAGACGGGTCACTGTGAGTGACCACACTGTATAGGTACTGTGGGAGGGAGTTGGGGTCCGTGCCAGAGTATGAGGCTGATGACCACTACTTCACCTTTCTTCCCAACAGGATGCTAACTACAGTAAGTATTGCAGCTGCTGCAGAACTTCTAGGAATTCCAAGTGCTGTTCAGTTATGCCTGCTCTGGGTTTATGCAGCACCTGATGGTAACCCATTCATACATAGCCCAATGGTGGAATGTGGAATGTGTGAGTATATATACGTATATAGACATCAGAAAAGCAGGCACTCAAGCTTTTCTGATGTCTATATAAGCGGAGGATGTTTAATCCATTTTCAATCAGAAAACGGATTAAACATCTGAAACGTCACATACACATTGGTGTCTGATCTGAGTCGTTGTTCGGACCGACTGAGTGCCTGCTTTTCTAATGTGTGTGTATATGTATAATATATATATATATATATATATATATATATATATATATATATATATATATATATATATATATATACACATATACATACATACATACATACATACATACACACATACATACACACACACACATGCATACATAGGGTACGCATCCCGGTGCTTACCATGCTGCCAGTCAGAAGATCCACAGTAGCATGCTGATAATCAGTATCCTGACACCTGGTGGGTAAGTATACTAACCCTCTACCCCTACTCCTCTAGCCCGCCCTACCTGCAGCCTAACCCTAATGGCCCACTCGCAGTCCCCCTTTAGTGCCTAACCCTAACCCTCTCTTCTTACTGCCTAATCCTCACTCTCCCCACCCCTAACCCACCCCCTAGTGCATAAACCTAATCTCTCCCCCTCCCTGCAGCCTAAGCCTAACCATCCCTGGCATACTTACGTTCGGGATGTCAACAGTTGGAATTCAGGCGTACGCATTGTGAGCGATGTTGGAATTCTGGCACCAGTGTTCTCACCAGTGTCAGGATTCCGGCGCCGGTTTCTTATCTATCATAGAGGTCATTCAGCACTGTCCTTACAAAAATGCATCCAGCTGGGTGCCATCCAAAAAGAACATGCATAAATTAGAAACGCATTATAAAAATAATGCAGTCCCTAATTAAGTTATAATTATACCCACCCTGCAATAGTTCCGCTGACATAATGCACAGCACCGCCCCCCCCTCAGTAGGGAGGGGGCGCCAGTCCCTTACCTTGCCAGGGGCGTTCAGGCCCCTAGATACACCCCTGGACTCACACTAAAGGGGGGTACACACAGGGGAGATGTGTGTTGAGCTAACTAGCACAGACCTCTCATCACACATCTCTCCCCCCGCTCAGCACTCAACGGTGTATTAAAATATGTATCCGTCCACGTATATAAAAATATATATAACCATTTATTTGGTACAGATAAAATACAATGGAGTAATAGAAAAATATGTATAAATACTGTAAAAAGATTTTTAAACTCTTAGAAAAGTAGGGAGAGGGGATGGATTGTACTTTAAAACCACATGAACATGGTTCTAAAACCAGAAAAGTTAAAGTATCTAAAATGAATAAAGGAGAGTCTTAACTTGTAGGTAGAGGGTCACAGAGGGAGAGCCCAACGCGTTTCGTCCTATCGACTTCTTCAATATATATATTGCGGGGGGGGATTGAGAGGGGGGGGGCGCTCATTTCACCCAGCGGTGAAATGAGCGATCTCACTAGATTTGGCATGCATGTATGTCAAATCTATAATCGGCAATAGCGGTGTGCGGGACCGCGTATCGCTGTTGCCGGCACCCTATACACGGAGAGATCCGTGCTTAAATTCTAAGCAATGTGTGTACTCCCCTTAAGTAAAACAGTGTTCAAATATTTTTTAATCTTTAAAACAATAGGTTTTTATTGAAATTGACCAGCAGTACAAGAAAGCAAGTAAACAGTTACAGAGTTTGACAGTGAACACAGTGAAATCATACAACAGCAATAATGGTTAACGGGAGAGCAGCAAAATACATGTAAACATTGGGATGCGAATATATAATATATACAGTACTGTAATTTGAAATAATCATCAAGTAATAATAAACTATGCTTCCACGAGTAACATACTGAGTGGTCAGTTTCTATTTTTTTTAAATTATCGATTCAAAAACAGAAAACAAAAACAGGAACATTTTATATAAGAAAAACAAAGAAGGAAAGACAAAAGAAAAAAGAAAAAATTCAAGGTTAGGAAGGGGGAGGTAAAAAAAGGAGCAAATAAGTACACGGGAGAATGGATTTGGGCACAGATATGGACATCAGCGGAGTCCGGGTATGGGTAAGGAGTGTGCAAGGTACCAGGTGGACCAGATGCTGTGAAACGGAGTTACTGTATTATTTTGTAAACTAGTGATAAATTCCATGTCGGCAATATAGTTAATCTTAGCCACAAGTGCGGTCAGGCAAGGTGGTCTTTCCAATGTTTAGCTATCAGGGATTTAGCCACCATACAGAAATGCCTAATGAGCGTATCATGGGTTCTGGGTAGGTTGGTGATAGGGGCGTGAAGCAATGCTGTTGCGGGAGAAAGGTCAATACTGTGCCCAAGAGATTGAGTATTCAACGTACAAACTAGGTTCCAGAAGGCGCGAACAGAGGCACTGGTCCACCATATGTGTAAAAATTCGCCCTCCTTTCCATAAAGTCTTCAACATTGATTTGAGGTCACAATGAAGATAGAGTGGAGTCTGGAGAGAACTAAGTACCACTGGATATAGACTCTATAACTGTTTTCTTTAATCGCCACACTAAGAGAAGCCTTAGAAATGCGCATTCTAATTTCTTTTCACTGATCATCTTCTAGGGGTTGAGAGAGGTCTGTATCCCAGGCCAATTCGCGGGGTTCACGGGTGGGAGGATCGGAAGCTAAAATGGAATTGTAGATTGTCGAGATGTTCCCCTTCCTGCCAATTGAGAGTAGACATATGCGTTCAAAGGAAGTAGGCAGCCTCAAAGAAGAAGATTTAAGTTGGGAGCGGAGAAAACTAAGAATTTGAATGTAATGGTAATGACACCAGGATGGAACACCAAGGCGCTCTTGACATTCGTTAAAAGATTTCGGGGCGAATTGGCCTTTGATATGGGAGTGCCATGGAACTGCCATGTTACGGTCACAACCTGGAGAAAAAACTGGATGGTCCCAAATTGGTGACAAAGGGGAAGGATATGTAGAGAATATGGGTGGTGTGGATCTTATCCCGCAGCCCTAGGGTGAATTTAACTGCGGGGATTAAATAAACCGAGGCTGGTCTGCATGATTTAGGGAGCCAAAGAAGGGAATCAAGTGAGCTACCCTGGCATAAAGAATTTTCAATATCCACCCATTTCCTAATCCCCTGAGGTGAATGCCAGGATACAATGTGGTTAAGGTACGCTTGTATGTTAGGGTAACCCAATCCGCCAGATGTGACACTCTTAGTCAGAATTGTACATCTTATACGGGGCTTATGATTAGACCAAACAAATTTGTGACATTGTTTCTGTAGGGAAGCCAAGGTTGCTCGGGATACCAAGATTGGGGTAGTTTGGAACAAATATAAAATGCTAGGTAGGAAATTAATTTTGAGGGCGTTAATCCTGCCTATCTAGGAGATATATAAACAATCCCATGTGTCTAAATCTTGTGTAAGTGTTTTAATAATAGGAACATAATTGGCCTGATAGAACGCAGAATAGGATTTGGTAATACTGATGCCGAGATATTTGATAGCCGAAGGTCTCCATAGAAAAGGAAATGTTGAGGTCAGTGTTGAGTAAATGTGGGGCGAAACATTAAACGCCAATGCCTCTGATTTGGTATGGTTAACCTTATAACCTGATAGGGAACCATATAAAATAAGTTATTTTTGTAAGTTAGGGAGAGATATTAAAGGATTAGAAAGAGTCAGGAGTACATTGTCTGCAAAGATATTTTATATGTCTCGCTTCCCACAGTAACTCCTCCAATATCAATGTTGGATCGTATGCAAGCCACAAGAGGTTCAATACATAAAGCGAATATTAGGGGTGAGAGAGGGTAGCCTTGACGAGTGCCATATTTTAAGTTAAAAAGGACGAGCTTAGTCCATTTTTCATAATCACAGAGGAGGGACTAGAATAGAGGGCTTTAACAGCAGTGATAAAATGACCATGAAGACCGATTGAGGACAATGTGGAAAATAAAAAGGAAATGCGGTCAAATGCCTTTTCGGCATCAAGCGCCAAAGTGACTGCGGGTGTTTTAGATGAGTTTATGTGGTGAATTAGATTAATGATGCGTCTGGTGTTATCCGAGTCCAGTTGGCCCAGAATAAATCCTACCTGGTCAGGGTTTATCAATGAGGCTAGCACAGTATTCGGGCGCATCACCAAGACCTTAGCAAAGAGCTTAAGATCTGTATTTATTAACGAGATGGTTCTGTAGTTAGAGCAACAAGAGGGATCCTTACCGGGTTTTGGGATGACAATAATACGGGAAATTGTGGAGTCAGTGTGGAAAGGGATGCCCTGCATAATCTGGTAGAACAGAGAAACCATGTGCGGAATTAGTTGGGGAGCGAAAGTTTTATAGTACACCATCGGATATCCATCCAGACAAGGTGCTTTAGATGGTTTTTGAGTTTTTAATGCAGATTTCAATTCTTCGGCAGAGATATCAGCATTTAACATAGAGTTAGCTGAGTCATCTAAATCGCAGGAGTATGCAAGAGTCAAGATATAGTTGGATCTTACAGGCATGAATCGAGGGTCTAAATTGTATAACACCCTATAGTAATCAGAAAAGATACCGTTAATTTTATTAGCGTCATAGGTGACGTCGCCTGAGGAATCCTTAATAGTGTAAATGGCTTGGCTTGCTTTCTTGGCACGCAATTTATTTGCCAATAAAGTGTGAGCCTTATTGCTCTTGTCGTAAAAAATGACTGGTTAGCCCACCATAGTGAACGTTCGACCCTTTCTGCTAACAGAGACTGTAAGTCAGCACAAGTTTTAGAGAGTTCCACTAGTATTTTCTTAGAGTGTGTGTGCTTGTGCTCCCGGTCTAGAGTCACAACAGTTTTGGTTAATGAATGAGGAGCCTGCCCGCTGCGTAAGGGGCCGGATTTATCCATATGAGTGAGGACCATATTAAAATCACCACCCACAAGGGTCTTACCCCTTCTATACAAATAAAGCCCCTGAAAGAATTTCCGTAAAAATTTGGCGTGACCAGTATTAGGAGCATAAAGATTGGCCAATGTAACTTCCTTGTGCCCAATTTTCCCTCGCACCATAATATAACGACCCTCACTGTCACATTTAGAGTCTAGGAACTGGAAAGGGGTGGAACATCTGACAAGGTTAGCTACTCCATTACGTCTAGTTGCATTATTGGAGTACCAAGTACCAAGCCATGGGAAAGGACTTGGATGTCAAATAGGGATGTGAGCTCACTTTCAAGTGCGTTTCCTGTAAAAAAATCACGTCCCCTTTTAACGTTATAAGGGACCTATGGAGATGGAAACGCTTTTGAGGGGAGTTACGACCTTTGACATTAATCGACAAGCACGTTAGTGGCATGGTAGGAGAGGGGAAGAGAGGGAATACCCCAAATGAAACTAAAGGACCATGGACACCGCTGAAAGGGGATAAAACAAAAAAACGAGAGAGAAAAGTAGACAAAGTACCCTAAAGACAGGGTAATTGGCTACTATATTTGAGCTCTAGAACAGAGAGAGCTCACTTGTGGGACTCAAATTCAGTATATTCGAAGAGGGTAAAAACCCTACACAGTTATATAATCCCTAATAACGGGGGGGGGGGGGGGGGGAGAAAATGGGATGCAATGGCGCTGATACCACCCCCCTCTCCAAAAAAGCTAAAAGTAAACTTAAAATGGATGGAAATCAGGACATAAAATAGAAACCCATAGCGCGGCTGAGCAAGTCGGAGACACAGAAGATAATAGTACAAGTTCAAACCATTAAACAGTAGTATAACATTATCGTGAACAGAACTATGGCAGAGTCCCGTGCTGATCGGTAGGTAAAGGCATGTCACATAGCATCGGATCAGGGTGCAATCTGAAAAGCCAGATCCATGGACACTGCATCCAACCCACCGGACAGGACCGCGAGGTCAAAAACAAAAAAACCCACCAATAATCAGAAGCTGCACAGAGCAGGCAAAACGGTAACAGGGTATCAGATTGTTATGTCAGCAAAAACAAGAGTAAGTATTATAGCAATGGTTAATAAGGAACCGAAAACATTTGCATAAGAACATGGCACAAACATGGAATATTACCAGCATTAGTCTCAACCTAGAGAGGAAACGACAAGAAAAGTCAAAAGTATTAAACCATGAAAATTTCAAACCCAAGCGTGAGAATCTTCACATTGGGGAAGAGGCATCGGGTTCGGCAGGGTTCGAACCAGAGGTGGGCGCCAGTTGAAGTTTACGAAGCAGTCTGTTGCCTTCCTCAGGTGAGCGAATGATATGAACTCTACCATCAATATCCACGATGAGACGAAAAGGAAATCCCTAACGATATTTATATCCGTTATCGCACAGTGTAGACGTGACAGTGCGTAGGTCACGTCATTTAGCAATGGTCACCGGCGACAGATCCTGATATACCCGAGTCCGGGATCCCTCGAATAAGATCAAGGTTGAGTTTCTGCTTGCCACTGTGATATTATTTTTAATCTTGAAAGACAGAAACCTAAGAATAACATCCCGGGGAGGGTCAGAGTCCTTCGGTTTAGGCCGCAGTGCGCAATGAGCTCTCTCTATCAGAACTGCGGGTTCAGACAGCGATGGAACCAGGTATAGAAATAGCCTATTGAGATATGGTTCCAGTTCAGAAACAGATGTGGATTTCGGAGCATTCCTAATGTGCAAGTTATTCCATCTCTCCGATTTTCACTATCCTCAACTTTATCTTTGAGGAAATCCAGTTCGCCAGAAAGATAAGTCATATCGTCTCCTACTTGTTTTTGGAAGTCTTGTTGTTTTCCTAACTGTGACTACAATGAAGCAGTGCGGGAGTCCAAAGCTGCCAAGTCAGATCTCAATTCGCCAATTGCCAATTGGAGAGTGGTGGTGAAAGAATTTTTAAGGTCCAGTATCATATTCTGAAGAGATTGTATGTCCTCCTTAGTAGAGGGAGCAGTTTTTGGATCCATCGTCTGATTAGGCAGTACAGATGGCGGTGAGGAAAAAGATATTGACTTGTCCTGGCGTGAAAAGTGTTGGATAATATCCTGTGAAGCTCCTTTATTGATCCAAGTGCTCACTCTGCTCATAATATCTGATGAAACAGAGGTCCAAATTAGGGGCAGGTTACAACGAAGGTCCACTGGGTCCCGTCAGTAGCTTTGGGTAGGGGATGGGGGGAGTCAGGCAGCAGATATATCACATCATTTGAAGGACCCAGACCCCATCAATCTGATTAAACAAGTAAAAGGATCGTCAGGATAGGATCCTAATGTTATGAACCACAAGCAGTGGTTCATTCCTGTTCATGTATTTTATGTTATAGTTCTCTTGCAGGCCAGGATTTCCCTTTGCTCTGGTTTAGAAGACTCTTGTTTGCTGTCGGTGGTGAGTCTGTGTAATTGCAGCCTGTTTCCATGTGTTTAGCCTCACCTGTCTGTTAATTGCACCTGTCAGTTGTGCAGCAGAGCAGCTGCACAACATAATTAATTAGGTTCTCTGCAGCTATTGGAGGGCTGCCTGTTATATTCTATCTCAGTGCATTACACAGACGCCGGTGATAGTTTCTGTCCAGCTTCTGTCTAGCCTTGAAGCATTCCTGTCCAGGAGTCCAGTGTCTGCTCCAGTGTCTGATCCCGTATCCTGTTCCTTGGTGTCCAGTGCTCAGTCGTTGGAACTCTGCCTGTCCTCCAGTCCTGAGAGCCTGTGTCAGCTACATTGGGGGTTCCGGTCCGTTTGCCAGTATTTGTACCGGTTTCGTGAGTAGCGGCTTTGCCGCGTCCGTCGGCCAAGGCCGCTGTATTCTTTAGTTATACTAGTTACTGGTGTTTTGCAGAGGGTTCTGCATATGCTGTCACCGCCGGTACACAACAGTATTGTGTCAGCGTGTGGACAGCATTTCCTTTGTTGTTGTTTATCCTGGCGGCTGTGCCGCATATATGTTTAGTTTTAGGTCTCTTTGTAGCCCCTAGCTCTCAGTTTGGTTTAGTTAGAGGTCCCCTTGTTATCATCCCATCTCAGTTTACGCCTTGTCTCACATTAAGACCTGGGGGCGTCGGAGTTGGGCAGACCTAATCCGCCCTTCAAACGCGGCTGCCGTAGGCCCAAGAAACCACAGTCTCGCAGGCGTAAACTGACCATGCGGGTGAAACAACAGAGGTGTCAGGTCTCAGGTTTTGTCTGTCCCCGGAGGGGGCACTAGTGGGTCAGTGTTGGTGCAATGTACAAAGCGTGGAGGCAATATGAAAGTCCTGCGCATATGCGCTGATGTTTATTAGCACAGAGGTAACAAAGCAGATGGTATAATAATGAATAATAACTGAAGACCGGCAATGTAGCAAACAATGATAGATAACTGAAACCAAAAGTAACTGAAAGTCTCTTGCAACAAAATATGAAATAACTTAATTGGCTGAATGCAGATGAATAAACAAAACTCCGGTAATACTTGAAAGCACAGTCTCTGTATAATATGAAATGGATAACTGAATGCAGATGGATTGAAAAGCAGAACTCCGGTATTATTTAGAAACACACAGTCTCTGTATAACACAATATGAAATGAACTGAAAAGCAGATGGAAAAGGCAGAACTCTGGTATTATTTGAACATACACAGTCTCTATATAGCATAAGTCCTTATGGCCTCACTAGGCCCAAGCAGGAGACAGTCTCAATGCAATTAGTTGGTATTACTGTTGAGATTCACAGGTTGATATACTGATAACGAAGTGCACAGGTAAGGAAATGGAATGAACACCTGAGGAGAGTCTCTTACTGCTGATGAGCTTGTAGCTGTGGTTTGAAGTCCAGAGTAAACAGGAGAATTGCAGAGTGATGAATGATGAGAATAACCACGGTGAATAACTGGAGACAGGAACATGGGAACAACAACAGGAATCGCTGGAGATAGGAACACGGGAACAACAACGGAGGAATCACTGGAGACAGGAACACGGGAACAACAACGGAGGAATCACTGGAGACAGGAACACGGGAACCAGGAGAACTAGACACAACATATGTGACTCGTTGTCCGAGGCGATGTGAGTGAGCCCCGGGCAGGAACTTATACCCCTTGCTCTGCAGTGATTGGTCACAGGGCCCTGGCTGGAAACACAGCGCTGGATTGGATGCCGGGATCACCTGAGTGTTAACTGGAGCTGGTGATTAACCAGGAGAATAATTCTATAGACAGTTAATGCAATGCACTGCTGGTTACTGGCTGGGATCAGTAGTGCACCGGGAGTTAATGCAGTTTAGCTAGAAGCACTGTGTACTCCAGGCTGCTGGCTGAAACCAGTGGTTACCAAAAGATAGAACTGGTTAGGTGGAGCACAGTGAGCTGTGGACTGCAGGAGACTGAAGACTGGAACTGCTGGGACCTGTAGTTCCACAGGTCCAATTCACAGGGAATACTCTGAAAACAGAGGACTGAAGCCAGGAGACGCCTGTTCACTGGAAGTGATGCAATGGAGAATGCGGATTCCTGACAGTACCCCCCCCCCCCCCTTTATGGGTGGGCACGGGACACCCACGCTGGAACTTGGAGGATCCTTGAAAAAGTAGTTCCACAGGTCCAATTCACAGGGAATACTCTGAAAACAGAGGACTGAAGCCAGGAGACGCCTGTTCACTGGAAGTGATGCAATGGAGAATGCGGATTCCTGACAGTACCCCCCCACCCCCCCACCCTTTATGGGTGGGCACGGAACACCCACGCTGGAACTTGGAGGATCCTTGAAAAAGAATTTAGGAATACACAAAATCAGAGGTCCTCAAAAGTCTTCCCAACTTTCATCTTCAGAAGACAGATTTTCCTCGTCAGAACAAGTAGACCATTCATGGTCATTTGACACAGAATTTACTTCCTGGGAAAAGGCATAGCTAGGAAGGATAGAACCTCCCATAATGTAACTCGAGTCTTCATCAACAAACTCACTTTCAGAGTCAAAGTCCAGGTCTAGTGTGGTCATGGGAGCCTTTTGTTTAGGAACAACATTATCTGAGACAACCTGTGGACCAGTGAATTTGAAGCTATATGAGACACCAGGACTAGGGGTAACGGCAGCATAGCCAACACTTACATCAACAGATGGTAGACTTTGAACTGGTTTTTGAGCTCTCCAATTCCTGTAATTCTTGAAATCTCTGATACATTGATTAAACAGAACTTGATCATGTTTGGAAAGCGTTCAGTCGAAAAACTGAGAACTGGAAGACTGATCAGAAGACTGAGCAGATGTTGAATCCGGGGAGTCAATACTTTCAGAAGTGTTGCTGTAGGATGGAGACACAGAAGTATATGCAACTTTCAAATCTAAAGTCTGAGAACCTTGTCTTGACTTTGCAGCTTGGAAATCTTTAATAGCTTGGTCTAATGTATCCCGATTTTGCACAGACAGAGATGTTGGAGAGGATTTAGCAGTAGACAAACTGTTGACAAATTGGCCAGAATGCCCAGATGACTTTGAATGCACTAAATTTGGAGCAAACTCCTGTTTTACTGCTTCGAGGAAAGCGGGAAGATCATTCAGTAGCGGATCTTTAGACTCAATGAGAGGATTCGCCCAATCCAGTGCTTTACCTTTGAAGAACAGGAGGAAATATCTGATTGCATTGACTGGAGTAATACTCACTGAAGATCCTGAGTTAGTAAAAGCGAGATATTGGCTCGCTAATGCACGGAACTGAGTATAGTCACCAAAGTAGACTGGCGCTTGTGTAACAAGTGGACACTTGGAATACTGATTGTCAATTGAAGACTCAGAAGACAATGTAGGACACTTGAGAGTAGAGGACTGGAATAAGCTTTCAGAAGCAGGAGTAGAAACAACTTGAAATGCTCTAGGGTGGAGAGAGGACGTCATCTCCAGAATTAACTAACGGGAGTTCCCAGTTGAGGTTGACTGAACACTAGAAGCTTTATGTTGGGGTGAGATGCTTAGAGCCTCCATCTGGGTTGAGGCAACTGCAATATCTGCAAGAACTGTGGACTCTGGACATATTGACAGGAGTTGCTTACTTGAAACACTGGAGAGAACCACACCAGGTTCGGAGGAACTGGAATCGGTAGGAACCGACGACAACTTTGGACAAACGGATGGAACAGGGATTTGTCCAGGACTACTTGAATTGACTTGAACTGAAGGAGGCTGATCTGGACAGACGGATGGGACCGGATTGGGTTCAGAAAAGCTTGAACCGGCTGGAACCGGAGGAGTCTTCGGACTGACGGACAGGACCGGATTTGATCCGAAGAGGCTGGAATCGGCTGGAACCGATGGAGGTAGCTCAGCATTGGAAACAGAGCTACTCGGGCTGGCTGGAACCAGAGGAGGCTGATCTGGACAGACGGATGGGACCGGATTGGGTCTAGAAAAGCTTGAACCGGCTGGAACCGGAGGAGTCTTCGGACTGACGGATAGGACCGGATTTGATCAGAAGATGCAGGAATTGGCTGGAACCGAAGGAGGCTAATCCGGACAGACGGATGGGACCGGATTGTGTCCGGAAGAGCTTGAACCGGCTGGAACCGGAAGAGTCCTCGAACTGACGGATAGGACCGGATTTGATCCGAGGATGCTGGAATCGGTTGGAACCGAAGGAGGTAGCTCAGCATTGGAAACAGAGCTACTCGGGCTGGCTGGAACCAGAGGAGGCTGATCTGGACAGACGGATGGGACCGGATTGGGTCCAGAAAAGCTTGAACCGGCTGGAACCGGAGGAGTCTTCGGACTAACGGATAGGACCGGATTTGATCCGAAGATGCAGGAATCGGCTGGAACCGAAGGAGGTAGCTCATTGTTGGAAACGAAGCTACTCAGGCTGGCTGGAACCAGTGGAGTCTTTGGACCGACGGCTGGAACCGGGCTAGGTCCATTGACACGTGACTCTGTATAGACAGAATCCGGATGTTCTGATGATCCCTCTTGGAGTGGTACTGAGCTGGTAGCACTCTCTGAAGTTGGCAAACAAAAGTTCATGTCTGTATCTGTGGCTTTAAGAATTCCTCCTGGGATCTTGGCCCTGGATTCCTCTCTTGAGGCTGAAACTCCAAATACCCCTCCTGGGGTTAATAGATCAGACACACTTCTTTGAGTTGCATGCCCGGATGCCACTTCTGGAACCTGAACATCAGATACCCCTTCTGGGGTCACAACATCAGATGCCCTACCTGGGGCCGTAGACACAGATGTCCCTTCTCGGGCCGTAGACACAGATGTCCCTTCTCGGGCCGTAGACACAGATGTCCCTTCTCGGGCCGTAGACACAGATGTCCCTTCTCGGGCCGTAGACACAGAAACTACTTTAGTTATGGGTAACATAGATAGTCTCTTTTGATTTCCGTACTTGGGATTGGGTCACAGGACCCCAATCGTAGACTTTTTGGACACTCCTGTCCGAGGTAAAGGAACTTGAAACTGTAGAGGATACGCTGGAAGGTTTGCAGGTGAAAACTCTGTGATGTGGGGACCTGTCACCAACTTTTGAGTTGCGGAAGGAACAGTCCTTAATAAGATGACTAGAACTCCCACAGAAAAAGCAGAGGTGAAGCTGCTTGCGATGCCGGTGTTCAGCTTCCGTGAGTTTGGAGCGCGGGTAGCTTTGGAATCTGCCATCTCTCTGCATAGGAGAAGAAACTTTAGTTTGAAGGAAGCTTGACACGGAGGTCGTGCTAGTCTCAATAGTTAAAGCAGGACTCTTCACTGCGTTTAAAGCACCACCCAGGATTTCTGGCATTATTGGAATGATTTTTGTTAGGAGACTTTGAAGTTGTTCCAATAGATGATAAAGAGTGCTTATTGGTTCAGAGATCACAGCAGACAACAAAGGAGTCTTGAAGCTTTCAAAGGAGGAAGTCGCTCTCTCAGGAGAATTAGCGGTGAAGGGACTGCCATAGGACTGACTTGAGCAAGATCCATCCACAGGAACGGATTGTGCAGGGAAAGTTGAAATGACTGGAGCAGGAGTGACTTGAACAGGAACTGGAGAAACAACAGAACTTGGAAGGGATTGCTGCAAGGTATCCAAACGGATAGACATTCCCTGTAGAAACAGGATCACTTGTTGTTGTACAGCCTCATAATCATTGAGTTGTGACACCAAACTCTGGAGTGACCCTGACCCCACACTCTGACCACCGTCCGGGTCCATGGGCCTCGGACAAACTGTCAGGACTCAGGTTTTGTCTGTCCCCGGAGGGGGCACTAGTGGGTCAGTGTTGGTGCAATGTACAAAGCGTGGAGGCAATATGAAAGTCCTGCGCATATGCGCTGATGTTTATTAGCACAGAGGTAACAAAGCAGATGGTATAATAATGAATAATAACTGAAGACCGGCAATGTAGCAAACAATGATAGATAACTGACACCAAAAGTAACTGAAAGTCTCTTGCAACAAAATATGAAATAACTTAATTGGCTGAATGCAGATGAATAAACAAAACTCCGGTAATACTTGAAAGCACAGTCTATGTATAATATGAAATGAACGGATAACTGAATGCAGATGGATTGAAAAGCAGAACTCCGGTATTATTTAGAAACACACAGTCTCTGTATAACACAATATGAAATGAACTGAAAACTGAAATGCAGATGGAAAAGGCAGAACTCTGGTATTATTTTAAAATACACAGTCTCTATCATAGGTGTGCGCAGGGGGGATGCCTGGTGCGCACAGGCACCCCCTAATGTCTGGCACCCAATCTCACATGCCTGATGCAGTGATCACCGAGCAGGCTGATTACTGTCTCCTCTGCGCTGCACCCTGTCAGGACTGCATTACTGACCGGGCGCCTGGGTTAATCAAGGGTGCCACTGCCACTGGCTTTCAAACTCCCGGCTCCACCCCCATGTACAAAAACAGCGTGATGTGATTACGTCATGCTGCTCGCACGCCCACCCGCCACATGCCCACCTCTCTCCTATGCTATGCCAACGCCAGCCACTGATGAGGCTCAGCATGCAGCCAGTGTTCCTCTTAGGAAGACAAATTCAATACTGGCAGGCAGTCAGCAGCAGCACTGACACGTCACTCATTTTTCCAGCAGCAGCAGTACTAGTCTGCGACTGTCAGTGTCAGTGAGTGACTGACTTGTAAGTAAGCTGCTGGAGCTTGCACGGGAAAGAGAGGTGGAGCCAGACCAGGCTGAGGAGGAGCACTGTAATTGCAGTGTGTGCCATCAGGGGTGTTTGTTTGGTGCACACTCAGTGGTGCAAGTAGAAAAAATGTCTTACGGGTACTGTGTGCGCGCCGAAGGCGCGCGCGCCAAAAAATGGGTGTGGCCAAATGCCACATGGGGCGTGGCCAATGAAAATGGGGGCGTGATACACATATGGGGGAGGGGCAGATACACGTATGACCCCAATAGTGTCAGATACACGTTGCACCACAGTGCTAGATATACATTGCCCCACAGTGCCAGATACATATAACCCCACAGTGCCAGATACACATTGCCCCACAGTGCCAGATACACAAATGTCCCCAGAGTGCCAGATACACAAATGTCCCCAGAGTGTCAGATACACATTGCCCCACAGTGCCAGATGCACATTGCCCCACAGTGCCAGATACACAAATGTCCCCAGAGTGCCAGATACACATTGCCCCACAGTGCCAGATACACATTGCCCCCAGAGTGCCAGATACACATTGCCCCCAGAGTGCCAGATACACATTGCCCCACAGTGCCAGATGCACATTGCCCCACAGTGCCAGATGCACATTGCCCCACAGTGCCAGATACAGAAATGCCCCCAGAGTGCCATACATTGCCTCACAGTGTCAGATACACATTGCCCCACAGTGCTAGATACACAAATGCCCCCACTGTGTCAGATATACATTGCCCCCCGTGCCAGATACAGAAATGCCCCTACAGTGCCAGATATGCCCCCAGTGCCAGATATCCTCCAGTGCCAGGTATACATGCCCCCCTGTGCCAGATATCCCCCAGTGCCAGGTATATATGCCCCCCTGTGCTAGATATGCCCCCAGTGCCAGATATCCCCCAGTGCCAGGTATACATGCCCCCCCAGTGCCAGATATCCCCCAGTGCCAGGTATACATGCCCCCCAGTGCCAGATATCCCCCAGTGCCAGGTATACATGCCCCCCCAGTGCCAGATATCCCCCAGTGCCAGGTATAACATGCCCCCCCAGTGCCAGATATCCCCCAGTGCCAGGTATAACATGCCCCCCCAGTGCCAGATATCCCCCAGTGCCAGGTATAACATGCCCCCCCAGTGCCAGATATCCCCCAGTGCCAGGTATAACATGCCCCCCCAGTGCCAGGTATAACATGCCCCCCCAGTGCCAGATATCCCCCAGTGCCAGGTATAACATGTCCCCCCAGTGCCAGATATCCCCCAGTGCCAGGTATAACATGCCCCCCCAGTGCCAGATATCCCCCAGTGCCAGGTATAACATGCCCCCCCAGTGCCAGATATCCCCCAGTGCCAGGTATAACATGCCCCCCCAGTGCCAGATATCCCCCAGTGCCAGGTATAACATGCCCCCCCAGTGCCAGATATCCCCCAGTGCCAGGTATAACATGCCCCCCCAGTGCCAGATATCCCCCAGTGCCAGGTATAACATGCCCCCCCAGTGCCAGATATCCCCCAGTGCCAGGTATAACATGCCCCCCCAGTGCCAGATATCCCCCAGTGCCAGGTATACATGCCCCCCTGTGCCAGATATCCCCCAGTGCCAGGTATATATGCCTCCCTGTGCCAGATATGCCCCCAGTGCCAGGTATATATGCCTCCCTGTGCCAGATATGCCCCCAGTGCCAGGTATACATGCCCCCCTGTGCCAGATATCCCCCAGTGCCAGGTATATATGCCCCCCTGTGCCAGATATGCCCCCAGTGCCAGGTATATATGCCCCCCTGTGCCAGATATGCCCCCAGTGCCAGGTATACATGCCCCCCTGTGCCAGATATGCCCCCAGTGCCAGGTATATATGCCCCCCTGTGCCAGATATGCCCCCAGTGCCAGGTATATATGCCCCCCTGTGCCAGATATGCCCCCAGTGCCAGGTATAACATGCCCCCCTCCCCTACTCACCGCTGCCGTCGCTGTCCTCCTGTCTGTCATGTGAGGGAAGGAGAGTGCAGCCTGCGCCTCTCGTTCCCCTCAGTCTTCGGCGGGTGTCTCAGTTTAATTCAGCGCCGATCCGTGAGCCAATCAGAGCTCGCGGGTGCGAGCTCTGATTGGCTCACGGATCGGCGCTGAAGTAAACTGAAACACCCACCGGAGACTGAGGGGAACGAGAGGCGCAGGCTGCACTCTCCTGCCCTCACATCAGAGGCGTGTGCGGCGGTGCGGCGTGGGGGAGGGAGGGAAGGAAGAGGAGCGGCGGCCCGTCGGTGTGGGTACGGCGTACCCACGGCTAAATTCTTACGGGTACGCCGTACCCACCCGTACCCGCCCACTTGCACCACTGTGCACACTACAACATCTGACAATGTATCTGCTTTATTAGGATTAGTACAAGGGTGGATATTTTATATTGCGTTGACCGTCAATAGATGGTGCTAGACACGCCCAAAAGGCGGTGCTAGACACACCCCTCCGACGGTGCACCCCCTAATAAAATGTGCTGCGCACGCCTACGGTCTCTATATAGCATAAGTCCTTATGGCCTCACTAGGCCCAAGCAGGAGACAGTCTCAATGCAATTAGTTGGTATTACTGTTGAGATGCACAGGTTGGTATACTGATAACGAAGTGCACAGGTAAGGAAATGGAATGAACACCTGAGGAGAGTCTCTTACTGCTGATGAGCTTGTAGCTGTGGTTTGAAGTCCAGAGTAAACAGGAGAATTGCAGAGTGATGAATGATGAGAATAACCACGGTGAATAACTGGAGACAGGAACATGGGAACAACAACGGAGGAATCACTGGAGACAGGAACACGGGAACAACAACGGAGGAATCACTGGAGACAGGAACACGGGAACCAGGAGAACTAGACACACCATATGTGACTCGTTGTCCGAGGCGATGTGAGTGAGCCCCGGGCAGGAACTTATACCCCTTGCTCTGCAGTGATTGGTCACAGGGCCCTGGCTGGAAACACAGCGCTGGATTGAATGCCGGGATCAGCTGAGTGTTAACTGGAGCTGGTGATTAACCAGGAGAATAATTCTATAGACAGTTAATGCAATGCACTGCTGGTTGCTGGCTGGGATCAGTAGTGCACCGGGAGTTAATGCAGTTTAGCTAGAAGCACTGTGTACTCCAGGCTGCTGGCTGAAACCAGTGGTTACCAAAAGATAGAACTGGTTAGGTGGAACACATTGAGCTGTGGGCTGCAGGAGACTGAAGACTGGAACTGCTGGGACCTGTAGTTCCACAGGTCCAATTCACAGGGAATACTCTGAAAACAGAGGACTGAAGCCAGGAGACACCTGTTCACTGGAAGTGATGCAATGAAGAATGCGGATTCCTGACAGGAGGTAGGCTGCTAGGGGCTATTACTACACCTTGCCTTTATTTCAGCGTCACGTTCTGGTGCTTTGGACTCAGTGCGCAACACCTCTTTGGTTCTGAGCACCAAGAACGTAACACCTAAATTATAACTTGTGTGTGGAAGCTGTAGTAGGAAGGTCAGCAATCAAATGAACAGGGGAATCAAATATACAGCATATACACTTTATGCAAACGAACAGTGTCAGGGGCTGAGGTTACTGAGGGAGATGTAGTCAGGCAGGGCAGTAGGACAGCTTAAGGAAATAATAAAATAATAAATTCCCCAATGTGTGGCATGGACATGAGTGATTATGCCACTAATCAAAATGGCCGCTGGCAGCTCACAGTGAGAAGGATGGGATGGGAGCAGCAGAGCCAGTAGATATGCCTAGTGCCAGGAACAAGCACCAGGGTCTCCCTGAGGCAGTATAGCACTGAGAACTTGGAGAAGGGAGGGGGCCAGACAACTTCCCGGCTGCAGCAGCCCGGGTACAGCAGGGACACATCTCACAGAAGAATCTCCAGCAGGCAGACAGACACAGCATGTCACCACGCCGGCCAGCAGACCACCCATGGCGGCCATCACTGTGCTAATAGGGGCTCCCGTCAGAGAGCGGATGAGGTGAGGCAGCTCCGTGCACTCAGCCAGTTGCTCCCGTGATGCAGAGGCACCCTTGGACACTTCCACGCCAGCGAGGCCCCGGTGGCGGTCACTCCAGCTTACTAGAGGCCGCGGCTTTTCCACCCAGGGTAAGCCACAACCTGCAGGGGCACCTAAAGTACCCCCCCGGCTCAGCGACCGTACCCCAGGGACTGCGGCCAATGGAGGCAGGTAAGGGGATACCCTTGTAGGGTTACTGGGAGGGCAGGGGCTGCAGAAACAGGCTGTATAAAAATAGAAGGGACAGAGCTCCCTGAGTGTGCGTCCATTCGGGTTGCCAGCCAAGCCACGCCCCATCCAGTGTCAGATTTAAAAAAAAAATTGCATTGTTAATGGTGCAAGATAAGCATACTTATCTACTCTAACATAAGGGCAGAGAGAGTACAATAATGGCTCTCCCATACTTAGGGGAGTGCATCCTGAATGATGCCCACTTGCCAAGTAAAGGAGGAAGTCCAGGAGCTCAAAGCTCTGGTCTTGGCCTGCGTCATGAAACGAAAAGTACAGCTTAATGTTGAATTAGAAAAACTCAACAAGCAACTTTGCGATAAGATGAAACTCGGGTCTTCCTTCGGGACCCTCCTATCACTATTTGATAAGATTGATTGCATTTCTGTGGTCTCTGGTTCCTCTTACCGCACATATATTATTTACTATACTTATTTTTACCTTTCATCTACATAATATATTATATGTATAATATCTACAATATTTGATTTCTTCTCTCTACATATATTGTATTGAACTCTCTGATGTACTTTATTCTTGTGTTTAATGGATTTACAATTACACACATATATTTGTTGTACTTCACTTTTATTGCTTCAATAAAAAGAAAAGTTTAAAAAAAAAACTTTGCGATAAGATGAAGGACTTGGTCAGCTCCAAAGATGATAATAAGATTTTAAACCTACCGGTAAATCTTTTTCTCCTAGTCCGTAGAGGATGCTGGGGACTCCGTAAGGACCATGGGGTATAGACGGGCTCCGCAGGAGACATGGGCACTATAAAGAACTTTAGAATGGGTGTGCACTGGACCCTCCCTCTATGCCCCTCCTCCAGACCTCAGTTAGGGAAACTGTGCCCAGGGGAGGGGGACAGTACGAGGAAAGGATTTTTGTTAATCTAAGGGCAAGATTCATACCAGCCCATACCATCCACACCGTATAACATGGAATATACAAACCAGTTAACAGTATGAAAACAAAACAGCATCAGCCCGAGACTGATCCAAACTGTAACATAACCCTTATGTAAGCAAAAACTATATACAAGTCTTGCAGAATTTAGTCCGCACTGGGACGGGCACCCAGCATCCTCTACGGACTAGGAGAAAAAGATTTACCGGTAGGTTTAAAATCTTATTTTCTCTTACGTCCTAGAGGATGCTGGGGACTCCGTAAGGACCATGGGGATTATACCAAAGCTCCAAACCGGGCGGGAGAGTGCGGATGACTCTGCAGCACCGATTGAGCAAACATGAGGTCCTCATCAGCCATGGTATTAAACTAGTAGAATTTTGCAAAAGTGTTTGAACCCGACCAAGTCGCCGCTCGGCAAAGCTGTAATGCCGAGACGCCTCGGGCAGCCGCCCAAGAAGAGCCCACCTTCCTAGTGGAATGGGCCTTTACCGAATTTGGTAACGGCAATTCAGCCGTAGAATGAGCCTGCTGAATCGTGTTACAGATCCAGCGAGCAATAGTCTGCTTAGAAGCAGGAGCGCCAACCTTGTTGGCTGCATACAGGACAAACAGAGCCTCTGTTTTCCTAACCCGAGCCATCCAGGCTACATAAATTTTTTAAGGCCCTGACTACATCAAGGGACTTGGAATTCTCCAAGTCCCCCGTAGCCACAGGTACCACAATAGGTTGGTTCATATGAAATGATGAAACCACCTTAGGCAAAAATTGAGGACGAGTCCTCAATTCTGCTCTATCCACATGGAAAATCAGATAGGGGCTTTTGTGAGACAAAGCCGCCAATTCGGACACCCGCCTTGCAGATGCCAAGGCCAATATCATGACCACCTTCCAAGTGAGAAATTTTAATTCCCCCCTTTGAAGAGGTTCAAACCAGTGAGATTTTAGGAACTGTAACCCACGTTAAGGTCCCATGGTGCCACTGGAGGCACAAAAAGAGGCTGTATGTGCAGCACTCCCTTTAGAAAAGTCTGGACTTCTGGGAGAGAAGCCAATTCCTTCTGAAAGAAAATTGATAGGGCCAAAATCCGTACCTTAATGGATCCTAATTTTAGGCCCATATCCACTCCTGTCTGCAGAAAGTGGAGAAAACGGCCCAGATGGAAATCTTCCGTAGGAACATTCTTGGCCTCACACCAAGATACATACTTTCTCCAGATACAGTGATAATGCTTCGCCGTCACCTCCTTCCTAGCCTTTATCAGAGTAGGGATGACTTCTTCCGGAATGCCTTTCCAGCTAGGATACGGTGTTCAACCGCCATGCCGTCAAACGTAATCGCGGTAAGTCTTGGAACAGGTCCTCTCTGAGAGAAAGAGGCCACGGATCTTCTGTGAGCATTTTCTGAAGATCTGAATACCAGGCCCTCCGAGGCCAATCTGGAACAATGAGTATTGTCCACACTCTTTTTTTGTCTTATGATTCTCAATATCTTTGAGATGAGTGGAAGAGGAGGGAACACATAGACCGACTGAAACACCCCCGGTGTCACCAGGGCGCCCACTGCTACTGCCTGAGGGTCCCTTGATCTAGCACAATACCTCCGAAGCTTCTTGTTGAGGAGTGACGTCATCATGTCTATTTGAGGAAGTCCCCAATGACTTGTTATCTCTGTGAGCCACGGCTGTGACGTTGTCTGACTGAATCAGAACCGGTAGGTCGCGAAGAAGATTCTCCGTTTGACGCAGGCCGTTGTATATGGCCCTCAATTCCAGTACGTTGATGTGTAGACAAACCTCCTGGCTTGACCATAGTCCCTGGAAGTTTCTTCCTTGTGTGACTGCTCCCCACCCTCAGAGGCTCGCGTCCGTGGTCACCAGAACCCAGTCCTGACAGCCGAACCTGCGACCCTCTAGAAGGTGAGCACTCTGAAGTCACCACAGGAGAGACACCCTGGCCCTGGGTGACAGGTTTATTTTCTGATGAATGTGAAGATGGGACCCGGACCACTTGTCCAGAAGGTCCCACTGAAAAGTCCTCACATGAAACCTGCCGAAGGGGATGGCCTCGTAGGACGCCACCATTTTCCCCAGTACTCGAGTGCATTGATGGACTGACACTCTTTTCGGTTTCAACAGGTCTCTGACAATGTTCTGGAGTTCCTGGGCTTTTTCCATTGGGAGAAAAACCCTCTTTTGTCCCGTGTCCAGAATCATGCCTAAGAAAGATAGCCGAGTCGTTGGAACCAACTGTGACTTTGGTAGATTGAGAATTCAGCCATGTTGCTGCAGCACTCTCAGGGAGAGCGACACGCTTTTCAGCAACTGTTCTCACGATCTCACTTTTATCAGGAGATCGTCCAAGTACAAGATAATTGTGACTCCCTGCCGGTGCAGGAGCACCATCATTTCCACCATTACCTTGGTGAAAATCCTCGGGGCCGTGGAAAGCCCAAACGGCATCGTCTGAAACTAGTAATGACAGTCCTGTACAGCGAATCTCAGGTACGCCTGATGAAGGGGATATATGGGGACATGAAGGTATGCATCTTTATGTCTAGTGACACCATAAAATCCCCCCCTTCCAGGCTGGAGATAACCGCCCGGAGCGATTCCATCTTGAATTTGAACTTTTTCAAGTACAGGTTTAGGGATTTTAAATTTAGAATGGGTCTGACCGAGCCATCCGGTTTCGGGACCACAAACAGGGTCGAATAGTACCCCTTCTCCTGTTGAAGTAGGGGAACCTTGACAACCACTTGTTGTTGACACAGTTTTTGAATTGCAGCTAAAGCTATCTCCCTTTCTGGGGAAGAAGCTGGTAAGGCAGATTTGAAAAATCGGCGAGGAGGCACGTCTTCGAATTCCAGCTTGTAACCCTGGGATACAATCTCCATTGTCCAAGGATCCACATCTGACTGAACCCAGACATGGCTGAAGAGTCGAAGACGTACCCCCACCGGAGCGGACTCCCTCAGTGGAGCCCCAGCGTCATACGGTGGAATTAGTAGAAGCCGGGGAGGACTTCTGCTCCTGGGAAGATCCCCGACCTCTTCTGGACTTATGCGACCGAAAGGACTGCATCTGATATTGTGGCGTTTTCTTTTGCTGTGGGGAAACATAAGGTAAAAAACTAGATTTACCCGCGGTAGCTGTGGAAACCAGGGTGGTCATTCCGAGTTGTTCGCTCGGTAATTTTCTTCGCATCGCAGCGATTTTCCGCTAACTGCGCATGCGCAATGTTCGCACTGCGACTGCGCCAAGTAAATTTGCTATGGGAGAAACGGAGGAGTGTCTGGGCGAACGCTGGGTGTGTTTGTGACGTCAAACCAGGAACGACAAGCACTGAACTGATCGCACTGGAAGAGTAAGTCTCGAGCTACTCAGAAACTGCACAGAGAAGTCTTTTCGCAATATTGCGAATCTTTCGTTCGCAAATTTGATAAGCTAAGATTCACTCCCAGTAGGCGGCGGCTTAGCGTGTGCAATGCTGCTAAAAGCAGCTTGCGAGCGAACAACTCGGAATGAGGGCTCAGGTCCGCGAGACCTTCCATAAATAAGTCCTCACCTTTGTAAGGCAAAACCTCCATATGCCTTTTTGAGTCGGCATCACCTGTCCATTGGCGGGTCCACAAGGCTCGCCTAGCAGAAATCGCCATGGCGTTGGCTCTCGAACCTAGCAGGCCAACGTCTCTCTGAGAGTCTCTCATATATAAGACTGCGTCTTTAATGTGACCTAAGGTCAATAAAATGGTATCCCTATCCAGGGTATCAATGTCAGCTGACAAGGTATCTGTCCAAGCTGCTACAGCGCTACAAACCCAAGCCGACGCTATTGCCGGTCTGAGCAAGGCACCCGTATGTGTATAAATTGATTTTAAGGTAGTCTCCTGTCTGCGATTAGCAGGATCCCTGAGGGCTGTAGTATCTGGAGACGGCAGCGCCACCTTTTTGGACAAGCGCGTTAAAGCCTTGTCCACCCTGGGTGAAGATTCCCACCGAAACCTGTCCTGCGCAGGGAAAGGATACGCCATAAGAATTCTCTTGGGAATCTGCAGTTTCTTGTCTGGAGCTTCCCAAGCTTTTTCAAATAACGCATTCAGCTCATGGGATGAGGGAAAGGTTACCTCAGGTTTCTTTTCCTTAAACATGCATACCCTCTTGTCAGGGAAAGAAGGGTCATCTGGGATATGTAAAACATCCTTTATTGCAATAATTATATAATGAATACTTTTGGCCACCCTTGGGTGTAACCTCGCATCATCGTAGTCGACACTGGAGTCAGAATCCAAATCGGTATCAGTGTCTGCTACTTGGGACAGGGGATGTTTCTGAGACCCTGAAGGGCCCTGTGCCACAGCCAAAGTCATGGATTGACTCCCTGTTCTATCCCTGGACTCTGCTTTGTCCAATCTCTTATGTAATAAAGACACATTTGCATTTAAAATATTAAACATATCCATCCAATCATATGTTGGCGTTGCCGACGGAGACACCACAATCATCTGCTCCACCTCCTCCTTAGATGAGCCTTCCGCTTCAGACATGTCGACACACATGTACCGACACCCCCACACACTCAGGGAAATAACTATATGGAGACAGTTCCCCAATAAGGCCCTTTGGAGAGACAGAGAGAGAGAGTATGCCAGCACACACCCAGCGCCACCAGACCCTGGAATAAAATCCCAAAGCGCTTTATATAAATATATATATATATATATATACACTCACTGCGCCAATTAAATGTGCCCCCCCCCCTCTCTTTTTTGCCCTCTGTAACCGAATTCAGCAGGGGAGAGTCCGGGGAGCCAGCTTCTCTGCAGTGCTGTGGAGAAAATGGCACTGGTTAGTGTTGGAGGATCAAGCCCCGCCCCCTCAGCGGCGGGCTTCGGTCCCGCTCAAAATATCCAAACTGGCGGGGGAATTCTGAATATACTGCCTCCGCAGTACATATATATATATATATATATATATATATATATATATACATATATATATAGCGTTACCTCGGCACTCAATCCCTCCGTGTATATTGCCCGGGTGCCCTCCTATGACCATGCGGTCTATGTAACCAAGAGAACCTGGTTCTGAAGAAAGTTAATATAACTGAAACGTCAACCACAGCAGCTTGTTTCTGCAGTCGTTATTTCTTTTACAAGTCCTGAGTGAGTGCCGCCCATTCTCTTGGTTTTATATATATATATATATATATATATATATACCAGGTGCTTCATCGCGCCCTACGGGCGCTCTTCACACCGTCGCAAGGGGCTACGCCCCCTTAACCCTTGCATGCCTTTCTGGGGTTTAATATTTGTATTATATGGAGTATTACCTGCATTCCTTTGTTAGTTGTTAAATATTGCACAATGAAAGGGCGTGCGATGGTGAAGGAGGCGCAGCCCCTTGCGACGGCGTGAACAGCACCTGCAGGGCACGATGTACAGAATGTAGCGGGTGCGGGGGGGACTGCGGATGGTGTCTGTAGATGCTGCGGGTGGAGGGAGGTAGAAGTGGGGGTGGGGCCCGGATGGGGAAGGTTCGGGAGGTGCTGCGCGTGGGGGAGGGGCAGAGGAGTGGGGGATGCAGATGGGGGAGGGGTCCGGAGGCACTGAAGGTGGGGGAGGGGCAGGGGTGCCACGGGTGGGAGAGGGGCAGGTGTGGGGATGTTGTGGATGGATGAAGGGTTCCGGAGGTGCTGTTGGATGGGAAGGGACGGGAGTGCCGGGGGTGGGGTAGGGGACCGCAGGCACCATGGGTAGGGTAGGGGCAGGTACGGGTGTTGCGGCGGATGGGAAAGGAGGTCCGGAGGTGCTGCAGGTGGTGGAGGGGCAGGTGCGGGGGTGCCATTGGTGGGGGAGGGGTGGGTGAGAGGGGGACCGCTGATGGAGGAGGGTGTCTGCAGATGCTGCGGGTGGAGGGGGGCAGGTGTGGTGGGAGACATATAAGGGGGGTGAATGGTGGAAGGGGCCTGGAGGTGCTGTGGGTGGTGAAGGGGTGGAGGAGTGGGAGCCACGGGTGGTGTAGGGGGTTTGGAGGCACAGCATGTGGAGGAGGGGTGGAGTGCCGCATGTGGTGGAGGGGAAGGTGCGGAGGTGTGGTGCATTGGGGAGAGGTCTGGAGGCGCTGCGGGTACTGTACATGCCATAAAAGGTAGTTGGAGGGTATGCAGTAACAGAGCCAGGACAGGGGTGACAGGGTCAGTACAGGGTTGACGTGGCCAGGACAGGGGTGACAGGGTCAGAACAGGGGTGACGGTGTCAGGACAGGGGTGACGGGGCCGGACAGGGGTGACGGGGCCAGGACAGAAATGATAGGGACAGGATAAGGGTGACAGGGCCAGGATAAGGGTGAAAGGGCCAGGATAAGGGTGGAAGGGCAAGGCCAGGGGTGACAGGGACATGACAGAACACAGGGCATGAGAGAGATTGGTATTAGGGACAAAACAGTGGTGACAGACAGATGTGTCTTACCGGAGTCACTGCTGCTGGCTGCTGCTGTTCCACTCCAACCTGTTGGGATCTGCTGCTGCTGGAGACTTGGCATGGCTGACTCTCTCAGGCTGGAGTCCTGCTTCCTCTGCCCGTCCGCATCCCTCCCCCCCTCCTCAGTCACACACCGCAGACCTCGCGCAGCTGCCGGGCACTGTGGTAAGGTGAGACTGGAAATGACTGGTTAGCCTCCAGGAGATGCTGCGGCTGGAGGGAGGAGGGGGTCATAGCATGCACGTGGCGCGGACCTCACGGCTTCCGGGCACTGTGGTAAGGGGAGACTGGGAGTGACTGGTTAGCTCCCAGGAGACGCTGCGGCTGGAGGGAGGAGTGGGTCAGAGCCTGCAAGCAGCTCGGATTTCTGCAGCGCTACCCGCCAGCTAAAGTGTGTGAATGAGCTGGGCGCACTCCACTGCGGGTGGCAGCGCTGCAGCTAGCGGTGGGGTTGCCGGGGCTGGAGATAACAGAGGCAGTATGGAACCTGCACAGCGGCAGGTGCCCCACTAAACTGCAGCTAAGAAGCGTGGAGTGTGCCAGAAAGTGACGCTCCTCCGCATCAGAGAGACCCTGCTGATTATGCCGATGTGGGGGTTCAAGCACACAGTGAGCCGGTGCCCGTCTGTCTGTATGACATACCCCTCACACACCCACATACCTCCCAAATGTCCCGATTTTCGCGGGACAGTCCCATTTTTTGGGGTCTGTCCCGCTGTCCCACCCGCGGGTCGCAGTGTCCGGCGGTGGGGGGGGGGGGCAGTTGGAAAGCTCCTGTACTCGCTGTTCTGCTTAGCAGAGCAGCGGTGAATAGTGGAGACAGAGGGAGAGGGGGCATCAGGGGGTACGGATTAATGGGGGGGTTCCAGCAGCAGAGCCGGATT
This sequence comes from Pseudophryne corroboree, assembly GCF_028390025.1. Classification (NCBI taxonomy): domain Eukaryota; kingdom Metazoa; phylum Chordata; class Amphibia; order Anura; family Myobatrachidae; genus Pseudophryne; species Pseudophryne corroboree. The sequence continues at coordinate 571,784,092 of NC_086445.1, forward strand.
AAGGTGGGGGGGGGGGCAGGGGATACGTACCGTTGGCCCCACAGTTTTAGGGGACCCCCAGGCTGGAGTAGCTCTGTCCCAGCTCAGAAGCTCCCCCCCCGTCCTGCCAGCAACAGCGGCAGCATTGTGCTAGAGTCAGCACACGCTGCTGCATATTGGCAGGTCTGTGGTGTTGCAGGGAGGCAGCAGTCTCCCTGCTTTCTTCTCCCTGTGCGGGTGTGTAGGGGGGAGCGACCACCTCCTCTGGATTTAGCCCTAGCTGAGGGGCCAAAATCCCATCAAAAAAATAAAAATAAAAATCGAAATTTGCATAAGGGGGCGTGGCCGCGCGGGCCGCGATTAGGCCACGCCCCCAACCCACAGCAGACACAGCAATGAGATAGGGCTCCCCTGTCACAAGTGCCCTGGGCCCCCCAGACTCATAATCAGCCCCTGGGAGCATGCCAGCAGCTCACAGAGCGCTGGGCATGCTCCCTCACTGACGAAAACGGGGACCCTCCCGTGAAGCCACGCCCCCTTTTTGCCGAGTGTGTTTCCCTCCTTCTGCCTGGAGAAAGCTCCTGCAGAAAGCTGGGAGGTCTGCACCCCTGCCTGTGACATGCCCAATGCCCATGCTATCTGCTTCTGCTCCTAGTCTCCTGTAGATTTGGCCAGATCTCTGTGACTCATTTGACTAACTCCGCCCAGTGTTGTAACTCCGCCCAGCGTTAGCAAATGAATAACAAGGTTACAGAATAGGGCTATTATATAGGAGATATATACCAGTGTCCCTTGAGGCTTATAATTGCTGCCCAGGGCGCCCCCCTCCTGCGCCCTGCACCCTTACCGTGCCCGCTGTGTGTGTATGTGTGGGAGCAATGGCGCGCAGCGTTACCTCAGTGAAGATCAGAAGTCTTCTGCCGCCTTTTGAAGTCTTCTTTCTTCTTATACTCACCCGGCTTCTATCTTCCGGCTCTGTGAGGAGGACGGCGGTGCGGCTCCGGGACATACAGCGAGGGTGAGACCTGCGTTCCGAACCCTCTGGAGCTAATGGTGTCCAGTAGCCTAAGAAGCAGAGCCTATCACTTAAGTAGGTCTGCTTCTCTCCCCTCAGTACCACGATGCAGGGAGCTTGTTGCCAGCAGTGCTCCCTGAAAATAAAAAAACTAACAAAATTCTTTTTTCAGAGAAACTCAGGAGAGCTCCACTGTAGTGCACCCAGTCTCCTCTGGGCACAGGATCTAACTGAGATCTGGAGGAGGGGCATAGAGGGAGGAGCCAGTGCACACCCATTCTAAAGTTCTTTATAGTGCCCATGTCTCCTGCGGAGCCCTTCTATACCCCATGGTCCTTACGGAGTCCCCAGCATCCTCTAGGACGTAAGAGAAAATGTGTGAATACAGGCCCTCATTCCGAGTTGTTCGCTCGGTATTTTTCATCGCATCGCAGTGAAAATCCGCTTAGTACGCATGCGCAATGTTCGCACTGCGACTGCGCCAAGTAACTTTACTATGAAGAAAGTATTTTTACTCACGGCTTTTTCTTCGCTCTGGCGATCGTAATGTGATTGACAGGAAATGGGTGTTACTGGGCGGAAACACGGCGTTTCAGGGGCGTGTGGCTGAAAACGCTACCGTTTCCGGAAAAAACGCAGGAGTGGCCGGAGAAACGGTGGGAGTGCCTGGGCGAACGCTGGGTGTGTTTGTGACGTCAACCAGGAACGACAAGCACTGAAATGATCGCACAGGCAGAGTAAGTCTGGAGCTACTCTGAAACTGCTAAGTAGTTAGTAATCGCATTATTGCGAATACATCGGTCGCAATTTTAAGAAGCTAAGATTCACTCCCAGTAGGCGGCGGCTTAGCGTGTGTAACTCTGCTAAATTCGCCTTGCGACCGATCAACTCGGAATGAGGGCCACAGTACCTTAAACTTGAACACTGAAAAACTTGCACAACTTTTTGAGAATCCCTGTAAACAGATGAAGCATCTAACTTAGACAAAAAGGGTGAGAGAAAACAAAATCAGCAAGGGAAAATACTTATCTTAGTTGTATGTATGTAAACGCCAGAAGCATTACTGGTAAAAAGGGTGAACTAGAAATACTTGCAGCAAGCAAACAGTATGATATTATAGGCATTACTGAAACTTGGTGGGATGAATCTCATGATTGGACAGTCAATCTAGAGGGCTATACACTGTTTAGGAGAGACAGACTAAATAAAAAGGGTGGAGGGGTGTGTCTGTACGTAAAGCCGTATTTAAAACCTAATATATGGGAAGATATTCAGGAGGGGACTGTAGACACTGTTGAGACATTATGGGTAGAAATTGCATGCGGGGAAAAAGGAACAAAAAAGTTAGTATTGGGTGTATGCTATAGGCCGCCTGGTATCAACGCATCTGATGATGAATTGTTACTAAAGCAAATTGAAAAAGCAGCAGGAGTAGGAGACATAGTAGTGATGGGAGATTTTAACTATCCAGAGATAAACTGGAAAAACGATTCATGTGATACTGCTAGGGGCAGTATGTTTTTAAACACACTAAATGATAACTACCTAGTCCAACTAATTGAGGAACCAACTAGGTACAATGCAATCTTAGACCTGGTATTAACAAACAATCAGGATTTGGTATCGGGTATTATAGTAGGGGAACCCATAGGAAACAGCGACCACAATATGGTCACATTCAATATCAGTTTCTACAAACAGCCCTATACTTGCTCAACTAGGACTTTAAACTTTAGCAAAGCAAATTTTGAAAAGATGAGGGTATTTTTCAGGGATATTGAATGGGAAGGTTTGTTTTTAGGAAAAAATACTACGGAGAAATGGGAGGTACTAAAATTCCTGCTAGCTAAAAATACACTCAAATATATTCCTATGAGTAGCAAAAAAGGGAATAAAAATCATAAACCGATGTGGCTTAACAAAAAGATTAAGGAACTTATGGGCAAGAAAAGGCGAGCATTTAAAAAATACAAATCTGACGGGGAAGCAGAGTCATTTCAGCACTATAAGGAATGTAACAAAAATTGCAAAAAGGAAATAAGAGCGGCTAAAGTAGAAACTGAAAAACTAGTAGCAAAGGAAAGCAAAGCGAATCCCAAAAAATTCTTTAAATACATTAATAGCAAGAGATTAAAAAAGGAGAGTATAGGCCCTTTGAAAGACAAGTTGGGAGTCTTAAGCAAAAATGATAATGACATAGCGGACACACTAAATGAGTTTTTTTCAACAGTATTCACTAGAGAGGACCCAGTTCAGGGACTGACACACAATCTCAATAATGACAATATCACACTGATAGGTACTTATTTAAGCGAGGAAGAAGTCTGTGACCGATTAAAACATTTAAACATTAATAAATCACCAGGGCCCGATGGTATTCATCCAAGGGTTCTAATGGAGCTTCACTCTGAACTGGCAAAACCGCTATCTTTGATCTTTAAGGATTCAGTTATATCAGGTATGGTTCCCAAAGACTGGCGTATAGCGGAAGTAGTGCCTATATTCAAAAAGGGAAGTAAAGCTGAACCAGGTAATTATAGACCAGTTAGTCTTACATCTATAGTGGGGAAAGTATTGGAATGTATTCTAAGAGATAGTATTCAGAAGTTCCTTGAAACCAATAAGGTCATTAAAAGGAATCAACATGGGTTTATGAAGGACAGATCCTGTCAAACCAACTTACTTGGCTTTTATGAAACAGTAAGCGCAAACCTAGATCAGGGTAAAGACGTGGATGTAATCTTTTTAGACTTTGCCAAAGCGTTCGATACTGTACCACACATGAGACTTATATACAAGCTACAAGAATCAGGGCTAGGAAGCACAATATGCACTTGGGTCAAAAACTGGTTAGATAATAGGAAGCAGCGCGTTGTGGTTAATGGATCTTTTTCAACTTGGACTGAAGTGCTAAGTGGTGTGCCGCAAGGCTCAGTATTAGGACCGCTATTGTTTAATATTTTCATTAACGACCTAACAGAAGGTCTAGAGAGCATGGTGTCAATTTTTGCAGATGATACCAAATTGTGTAAGGCTATAAATACAGAGGAGGATGCAGAGTCTCTTCAGAACGACTTAGTTAAATTAGAAGCATGGGCAGCCAAATGGAGAATGCGCTTCAACACAGACAAGTGTAAGGTAATGCACTGTGGTAACAAGAACAAAAATTACACCTACCTACTAAATGGGGTAAAATTAGGGGATTCTGTACTGGAAAAGGACTTAGGTGTCCTCATAGATAGCAAGCTAAGCAGTAGTACCCAAAGTAGGACTGCAGCAAAGAAGGCTAATAAGATATTAGCATGCATAAAACGGGGTATTGATGCTAGGGACGAGAGTATTATACTCCCATTATATAAATCACTAGTGAGGCCACACCTTGAATACTGTGTACAGTTCTGGGCACCGTACTACAAAAAGGATATCCTGGAGCTTGAAAAGGTACAGAGGAGGGCGACCAAACTAATTAAGGGCATGGAGACGATGGAATACAAGGAAAGGCTTGAAAGACTAGGCATGTTTACATTGGAAAAGCGGAGACTAAGAGGGGATATGATCAACATCTACAAATATATAAGGGGACAATACACAGAGCTTGCGCAGGACCTGTTTTTGGTTAGATCAACACAGAGGACTCGTGGACACTCGCTCAGGTTAGAGGAAAGGAGATTCCGCACAATACGGCGTAAAGGCTTTTTCACGGTAAGGACAATACGTGTTTGGAATTCCCTGCCCGAGGGAGTTGTAATGGCGGAATCTGTCAACACCTTTAAGAATGGGTTAGATAAATTCCTATTGGATAAGGATATCCAGGGGTATGGTGCATAGTCATGCATTATAGTTACTATAAATAGGGATAAAATGCAATGGCTGACAGCAGCATCAGTCAGAAATTTTAGTTAAATCATCATGCATAGGACACCACAAATAGGTTGAACTCGATGGACAATTGTCTTTTTTCAACCTCAGATACTATGTTACTATGTTACTATGTATGTAAAACAGAACTTTAAAGAAAAAAATAATGACGCCAGTAAAAAAAAGTACAATAGACCAATGAAATGCCAGGACAGATGCATAGCTGTCCCATATTGTCACCATGACAAAAATAGCTAAAAAAAAACTTGGAAAACTTCTGACAGTAAATTTTACTGTGCACATGGGCAAATAAATGCAGCTGATCACTACCAAGGACAGTGATGTGATGTCCATGGTAGGCATCAGAGCTGGAGTTTACAGTTTACATTTGACCAAAAAGCAAAAGGCAACAACCATTTTAGAATGAAGGAATAGTGTTCTAGTACCAGTAACTCAGCTAAGTGGATATGCCACAGACGTGCAAAATTCCCAAAATCCAATGAAAACAAAAATATATGAAAATGGAAGATGAAACCAACAGATGGGAGAGACAAATCTGAAAGGTGTTGAAAGTGATCAAGTGATAGAACATAGACGCCGGCATGCGTGGCCTCACACCAGAAGTTGGATGTGAGAGTGGGATGTGTGATTAATGCAGGCTTAGTGGCATTAGTTGGCAACGTAAATTCAACCTCAAAAGATTGAAAAGGCATGTAACCAACATTAAAAACAGACAGCTCAATGAGCAGCTGAGGAGACAGAACAGTGAGGAGTTCAGAGGGCCAAGTATGAGGATGTAGTGTGTCCTAGAGTGAGACTGAGAGAGAGGACTAGTTGAAGAAATAAAGGTGTAATGACCCTGAAGAGAGTGAAACTGACCTTATGACTGCCTGTGGAGAGAACCGTAACTATAAAAAAACCTTTGAGACCCAAGTATCAATGCAGTTTTGTGAAAATCCTAAGAAAATTATCACTTTCAAAGGAATCTGGTTTCCCCAAATGAGTGGCTACTGCAGCAGATATTGGAGTTTTCCGGTGATTTCCCTGTATTTTTCTGTGGAAGAGCATGTTTTTTTGTGGCTATATCCTACACTAAACAAACCAAATGACTAAGAGCTGATCAAGTGTCTTAAATTACCTGTACACCTTGCAGCTGTTTCCTATGGAATACTCAACCATTAGTATATATCAAAATCAAAGAAAAAAGTTGGAGACAGTACTTTGGAATAGGTTATTTAATACTGCAATAAATGTATTACACTATAATTAGTATAAATATACCAGCCGGAATACAATAACGATTGTATTAAAAAACACAAATATTCAACCAATTCATAAGCATATTACTAAAATCTGCCCCTTAAAATAATAGAAAGGATCATCAACCAGCACTCTCTAAATTACCTACAGAGTCACATGGAGAATCTGAAATCACATATAAAATTTTTTAAATATGATATGGTAAAGTGGAAAGGATATTTACTGTTGACTTGCGATGTAGAGGCTTTGTATTCTAATATCCCTCATGAACTGGGTATTAATGCAACATAATATTACCTTAAAAATGATGGTGATATGTCTCTACGTAACTTTATATTACAGTCTATTAAATTTATTTTAAAACATAATTATTTTAGATTTGATTCAGTATTTTACTACATAAGACATGTGCAGAGAGAGTTAGATTTTGGTGGGGTGTGTTCAAACTGAAATCTAAATTGCAGTGTAAAAGTAAAGCAGCCAGTATTTACCCTGCACAGAAACAAAATAACCCACCCAAATCTAACTCTCTCTGCAAATGTTATATCTGCCCCCCCTGCAGTGCACATGGTTTTGCCTAACTGCTAACAAATTTGCTGCTGCGATCAACTCTGAATTACCCCCAGTGTCCCTTATACCGAAGGGGCTAAATGACATAATAGAACTGAATAATGTTTAAAGAATTATATTTCCTCTCAGTTAAACATAATAATGTATGAAGATTTTTGATTAGGGTTTTGTATCCATCTTCATTGTACTCTGATCAAAACTTCATACCTTCACCTACAGCATCCTGTTTATGCATAATTTGCACCCTCACCAAGATTTCATAACGGTACTTACGCGTCAAGATTCCTATAGATTGTATGCACTGGCCAGATTACCCACATGTTGATGGGCCCCGTGTGCACTGCAGAAGCACTGCACACATTATAAATATGCCACTGGCTGCGTTATTTGATAAGCACTAGCAGTAGGGAGTTAAACCAATGCTGGAGATAGAAGGTGGTGGGACCCCGGATCTGGACTATTTCAGCTCTGTAATTGCCTAGCCAGGCTTATAAGCTACATAAAGTAATATCACTTTCAGTGTGAGCCGAAGGAATAAGATTGTCTTTACCAATTTTAATAGCTGGTTTAAACTAGAGATGAGCGGGTTCGGTTCCTCGGAATCCGAACCCGCCCGAACTTCATGTTTTTTTTCACGGGTCCGAGCGACTCGGATCTTCCCGCCTTGCTCGGTTAACCCGAGCGCGCCCGAACGTCATCATGACGCTGTCGGATTCTCGCGAGACTCGGATTCTATATAAGGAGCCGCGCGTCGCCGCCATTTTCACACGTGCATTGAGATTGATAGGGAGAGGACGTGGCTGGCGTCCTCTCCATTTAGATTAGAAGAGAGAGAGTGAGATTGATTTGAGACAGAGACACTTGATTTACTGGAGCTTAGGAGTACTGTAGAGAGTGCAGAGTTTAGTAGTGACTGACCACAGTGACCACCAGACAGTGCAGTTTTATTTAATATAATCCGTTCTCTGCCTGAAAAAAACGATACACAGTGACTCAGTCACATACCATATCTGTGTGCACTGCTCAGCCCAGTGTGCTGCATCATCTATGTATATATCTGACTGTGCTCACACAGCTTATAATTGTGGGGGAGACTGGGGAGCAGTGCCAGTTATAGGTTATAGCTGGAGCCAGGAGTACATATTATTAAAATTAAACAGTGCACACTTTTGCTGCAGGAGTGCCACTGCCAGTGTGACTGACCAGTGACCTGACCACACTGACCACCAGTATAGTTAGTAGTATACTATATTGTGATTGCCTGAAAAAGTTAAACACTCGTCGTGTGACTTGTGTGTTTTTTTTTTTATTCTATAAAAAACTCATTCTGCTGACAGATAGTGTCCAGCAGGTCCGTCATTATATAATATATACCTGTCCGGCTGCAGTAGTGATATATATATATTTTTTATATCATTATTTATCATCCAGTCGCAGCAGACACAGTACGGTAGTTCACGGCTGTAGCTACCTCTGTGTCGGCACTCGGCAGTCCATCCATAATTGTATACCACCTACCCGTGGTTTTTTTTTCTTTCTTCTTTATACATACATACTACATCTCTTTATCAACCAGTCTATATTAGCAGCAGACACAGTACAGTACGGTAGTCCACGGCTGTAGCTACCTCTGTGTCGGCACTCGGCAGTCCGTCCATAATTGTATACCACCTACCCGTATTTTTTTTTTCTTTCTTCTTTATACATACATACTACATCTCTTTATCAACCAGTCTATATTAGCAGCAGACACAGTACAGTAGTCCACGGCTGTAGCTACCTCTGTGTCGGCACTCGGCAGTCCATCCATAATTGTATACCACCTACCCGTGGTTTTTTTTTCTTTCTTCTTTATACATACATACTACATCTCTTTATCAACCAGTCTATATTAGCAGCAGACACAGTACAGTACGGTAGTCCACGGCTGTAGCTACCTCTGTGTCGGCACTCGGCAGTCCGTCCATAATTGTATACCACCTACCCGTGGTTTTTTTTTCTTTCTTCTTTATACATACATACTACATCTCTTTATCAACCAGTCTATATTAGCAGCAGACACAGTACAGTAGTCCACGGCTGTAGCTACCTCTGTGTCGGCACTCGGCAGTCCATCCATAATTGTATACCACCTACCCGTGGTTTTTTTTTCTTTCTTCTTTATACATACATACTACATCTCTTTATCAACCAGTCTATATTAGCAGCAGACACAGTACAGTACGGTAGTCCATGGCTGTAGCTACCTCTGTGTCGGCACTCGGCAGTCCGTCCATAATTGTATACCACCTACCCGTGGTTTTTTTTTCTTTCTTCTTTATACATACATACTACATCTCTTTATCAACCAGTCTATATTAGCAGCAGACACAGTACAGTAGTCCACGGCTGTAGCTACCTCTGTGTCGGCACTCGGCAGTCCATCCATAATTGTATACCACCTACCCGTGGTTTTTTTTTTTCTTTCTTCTTTATACATACTACATCTCATTATCAACCAGTCTATATTAGCAGCAGACACAGTACAGTAGTCCACGGCTGTAGCTACCTCTGTGTCGGCACTCGGCAGTCCATCCATAATTGTATACCACCTACCCGTGGTTTTTTTTTCTTTCTTCTTTATACATACATACTACATCTCATTATCATCCAGTCTATATTAGCAGCAGACACAGTACAGTACAATAGTCCACGGCTGTAGCTACCTCTGTGTCGGCACTCGGCAGTCCATCCATAATTGTATACTAGTATCCATCCATCTCCATTGTTTACCTGAGGTGCCTTTTAGTTGTGCCTATTAAAATATGGAGAACAAAAATGTTGAGGTTCCAAAATTAGGGAAAGATCAAGATCCACTTCCACCTCGTGCTGAAGCTGCTGCCACTAGTCATGGCCGAGACGATGAAATGCCAGCAACGTCGTCTGCCAAGGCCGATGCCCAATGTCATAGTACAGAGCATGTCAAATCCAAAACACCAAATATCAGTAAAAAAAGGACTCCAAAACCTAAAATAAAATTGTCGGAGGAGAAGCGTAAACTTGCCAATATGCCATTTACCACACGGAGTGGCAAGGAATGGCTGAGGCCCTGGCCTATGTTCATGGCTAGTGGTTCAGCTTCACATGAGGATGGAAGCACTCAGCCTCTCGCTAGAAAACTGAAAAGACTCAAGCTGGCAAAAGCACCGCAAAGAACTGTGCGTTCTTCGAAATCCCAAATCCACAAGGAGAGTCCAATTGTGTCGGTTGCGATGCCTGACCTTCCCAACACCGGACGTGAAGAGCATGCGCCTTCCACCATTTGCACGCCCCCTGCAAGTGCTGGAAGGAGCTCCCGCAGTCCAGTTCCTGATAGTCAGATTGAAGATGTCAGTGTTGAAGTACACCAGGATGAGGAGGATATGGGTGTTGCTGGCGCTGGGGAGGAAATTGACCAGGAGGATTCTGATGGTGAGGTGGTTTGTTTAAGTCAGGCACCCGGGGAGACACCTGTTGTCCGTGGGAGGAATATGGCCGTTGACATGCCTGGTGAAAATACCAAAAAAATCAGCTCTTCGGTGTGGAAGTATTTCACCAGAAATGCGGACAACATTTGTCAAGCCGTGTGTTCCCTTTGTCAAGCTGTAATAAGTAGGGGTAAGGACGTTAACCACCTCGGAAAATCCTCCCTTATACGTCACCTGCAGCGCATTCATAATAAGTCAGTGACAAGTTCAAAAACTTTGGGCGACAGCGGAAGCAGTCCACTGACCAGTAAATCCCTTCCTCTTGTAACCAAGCTCACGCAAACCACCCCACCAACTCCCTCAGTGTCAATTTCCTCCTTCCCCAGGAATGCCAATAGTCCTGCAGGCCATGTCACTGGCAATTCTGACAAGTCCTCTCCTGCCTGGGATTCCTCCGATGCATCCTTGCGTGTAACGCCTACTGCTGCTGGCGCTGCTGTTGTTGCTGCTGGGAGTCGATGGTCATCCCAGAGGGGAAGTCGTAAGCCCACTTGTACTACTTCCAGTAAGCAATTGACTGTCCAACAGTCCTTTGCGAGGAAGATGAAATATCACAGCAGTCATCCTGCTGCAAAGCGGATAACTGAGGCCTTGACAACTATGTTGGTGTTAGACGTGCGTCCGGTATCCGCCGTTAGTTCACAGGGAACTAGACAATTTATTGAGGCAGTGTGCCCCCGTTACCAAATACCATCTAGGTTCCACTTCTGTAGGCAGGCGATACCGAGAATGTACACGGACGTCAGAAAAAGACTCACCAGTGTCCTAAAAAATGCAGTTGTACCCAATGTCCACTTAACCACGGACATGTGGACAAGTGGAGCAGGGCAGGGTCAGGACTATATGACTGTGACAGCCCACTGGGTAGATGTATGGACTCCCGCCGCAAGAACAGCAGCGGCGGCACCAGTAGCAGCATCTCGCAAATGCCAACTCTTTCCTAGGCAGGCTACGCTTTGTATCACCGCTTTCCAGAATACGCACACAGCTATAAACCTCTTACGGCAACTGAGGAAGATCATCGCAGAATGGCTTACCCCAATTGGACTCTCCTGTGGATTTGTGGCATCGTACAACGCCAGCAATATTGTGTGTGCATTAAATATGGGCAAATTCCAGCACGTCCCATGTTTTGCACATACCTTGAATTTGGTGGTGCAGAATTTTTTAAAAAACGACAGGGGCGTGCAAGAGATGCTGTCGGTGGCCAGAAGAATTGCGGGACACTTTCGGCGTACAGGCACCACGTACAGAAGACTGGAGCACCACCAAAAACTACTGAACCTGCCCTGCCATCATCTGAAGCAAGAAGTGGTAACGAGGTGGAATTCAACCCTCTATATGCTTCAGAGGTTGGAGGAGCAGCAAAAGGCCATTCAAGCCTATACAATTGAGCACGATATAGGAGGTGGAATGCACCTGTCTCAAGTGCAGTGGAGAATGATTTCAACGTTGTGCAAGGTTCTGATGCCCTTTGAACTTGCCACACGTGAAGTCAGTTCAGACACTGCCAGCCTGAGTCAGGTCATTCCCCTCATCAGGCTTTTGCAGAAGAAGCTGGAGACATTGAAGGAGGAGCTAACACGGAGCGATTCCGCTAGGCATGTGGGACTTGTGGATGGAGCCCTTAATTCGCTTAACAAGGATTCACGGGTGGTCAATCTGTTGAAATCAGAGCACTACATTTTGGCCACCGTGCTCGATCCTAGATTTAAAACCTACCTTGGATCTCTCTTTCCGGCAGACACAAGTCTGCTGGGGTTGAAAGACCTGCTGGTGAGAAAATTGTCAAGTCAAGCGGAACGCGACCTGTCAACATCTCCTCCTTCACATTCTCCCGCAACTGGGGGTGCGAGGAAAAGGCTCAGAATTCCGAGCCCACCCGCTGGCGGTGATGCAGGGCAGTCTGGAGCGACTGCTGATGCTGACATCTGGTCCGGACTGAAGGACCTGACAACGATTACGGACATGTCGTCTACTGTCACTGCATATGATTCTCTCAACATTGAAAGAATGGTGGAGGATTATATGAGTGACCGCATCCAAGTAGGCACGTCACACAGTCCGTACTTATACTGGCAGGAAAAAGAGGCAATTTGGAGGCCCTTGCACAAACTGGCTTTATTCTACCTAAGTTGCCCTCCACAAGTGTGTACTCCGAAAGAGTGTTTAGTGCCGCCGCTCACCTTGTCAGCAATCGGCGTACGAGGTTACATCCAGAAAATGTGGAGAAGATGATGTTCATTAAAATGAATTATAATCAATTCCTCCGCGGAGACATTGACCAGCAGCAATTGCCTCCACAAAGTACACAGGGAGCTGAGATGGTGGATTCCAGTGGGGACGAATTGATAATCTGTGAGGAGGGGGATGTACACGGTGATATATCGGAGGATGATGATGAGGTGGACATCTTGCCTCTGTAGAGCCAGTTTGTGCAAGGAGAGATTAATTGCTTCTTTTTTGGGGGGGGTCCAAACCAACCCGTCATATCAGTCACAGTCGTGTGGCAGACCCTGTCACTGAAATGATGGGTTGGTTAAAGTGTGCATGTCCTGTTTATACAACATAAGGGTGGGTGGGAGGGCCCAAGGACAATTCCATCTTGCACCTCTTTTTTCTTTTATTTTTCTTTGCGTCATGTGCTGTTTGGGGAGGTTTTTTTGGAAGGGCCATCCTGCGTGACACTGCAGTGCCACTCCTAGATGGGCCCGGTGTTTGTGTCGGCCACTAGGGTCGCTTATCTTACTCACACAGTCAGCTACCTCATTGCGCCTCTTTTTTTCTTTGCGTCATGTGCTGTTTGGGGAGGGTTTTTTGGAAGGGCCATCCTGCGTGACACTGCAGTGCCACTCCTAGATGGACCCGGTGTTTGTGTCGGCCACTAGGGTCGCTTATCTTACTCACACAGTCAGCTACCTCATTGCGCCTCTTTTTTTCTTTGCGTCATGTGCTGTTTGGGGAGGGTTTTTTGGAAGGGCCATCCTGCGTGACACTGCAGTGCCACTCCTAGATGGGCCCGGTGTTTGTGTCGGCCACTAAGGTCGCTTATCTTACTCACACAGTCAGCTACCTCATTGCGCCTCTTTTTTTCTTTGCGTCATGTGCTGTTTGGGGAGGGTTTTTTGGAAGGGCCATCCTGCGTGACACTGCAGTGCCACTCCTAGATGGGCCCGGTGTTTGTGTCGGCCACTAGGGTCGCTTATCTTACTCACACAGTCAGCTACCTCATTGCGCCTCTTTTTTTCTTTGCGTCATGTGCTGTTTGGGGAGGGTTTTTTGGAAGGGACATCCTGCGTGACACTGCAGTGCCACTCCTAGATGGGCCCGGTGTTTGTGTCGGCCACTAGGGTCGCTTATCTTACTCACACAGCTACCTCATTGCGCCTCTTTTTTTCTTTGCGTCATGTGCTGTTTGGGGAGGGTTTTTTGGAAGGGACATCCTGCGTGACACTGCAGTGCCACTCCTAGATGGGCCCGGTGTTTGTGTCGGCCACTAGGGTCGCTTATCTTACTCACACAGCGACCTCGGTGCAAATTTTAGGACTAAAAATAATATTGTGAGGTGTGAGGTATTCAGAATAGACTGAAAATGAGTGTAAATTATGGTTTTTGAGGTTAATAATACTTTGGGATCAAAATGACCCCCAAATTCTATGATTTAAGCTGTTTTTTAGGGGTTTTTGAAAAAAACACCCGAATCCAAAACACACCCGAATCCGACAAAAAAAATTCGGTGAGGTTTTGCCAAAACGCGGTCGAACCCAAAACACGGCCGCGGAACCGAACCCAAAACCAAAACACAAAACCCGAAAAATTTCCGGCGCTCATCTCTAGTTTAAACAGGCTAGCTTTTTATATTGACCTGATCATGAGCAATATGAACAGCTTTCACTATATTTCAATTACTATTTGTGACGTTGCTTTACTAACACAGTTTGAAACATTTTCCTGTATAAAAGAACTGCTTGCTTCTTAACAAGATGGCTAAAATGTTTTCTTCACTAACAGCTGCTGCTACTTTAATATCAGTGCAATAACTGCTGCTGTTTTGACTATCTATGCAAACTGCTCTCCATACTAACAACTGTGGTCATTATTAATATCAGTAGGAGGAGCTGTTCTTTCTCATTTGAACTGCTACATTGGCCCTCATTCCGAGTTGATCGCTCGGTAATTTTCTTCGCATCGCAGTGAAATTCCGCTTAGTACGCATGCGCAATATTCGCACTGCGACTGCGCCAAGTAATTTTACAATGAAGATAGTATTTTTACTCACGGCTTTTTCTTCGCTCTGGCGAACGTAGTGTGATTGACAGGAAATGGGTGTTACTGGGCGGAAACACAGCGTTTTCGGGGCGTGTGGATAAAAACGCTACCGTTTCCGGAAAAAACGCAGGAGTGGCCGGAGAAACGGGGGAGTGTCTGGGCGAACGCTGGGTGTGTTTATGACGTCAAACCAGGAACGACAAGCACTGAACTGAACGCAGATGCCGAGTAAGTCTGAAGCTACTCTGAAACTGCTAAGTAGTTTGTAATCGCAATATTGCGAATACATCGGTCGCAATTTTAAGAAGCTAAGATACACTCCCAGTAGGCGTAGGCTTAGCGTGAGCAACTCTGCTAAATTCGCCTTGCGAGCGATCAACTCGGAATGAGGGCCATAGTGAAATAGTTTGCTTGTTAAGCTATATCCTACATAGTATGAGCCTTCAGAAATATATTATCTTTGACCTTTTCATGAGTCTACCTACAACTATAATAGTTACATCATACAGTATCAGCATGTCTTTCTACAACTAGACTATGGCAGAAATTCAATTTACTGTGGGCTAATTGACCCCCTGGGGCTATCCAATTAGCCCTGAAGAGCGGTCGCCGACCCTACTTTTGGGGCATTTTTAATATTTTATTTATTTAATTTTTCAAAATACATTTTATTGAATAGATCACAAAGTACCAAAAACCAGATATGACGCATAATGTCCTAAACTAGCAAATATCACAGATGACATATACAGAACACAGACCAAAGACCATCTGACTAATAAACAAAATTGTGATGTCATTTTATCGGCGTAACAAAGAGAGTAAATAAAAGGTTGTTTAACAAAGATATTGGCGTAGCGAACCACAGAAAAAGAGAAAGCAAAATAGAGACAGAAAAGGGAAGAAGGGAAATAGAATCCAGAGAGGTGGGTCATCGGGGTGGAAAGAGGCTATAATAGATCAAAAGATTAGCTATCCTATGTCAAGTGGGAGGGGGTGTTTTGAGGGGCCAGCCAAGGACCCCATATTTTGCTGAATGATTTAGACGAGTGGTTGATAGTACTAGTCAGATACTCCATACGATATATGTACCAGTGACGTGCGGTGGGGTGAGGCAGGTGAGGCAGATCCTTTCCTGTCATACTAACATTTGTGTCAGTATGAAAAATACAAATAATATGTTAGAAATATCTTCTTTGTATTATTCTGATCATTTTTATAGTCAAAACTCTGGAGTAAAAAGTCTATGGCAGGTGAAGTAGTGCCCCCTCTGACTACCTTTTACTGACATCTGTAATCAAAACTCACTAAATTTCCAGCAGTATATACTGTTCTGTGGCACCTGTGTATAATGCCCACACGAACCCTTTGGCTCATATATTGTTTGCAAATCTGGCTCTGCTACTAGCCAGTGTCTCCTGAGCAATTTACCTCAACGCACGTCCTGGACTTGTGTTTTTGGGACCTCAGCAGGCTGTGATAAATGGCTAGTTTACGTGGTAACACATAGGTCCGTGAACCTATCACAGATATGTGCTGTCACATGAAAACAGATTTTTCGGGCAAATAAAATGGTCACTATTAAATTTCCCAAGGCTAAAAAAATGCAAAAAAGTAACGTGTTTTGTGACCAAAAATCAGGGCTAATTGAATTCCACCCAACGTTTATTCTACCGGAATGTAACACATAAAAAAGCTTTAAACTAGCATTGTGTATGTCTACAAGCAGAATATCTGACTGTTTGCAGGACAGAAAAGAGCTGGACCAGGCCCGAGTACTGGGGGGCATGGACTAATATAAAGAGGGAAAAATAATATTTGTGGTGTCACTGCGTGCTCCACAGGGAGCCAACCACAGTGCTTAGCAGCAGCAGACTCCCTGTAGCATCCACCACAGCAAAAACACACAGCAGCATGTGCTTGGCTGATGAGACAGATCAAGCTGCTGACATGTAAGGTGGAGGAGGGTGGCTGGGCGAGAGGTAGACCCGGGTGTTTTGTGTCTTTTAGCCCCATCCCCTTCATACCATCACAGCAATTGCAGTGATTTTATCCCCATCCTGCCAAGCTTCACTAGTAAGTGGGTGGGATGCGGGACAGTCACCTAACCTCTCTGCACTGCGGGGTACTACTCAAAAAATGAGGAGTCACTCACAGCTTCCGGGAGGGTAGGCAAGCATGTGTAACTATCCCATGGAGAGGGAACGTCAGATAACGAGCACTGCTCCATCTGCAAATATTCTCCTTTGTAATACCATACACATTATTGTTCACTGCGTGTAGTTTGCCCTTACTGATAGCCGAGCTGCTCGACAACTCTCTACGGGGTCTATTCAAGAAGCAGTGAAAAGTGTGAAGAAGTGAGCCTGTTGAGAAGTCCATGGAAACCAATCAGCTGCTCTGTACAATTGTATAGTATGCAAATTCTAAATGTTACTTCAGTGCTGATTGGTTGCCAGGGGCAACTTCTCCACTGGCTCACTTCTCCACACATTTCAATGCTTCATGAATATACTCCTACGTGTCAAAGTCGAGCAAAGCACCCACAAGGCCAAACCGAAGGAGCTGGGAGAAGAAAACCGACGCGTAATGGAGAAGCATGAGGTTCCTAGCATGATGAGGAATTCTGGCAAAGGTAAGATTTCACACCCATTCTAGGGCTAGGTATTGATGACAGTAGGAAGAGTCACAGACTCCTAGCATCCTGAAAAATGTGGCGTCCCTACTACTCAGGGCCGTAACTAGGTGTGTGCGGAGTGTGATCCGCACATAGCGCTGCAGGGTGTGGGGCAATGTTGGCAGCATTTGTCAATTATCTAACAATTTTCACTTGCAGCTTCCCCTCCTTGAAGCCCAGCATCTCCTGACCGCCCCTGTCTCCTACACCCTTTTGTCACTAATACTTATACAGCATTCATGGACTTGACTTGATAGCTTTGTTGTTCAGTCCCACTATCCTTTATTACATATTGGGATGCTGATGTGCCCAGGTTTCGAACCCGTTGCCAATGACATTGCAGTCAGAAACTCTATTCATTGAGCTATCTACCCTTGCATAGAAAGCTAAAGAATTCCAAGCTGGAGAGTTTGAACTATTTGAAGTTTACCCTGTACTTTGTGAAGGGGTTATCAGCATTACAGCTGGGCAGATCTATGTAGTGTGTGGCTGGATCTGCTTGATTATGGTACTGGTTAATTATGGTACTGGTTAATATTTTACGGGGTACAGGTAGCTTCATATAGTTAGAAATCTTATTGTTTTTATGTGGGATCAAGTGGTTAGGTGGGAGGGGTGTTTGACTGGGATGTAGTAGGCTGTGGGCTTGAGTCCTGGGTGTAGCAGTATATTGAAATGTGTTATTTAATGAGGGGTATTGTGGCTGAATGGCAGCAAGATCTCAGGTAGAGTGCATGAATGTGGTATAAAGAGGATTTGTGTCCAAATCCATTTTCTCCTAGTGCTCTATAATTGTGTGTGTGTGTGTGTGTGTGTGTGTGTGTGTGTATATATGTATGTATGTATGTATATATATATATATATATATATATAATTTTGTGGCAGAGACAGCAGTTTTCCATCTGAAAGTAATGTGGAGGATCCAGACCAAGTTTTAGAAGCAGTAGCAGAATCCCAGGTGTGTGACCAGTGGCACCTGGGATTTTCTCATATAAGGGTTTCCAGCAGGGACGCTTTAAGAGAGGAGGAGGCCCATGTGCTGCCTCCTCCATACGGGCCCCCTCCTCTCTGCGGGAGCACTGTAGAGTCTGAGCACTAGAGGGCTCAGACTCTACTGCGCATGTGCAGATCTCCGGGAAAATTACGCTGCGGCCATTTTCCCAGAGATGTCTCTACTGCGCATGCGCAGAACAACGTGAAAATGGCCGCTGCGCCATTTTCACGCAGTTTTAACAGCACCGGTGGCGTCGGCGTGGGACTCTGGAGGGGTGTGTATTAAAAAAATGCGTGCAGTGTGGCCTCAGGGGCCCGTGTGCACCGCACACACCTCACCCATTATAGAAACGCCAGTGGTTTCCAGGACAGTCACTTTGCTCTCGACGGTGGAATAGCTAGCCAAGTGATAGGCCGGGTTGTGTGGGTTAGACTAGGGACCACTGGAGCCTATCAAGAGTCTGCTATGCTGTGAGTACCTGTATGCTACTGCCTGTAATACCAACTGTATGGAATCAACTTTCTATGTGGTGACCTGCTGTGCAAAATAAACAACGAAAGTGTTCATCTAAGTCCCTGTGTATGTGATCCTTGTCACAAGTGGTGGAGAATGCCAGCAAGGACACGGTGTACAGCAGAAACTGTCGGTAAGCATACCGGTGTTTAAACTGCAGGTTTTTCCTTTTTTTTTTTTTTTCCCTCTCTGGTTATGCAGTGCAAGTAGCAGCCTTAAAGGGCCATAGCATTATAGGCAGACTGTTTACTGTTATGTGTTAAATAGCCAGCAAAACAGGCAGGTGTCAGCTTGGACTGTTTGATAAGCCTGGCACATTATATTAAACCTCCAAGGTTTGTCCTTAAAGGGGCCACGCAGAGCAATATGGAGGCGTTACTAAAACAATTTGCTGAACTTGCAGCAGGGCAACAAACCCAGATTCAAATGTTACATGAGGGACAACAAACCCAGATTCAGATGTTACATGAGGGGCAACGAACCCAGCTGAAAGACAGCAAACTCAAATACAAATGTGCGTTGAGTTAAAAGCGTTTAAAAAATCTGAGCCAGAGTGGGAAAGGCTACCAAAGCTCACCCCAGCAGATGATATAGATATATTCCTTTGCATGTTTGAGCGCCCGGCCACGCGCTTGGGATGGCCTGCGGAGGAATGGTCTGACAAGCTGGATCCCTGTTTAACAAGGGAGGCACAGCGGGCATATGTGGACATGACTGTGGCTGAGGCACGCTCCTATCCTGGCCTGAAAAAGGCTATACTGGATAGGAATGGAGTGACGGGGCCCAGCAAAGCCCAAGAATTCCATAACTGGCGGCTGGAGGGCTCTGAGCCTCCCAGGATTCAGCTGGCCAGACTAGCCCGACTGACAAGGGCCTGGTTGCAGCCGGATAAAAACTCTGCAGTGCAGATTGTGGAAGTAGTCACACTGGACCAGGCTATGCAAGTGTTAGACTGCTCGGTGCAGCAGTGGGCCCTTCAGGCTGACCCCCAGACATTTCAGGAGTTGGCAGTGGTGACTGAGTGGCACCTGACGCTGGGAAAGCTGAATAAAGCCAGGTCAGGATACGGGCCAACACCTAAACCCAGGGCTCAGGTCCCAGTAGTTAAACCAAAGGCTCCGCCTCCCTTGGTGTGCTTTGAGTGCGGCAAGCCTGGTCATGTACGGCGGGACTGCACGAAACAGGGCGAGCCGATGGATTGCAGTGCGGGGAAAACGGCTTGGCCGTTGGTCAGCATGGCGGCGGCGGGGTATCCCAAGCAGAGTCCACCCAGTTCCGGGTGCAGGTACAGGTAGGAAACCGGGAGATTGGGCCCTGGTGGATACCGGCAGTGAGCTCACCATTGTCGCGGCCAATGTGGTTTCCCTGGGAGCTGACAAAGTCCAGCCTCCTGTCAGGGTGTTGTGCGTCCATGGCAATATGGAGGATTGCCCACATGTCTACTTACCCCTGGTTGTTCAAGGTCAGTTATTAAAGGTGGTGGTGGCAGTGACCTACAGACCCCGTATCCGCTGATCCTGGGTCGGGACTTTCCATTGCTGCAGGAGCTGGTTACCTGGTATGCTATCCACAAAGTTTAGCATCCAGGAAAGAGGCTGCTGGTCCCAGACCTCACCAAGAGACTGAGTCCAAGGCCCATTGGAACCCAGTTGGTGAGAAGATATCACTGCAGGACTTTGGGAGAGATCAACGTAATGAGAGCAATTTGGCACACGCCTTTGAGACTGTTAAAGTAGTTAACGGCAGGGTAGTTGATGCTTTACCATCAGAGGGTGTACCATATTTTGTGTTGAAAAATGATTTGCTGTATCGTGTCGCTACTTTACAAGGGAAAAAGGTAGATCAGCTCTTGGTTCCCCGAAAACTGGAGCGGTTGGTGTTAGAAGCTGCACATACGCATTTGTGGGGTGGCAATCTAGAGGAGGAGAAAACACTCCAACGCATCCAGTTAAGGTTCTTTTGGCCCAGCATCTATGCTTCCGTTAAGAGGTATTGTCAGGAATGCCCATTCTGCCAGAGGACAGCCCCTCGGCCAGAGTTTAGAGCTCCACTGGTACCCCTCCCTATTATTTCCGTACCTTTTGAGCGGATTGGTATGGATCTGATAGTGCCAGTGGAAAAATCTGCTCAATACATATTGGTGGTAGTTGATTATGCCACCAGATACCCAGAGGCTATACCCCTGCGCAATATGAAATCTGGCACTATTGCCAGAGAGCTACTAACCATGTATACCCGTTTAGGAATACCGAAAGAGGTCTTAATGGACCTGTCTAAACTCATGAAAGATTTATGTCGGTTGCTAAACGTAAATAGGATAACCACCTCTGTGTACCACCCGCAGACAGATGGCCTGGTAGAAAGATTTAATAAAACCCTTAAGCAAATGATAAAGAGGGCAGTGTCACAAGAAAAACGAGATTGGGATCTGTTTATACCTTATTTGATGTTTGTGGTTAGAGAGGTACCCCAATCCTCTACAAGGTTTAGTCGCTTCGAGCTATTCTATGGCAGACAGCCCGGAGGAATTCTAGATCTCTTAAAAGAAGGGTGGGAAGAACAACCCTGCCAGGACCCTAACGTCGTTCAGTTTGTGGCCCAGTTATACGGCCGCTTAAGGCAGATTGCGCCACTACTGAACGAACACATGGAAAGGGCCCAACAACGTCAGAAACAAAGGAATGATGTCACCTCACTTAACCGGTCCTTTAATCTGGGAGATAAAGTGTTAGTGCTGGTGCCCACCACAGAAAGCAAGATGTATGCACAATGGCCCTATGAGATCATCGAGGCAGTGGGACCGGTCAATTACAGGGTCCGACAAAAGGGTAGAAGGAGGGAGGTACAAGGCTACCATGTAAACCTGTTAAAACCCTGGAAGGAAACTGCCAATCAGCCCACTTTGGAAGCTAAAAAGATTTCAGAATGACAAGTACCCACTGAAGTCACGCTTACTTCTGGACAGAAACGGGAAGTGGTGAACTTGGTGAAACGCTACCAAGATGTGTTTTCTGCCATTCTGGGAAAGACACAGATCATCCAACATGATGTGGTGACTCCACCCGGGGTGGTCATTAAACAGAGGCCATATCGCATACCCGAAGCGAAGCGGGCAGCGGTAAAGCAGGAGGTGGAAGAAATGTTATGCCTAGGGATTATCGAGGAATCCACCAGTGAGTGGAATAATCCAATTGTCCTAGTACAGAAGCCTTCAGGTGCCTTACGGTTCTGCAATGACTTCCGTAAATTAAATCAAGTGTCCCAGTTTGATTCCTACCCTATGCCTCGGGTGGATGAGTTAGTAGAAAATTTAGCCAATAGTCAATATCTCACTACACTTGATTTGACAAAAGGTTATTGGCAGATTCCGTTAACAGAAGCTGCTAAGGCAAAAACAGCCTTCTCTACCCCAGAAGGCTTATTCCAATATAAAATGCTCCCATTTGGTTTACATGGTGCCCCAGCAACCTTCCAGAGAGCTATGAATAAGTTGCTGTGGCCCCACAGGAAATATGCGACTGCATATTTAGATGACATCGTTATTTTCAGCTCTGATTGGGAGTTACACCTACCAAAGGTAGAAGCCGTTTTACAGTCTCTACGGGCACACGGGTTTACCGCCAACCCCGAGAAATGTGCCACTGGTATGATTGAGGCCAAGTATTTGGGATACATTATGGGCAGAGGACAGGTTAAACCTCAGCCTAGTAAGGTAGAAGCAGTCCTCACCTGGTCCAGACCTAAATGTAAATCACAACTTAGAACATTTCTCGGTTTGGTCGGATATTATCGCAGGTTCATGCGAGATTTTGCCGCTAGAGCGGCTCCACTAACCGAATGTCTTAAAAAACAATTCCCAGACAAGACAACATGGTCTGCACCAGTGGAAACTGCTTGGCAAGATTTAAGACAAGCTTTGTACTGAGCCTGTCTTACAAGATCCTGACTTTAAAAGGCAATTTGTGTTACAAACGGATGCCTCTGGGACAGGATTAGGAGCAGTCCCATCCCAAGAAGTAGATGGAGAGGAGAAGCCCATCCTCTATCTTAGCCGTAAATTATTGCCCAGGGAGCGCAGGTACTCAACTGTGGAGCAGGAGTGCTTGGCCATTAAATGGGCAGTTGAGTCATTAAGATATTTATTGGGACAAGAGTTTTTGTTGGTCACAGACCATGCACCCTTAAAGTGGATGCATACAAACAAAGAGGTGAATGCTCGTGTGACCCGTTGGTTTTTGGCTTTGCAGCCATTTAAGTTTGAGGTGAGGCATCGTCCGGGAAAACAACACCTCAATGCCGATGCCCTCTCCAGGAGGTTTGTAGGTCCTGTTCCTCCAAGCAACCCTATGGTGAAGCTAGGGGAGGAGGAAGAAGGCGAGGTGGGTGACCTCTGGAAGGTGGTGGAAGGCTGTGTACCTGGGCGGATGACACAGGTAGGGGTGGGCGAGGCAGAGAGCTCACCTCAAAATAGTGTAGCTTCACCAGGGTGGTTGAAGCTAAGGGGGAGGAGTGTGGCAGAGACAGAAGTTTTCCATCTGAAAGTAATATGGAGGATCCAGACCAGGTTTTAGAAGCAGTAGCAGACTCCCAGGTGTGTGAGTAGCAACACCTGGGATTTTCTCATATAAGGGTTTCCAGGACAGAGTCACCTTGCTATCACGGTGGAATAGCTACCCAAGTGATAGGCCGGGTTGTGTGGGTTAGACTAGGGACCACTGGAGCCTATCAAGAGTCTGCTATGCTGTGAGTACCTGTATGCTACTGCCTGTAATACCGACTGTATAGAATCAACTTTCTATGTGGTGACCTGCTGTGCAAAATAAATACCGAAAGTGTTCATCTAAGTCCCCGTGTGTGTGATCCTTGTCACAATATATATATATATATATATATATATATATGAGAGATAGAAGAGAGATAGAAGAGAAATAGCTGGATCGGTACTTGTAGAATGTATATTAATGTACCTGCGTTCCCTTGTAGATATTTGATATAAAGCAAAGTAATCAACCAGGCAGGGAGAGAAACACACGGCACTGCAGGATTAAGAAATGCCAAAATGTTTTACTTCAATGCTTCGGGACTCTAAGTCCCGTCATTATGCATGCTGTTCCTGACAACAGGACTTGGAGTCATGAAACGTTGAAGTAAAATTTTGGCATTTCTAAATACCGCAGTGCCGTGTGTTTCTCTACCTGCATGGGAGATTACTTTGTTCTCTCTCTCTCTCTCTCTCTCTCTATCTATAGAGAGCCGTCTTAACAGCAATGTAGGCCCCTGGGCACAGCAATGCGATGGGGCACCTACCCACCCATCAGCGGTAGGGGTGGGGGGTGCTAACAGCGGCAGCTTTGATGTCCCGTGGTTGGTAGGGTGTGTTCTATCGTTCGCTCAGCATGTAGGACCTGGAGAAATAATTTCTGCTAATTACTCCTTTACTGCACAAATGGGGTGGGAAGGAGAACACTAAACTGTAGAAGGGGACATTGTGCGGAATGGAGGGGCCCCGGTACATGACTTCCAGGGTGGTAGGGGGTGTTTAATAGCAATACACAGAGGAGGGGTGGATAGTGGAGTGGTCTTAATATTCATAATTTTCTGGTGGGAGGGCAGCTTGCTTTACTGTAGATATCTCCAGTTCCTGGAAATAGATTTCTTAGCTTTAACAGGATAAAAAAACTAGAGAGTCCCACCTTACAGGAGATACTGGGGACTTGGAGATCAGAGTTCAGGAGCCAGAGTAATCGACCAATGAATATATAAAACTGCATACCAGGCGCGTGGAGATGGAGCAGGAACTACCTGCTGGAAGGCTGATGTCTCTGGTTCTGGGCATAGTAGAGACAAGCTGCCAGTGTCCACTGAAAGGGGAGAGTCCCAGATTTTGAATTATACCCTCAGAAATACTCTAAGTCAGACAGAACCCGAGATATCTGGCTGGGAAGCACAATTAACAGGCTTGGATGGGGACCACTGCTTTGAAGTTGGATATCTCCGGTTCCCCAGGGCCGATTTTCAAAAATTTGGTACCCCTGGAAAGAGGGGACCCTCAGCTATCAGCCTAGGGCCCTACCACTCCTGGGGCCCTTGGGCAAGAGCCCATTGAGCCCATACGAAAAGACGGCCCTGTATCTATCTATCTATATATATATATAGAAATATATATGTATACAATATATAAAGGGGCATCATAGCATGGGCTTTCTATGGAATCAATTTTCTCATGCCCCTTCCCCGCGAGGCATGCACCTTATGTCCCTATGGGAAAAATGGGGTGGGGGCATCAAGTCTCTTTCTAGCACAGGTCACCAAAAAGTTTAGTTACGGCACTGCTACTACTAGTACACAGAGGCGTAGATAGGGTTTTTGGAGCCCAGGGCAAGATCAATAATGGCGCCCCCCCAAAAAAATAAAAAAATAAAATAAAAATAAATAAAAAATACAAAAGGAAAGTATGTGCAGACGCTACCTGTTACGTTCCTGATGCTCAGAACTAGAAAGATGTTGCGAAGTGAGTCCAGAGCACCAGGACGTGACGCTGAAATAGGGAGGGAACGGGAATAGCCCCTAGCACCCTACCTCCGTTGTTTTACCCGTGTGGTCAGTTCACGCCTGAGTGACTATGGTTTCTTGGGCCCACGGCAGCCGCGTTTGAAGGGCGGATTAGGTCTGCCCAACTCCGATGCCCCCAGGTCTTAGAGTGAGACAAAGCGTGAACCGAGACAGGATAATAACAAGGGGACCTCTAACTAAAGCAAACAGAAGCTAGGGGCTACTAACTACCCTAAAACTAAATATATGTGCGGCACGCCGCCAAAGGAAAAGAACAACAAAAGATATCACTGTCCACTCCCCCACACGGCACCGTCGAGTTCCGGGGAGGACAGTGAAAAGCGGAAACCTCCGCAAAAACCACCAATACAAAAAGTACCAAAAGGACTAAGCGGCCTAGGCCGCAACACGCGGCAGAAGCCGCTACTCATGAAACCGGAAGAGAACCCCAACAAACGAGAACCCCCAGATGACTGCAACAGGTTCACTTGAACAGGAAGGATTCCCAGGACCGGCTTCAGAACTCCAGGACTCAGGAGCGCAGGGAGCAGGATCGACCAGATACAGCTGACCAGGAACAGACGTTACAAGGCAGGAACAGCATACAGGAAGCTATCACCGGCGTCTGTGCCAGGTAGTGAGGGAGAATATAACAGGGAGCCCTCCAATAGCTGCAGCGAAGCTTAATTAGTAATGTCGTGCAGCTGCCCTGCTGCACGACCAGAGCTAACAGGTGTACTGATTGATAGGAAGCAACGGGGAACGCGGTTCGTCTGTGGCGTCCCCGTTGCTAAGGGTCCGGCGGCTACGCGTGCACGGCGTCCCAGCGTTGCCAGGGACCCGGCGGCTCAGCGCGCATGGCGTCCTGGCGTTGCCAGCGACCCGGCGGCTCAGCATGCACGGCGTCCTGGCGTTGCTAGGCGCCGGGCGGGCAGGAAGGGAGGTGCGGCGGCCGTGAGTGTCGCTCGGAAGTAGACCGAGCGGCGCCGCGGACCGCGGCACCTAACACCACCAGTGTCACTGTATATAAAGATGTCAGGGTGTGTATGTATAGATGTATGTATAGATGTAGGTGCAGTGGTCGAAGTTGAATTTTTGAAGGGGGAATGAAAGAGTGCAGATAGCGCGCTCCGGAAAAGGGGCGTGGTCACTCAAAAGGGGCGTGTCCTTCAGTGTAGTAGGACCCCTTATACTATCTAGTACTGGTGCCCCTTTCACATTATAGCACACGGTATGAGCCGAAATTTACATTACCCCACACGGTATGAGCCGAAATTCACATTATAGCACACAGTATGAGCCAAAATTAACATTACCCCACACGGTATGAGCCGAAAATCACATTAGAGCACACAGTATGAGCCGAAATTAACATTCCCACACATGGTATGAGCCGAAATTCACATTATAGCACACGGTATGAGCCAAAATTCACATTATAGCACACGGTATGAGCCAAAATTCACATTACCCCACATGGTATGAGCCGAAATTCACATTACCCCACACGGTATGAGCCGAAATTCACATTACCCCACACGGTATGAGCCGAAATTCACATTACAGCACATGGTATGAGCCGAAATTCACATTACAGCACACGGTATGAGCCGAAATTCACATTACAGCACATGGTATAAGCCAAAATTCACATTATAGAGTGAGGGGATCCTACCCCCTTAATTAACAAGGCATGTGGGGCACTGTGGTGAGGGGTGCCTACCCCCTTAATTAACTAATCCTGTGGGGCACTGTGGTGAGGGGAGCCTACCCCCTTAATTAACTAATCCTGTGGGGCACTGTGGTGAGGGGAGCCTACCCCCTTAATAGACTTATTGCAGAGTTTAGCAGCGGAAGGGCTGCAGCGGTTTCTCACCCCAAGCTGCGGCGCTTCTGCTACCTCCGACACTCCACATCTTCGGCACCACCCGGGATGCAGAGCACCGCACCGGGGATGCACCCTTTTCAGTGTGGTCTGCTGCGCTCCGAAGGGGTTCTTCTCTCCTGCTGCAGGATCTCGATGTGTGCCGTCCTCCCCGATGTTACTGCCACGGTAAGCATTAGTATTGTTTACCGCAGAGGCCATTTACTGAGGCATATGTGTTAAACCTCGGGAACTGAGATGCCCTTCTCACCATACAGCTGTGTGACTGAGCCGGGCGGGGGGACAGCCAGCAGCAGTATGCCGGATATCAGCAGCCGAGGGTGCGGGCTGTACATACTTAAGGCAGCCTGATATTCAACAGTGCTGAGAGCCTCCGGAGCCCGCACCCCCAGATCTGCAGTACACCGGCAGAGGACACCCATCCCCCGAACCCTGCATAGCCCAAAGCCGGAGATCGGCAGCATGTTGAACGCGGAAGCAGAAGCTGCTTGTTGCCGGTCAACATGCTGCCGATCTCCGGCTTTGGGCTCCGCACCGCTCCGCACGTGCCTTACAGCCCGCACCCTCGGCTGCTGATATCCGGCATGCTGCCACTGCTGCTTTCCACCCACCCGGCTTGCCCACCCAGCTGGATGGTGAGTGAGAAGGGCATCTCAGTGCCCGTGGTTTAATACATATCACTCTTCGGTAAATGGCCATTAGTACATCCCGCCCACACACACAGACTGCCCCACCCCCTTACTTACACACACATATACACACACACACACAAACACACTGATTACACACACACAGACTGGCCACCCCCAAATCCTACACACACCCACTCAGACTACACACACACTACACACACATTCTCATACTTTCCTCTCCCCAACACACACACTGGACTGAAAAAATGTACACACACTGACACTGTTCCACACACACACAATTAACACACACTCACACTGTCCCACACACACAATTAACACGCACGCACTCTGTCCCACACACCAGTGGCGTGCGGTGAGGTCAGTGGCGTGCGGTGAGACGCTACAGCCATAATGTCTGCCGAATCCTGCCGATGACCCCTAACACCACCGAGCAAATGCCCACCACTGCCTCTGATCCGATGCCCGCTGCCACCACCAATGGCTTACAAACTCGCCCACCATCAACTGACCCAGCCCTCCGCCACTAATTTGCATCTCAGTCCGATGCCGCCAATGCCCGCTGCCTGCCTGCTCTTCATACTTGTGATATATATTGTACATTTTTATAGAAAAAAATAATAATTAGTGTTTGGGACTGGGAAGGGAGTGGGAGGAGGACATGAATGCAATGTTGTTGTCTAGGGCTTCCATTAACTTAATGGAGAAGGGTCTGAGTGGGTTAAAAAATGTAAAAAAAAAACTGCGTGAGGTCCCCCTTACTAAGTATAACCAGCCTCGGGCTCTTTGAGCCAGTCCTGGTTGTTTAAATACTTGGAAAAAATTGGACAGGGGTTCCCCGTATTTAGACAACCAGCACCGGGCTCTTCGTCCGGTCCTGGTTCCAAAAATACGGGGGACAAAAGATGTAGGGGTCCCCCGTATTTTTAAAACCAGCACCGGGCTCCACTAGCCAGGGACATAATGCCACAGCCGGGGGACACATTATGTAGGTCCCTGCGGCCGTGGCATTACCCCCCCCCAACTAATCACCACTGGCTGGGGTTCCCTGGAGGAGTGGGGACCCCTTATATCAAGGGGTCACCCCCCCTCCAGGCACCCAAGGGCCAGGGGTGAAGCCCGAGGCTGTCCCCCCCATCCGTGGGCGGTGGATGGGAGGCTGATAGCCATGTGTGTAAAAAAAAGTATTGTTTTTTGTTGTGGAACTACAAGGCCCAGCAAGCCTCCCCCGCTTGCTGGTACTTGGGGCACCTGTAAAAATGAAAATTATACTTACAAACTTCAATCCACAGGAGGAGAGAGAGAGAGAGAGAGAGAGAGAGAGGGAGGGGGGAGGAGAGAGAGACTAACCTGCTGTTGCTGGGGAGAGCCGCACACACTGCAGGACCACGCCGGGAGGACGGAGCCGGCGGAGGAGGGGGAAAGCCGCACACCGCCGCTCCTGTCAGCGGGAGGACGGAGCCGGCGGAGGAAGGGGAGAGCCGCACAGGGGAGAGCCGCACAACGCCGCTCCTGTCAGCGGCAGCGGAGGACGGGGGGGGTGGCGCACACTGCAGACGCCACTCACCGCCGGGGGACCCGCCGCCTCCAGCGCCGCGTGTGGGTGATTGGACAAGCGGATCCAGCACTTGATCCGCTGTCCAATCACAGGTGCCTCGCTGACATGGGGGTCGTGTCCCTGTCAGCGAGGCACTTGTTTCAGTGCCGCTTTCCCCATCTGTTTTAATGGGCTTTTACAGCCCAGTGCTTGGCCCCGCCCCTCGCTCTGTCCCGTTTCCATTCTGTATGGGAGGTACTGCTATCAGTGCCTCCCATACACATTTAAGGTAGAAAAATTATTTAAATGAAATAAAGAAGATACTTATGACACAGAATATGTGTCTTATAAGTATCTTCTTTATATTATTTTAATAATTAATCACAGGAGAGGCACTGCCTCCCCTGACTGCACGTCCCTGCCACACACGCACACAATTAACACACACGCACACTGTCCCACACACACACACAATTAACACACACACAATTAACACACACGCACACTATCCCACACACACACACGCACACTGTCCCACACACACACAATTAACACACTCAAACTGTCCCACACACTCACAATTAACACACTCACACTGTCCCACACACACACACACACACACACACACACACCATTAATACACACGCACTGTCCCACACACAACACACACGCACACTGTCGTCCCCCCCACACACACTGTCCCGCACCCCATTCCCCTCCCCTCCCCTCTCCCGACAGGAAAGTGGAAACCTTACCCCGCTCACCTGCACTGTTCTGGAGCCGCGCACCCCCCGAGGTCGCTCGCGCGCGTGCACCTCTGAGGTGGCGATCGCGCACGCGTGATCGCACAATGTACACTTTGCAGGGGGGGGGGGGGGGGAGGCTCCTGGCTGCCGCTGCCTGTCTAGTGTGACAGGCACAGCAGCCGGGGAGACAGGGAAAGCGCCGCGGGTAGCGCCGGCGGAATCCCTGACGCATGGGGCGAGCGGGCCGTGCAGGTGTTGGGGCTGCCATGGCGCCCAGGGCACGTGCCCTGCTCGCCCCGTGCTAGATACGCCTCTGCTAGTACAATATATACATTATAGTTTCCCCTTTATGGGGTGTAGTGGTGCGGGAGAGAATGATACTGTGAGTTATCTCTCAAAATGTTAGTTGCATATCCCAACATTTTACATTTCCACAGCTGTATATTTACAGTATATAGATATGTCTGGAGCAGAGATAGTAACAAAGTTTCTAAGGTTGAAAAAAACACAGTTTGTCTATAGAGTTCAACCTGTTAGTGATCTCCTACACTTAAATATTTTTAGGGCTAAATTTAACTGTGATGAATGTTTAGCCGTAAACTAAAGTACTCCTTTGTTTTTTGTGTGGGGGGGGGTTTGTTTTGTTTTTTACTATAGTACATGATCTACCCACCATAACCCCGTATATCCTTATCCATTAGGAATTTATCTAGCCCATTCTTAAAAGTAATGACCGTCATTACTACTCTCTCAGGCAGGGAATTTTAAATACGTATTGTCCTTACTGTGAAGAAACCTTTACAACTCTGTGTGCAAAATCTCCTCTCCTCTAACCTAAGCGGGTATCCATGTGTCCTTTTTGATGATCTTACAAAAAACAGATCCCCCGCTAGCTTTGTGTACTGACCCTTTATATATATATTTGTAAATGTTAATCATGTCCCCTCTTAACCATGCCTGTCTGTGAATCTTTTCTAGTTCCAGGATATCTGTCAGATTGTGTTTGGGCTGTGTCCCCGGAGGGGGCGCTAGTGGGTCAGTGGAGGTAGATGGGAGAAAACGAGGAGGCTGGATAACGCTCCTGCGCATGAGCGCAATGGTATTTTATTTGGCAGATGATATAACACAGAATGGTAGCAGAAACAATAATAACAGATGAATAAAGTCAATCACTCAGTATGATAACTGAAAGTCTATGGCAATGGATGACAAATGACTTGAGAAAATAATATCCGGTAATATATAAACAGAAGAACAAGTGTTTGTGAAATGGTTCTGGTTTGGAAACCAGTGCAGGTTTTAAAACAGGAAACTTAGGCAGCAAGGTGGAAATGGCAAACCTGAGCAGAGGCAGGAGTCTGACTTCACAGTGCAGGTGATGAGGCACTGGCAGCAGCAAGCTGTATCACAGGTGGAGGAATGAAACACACCTGGAGTCAGTCTTCAACTGCAGGCTGAAGCACACAAGGTGGTGATGAGTGTGAAGCCTTGTTTGCAGGTTGCAGGTATTGCTGGGCCTTGAAGTTCCACGGAGCTGTGCAGAGTAACCAGGAGTACAAGTTCTTAACCAGAGAACCAGGAACACAGGAGGAACAGGAACAGATCCTTTCACATGGGTCGCTGGAGTGACACAAAGTCCAGGATGCCTGCAGACTGATCCTGCAGTCTCTTATGTACCCCATGGTGCACAGGGATTGGATGAGTGAAGGAAAGTGGGTGCGGCCAAGCACCGGATTGGCCGCAGTATACTGGCTGTTTACAGACTGTCATGGCGGCGCCCACGCTGCGGCCTAGCAGGGACGCGGCGCGCTACATGCCCGCTGTCTCAGGAGTGTTCCCAGGCCCCCGACGATGTCCCACGGCAGGGGCATAGGTGACAGGTGACCGCAGGGAGCCAGGACGGAGTCCGCAGCGGCGGACGGATGTCAGCCTGGTAAGTCGATTCCTGACAGTACCCCCTCCTTTAGGGGTGGACACCGAACACCCACGTGGTTTGGAGGGATGAGTGCTGTGGAAGACACGGACCAACCTAGGAGCATGGACATCGGACGAATTCACCCAACTTCTCTCCTCTGGGCCATAACCGGACCAATCGACCAGGTACTGGAGACGTCCATACCGACAACGGGAGTCCAGAATTTTGTTGATCTCGAATTCCACGCCCCGCTGAGTTCGAACCTTGGGACCTACTGGAAGAGTATTCTGAAAGCGGTTTAGGACTAGAGGTCTGAGGAGAGAAATATGAAAAGCGTTAGGTATACGAAGGGAAGATGGTAACTTTAATTTATAGGCCACTGGGTTGATGACTCTTTCGACAGGGTAAGGACCAATGAAGCGTGGTGCAAACTTCATGGATGGGACCCTGAGACGGAGGTTACGGGTTGATAGCCAAACCTTGTCCCCAGGTTTTAAATGGGGAACCGCACGTCTCTTGCGGTCGGCAAAGACCTTGTACCGACTGGAGGCCTTTTTGAGGGAAACGTGAATTTTTCTCCAAATAGATGAAAACTGAGTCAGAGCAGTAGTGGCAGCAGGAACATCCATATGAGGGAGTTCTTGGAAATCAGGTACACGGGGATGTTGCCCATATACTGCAAAGAATGGTGTCGTTTCAGTGGCAGTATGGTATCGAAAGTTGTGGGCAAACTCGGCCCATGGGAGCAGATCGAACCAGTCATCCTGGGAAGATGAAACATATAATCTTAAAAAAGTCTCAAGTTCTTGATTGACCCTCTCTGTCTGCCCATTCGTCTGAGGATGGTATGAAGATGAAAACTTCAGTTTGACCTGCATGGCAGAACAGAGGGCCCTCCAAAACCTCGCTACAAACTGTACCCCCCGGTCAGATATTATTTCAGAGGGTAAACCATGTAAGCGGAAAATCTCCCGTAGGAAGATTTGGGCAAGTTTTGGGGCAGAAGGGAGACCCTGGAGAGGAACAAAATGAGCCATCTTGGTGAATCTGTCCACTACAACCCAAATGGTATTATGTCCTTGAGAAGGAGGAAGGTCGGTGATAAAATCCATGGACAGGTGTGACCAGGGACGACTAGGGATAGACAGTGGTTGTAACTGACCTGCTGGAGACTGACGAGGAGTCTTGTGCTGCACACATTTAGGACAGGATGCCACGAAATCCTGGATGTCCATTTTCATCTTTGGCCACCAATATGTAGCAGAAAGGAACTTGAAGGTCTTCAGGACCCCAGGATGACCAGTGAACTTGGATTGATGGGCCCAAGATAGCAACTTGGGACGGAGATCTGGGGAAACAAAAGTCTTACCAGGAGGAGGAGCTGGGGAGACTTGAGATGCAGCGAAAACCACGGGACTCAGGATGGAATGTGGCACTGAGTCAGATGTTCCTTCTTCAGATTCCATGGATCGGGATAACGCGTCGGCTTTCACATTCTGCGAACCTGGGCGGAAATGAAGCTTGAAATTAAAACGTGAGAAAAACATAGCCCACCTGGACTGGCGAGGGTTAAGGCACTGAGCTGCCTTTAAATATAGCAGGTTTTTATGATCCGTGTAGATATTAAACGGATGTTTGGCCCCTTCTAGGAGATATCTCCATTCCTCGAGAGCCAGCTTGATCGCCAGTAGTTCTTGATCTCCCACGGAGTAGTTAGCTTCTGCAGGAAGAAACTTTCGAGAATAAAATCCACAAGGGTGGACTTTCCCATCGGATCCCTTCTGAGAGAGAACAGCTCCAACCCCAACTGTAGAGGCATCTACCTCCAACTCGAATGGTCTGTTGACATCTGGCTGAGACAGCACTGGAGCAGACATAAAGGCTAGCTTGATCTTCTGGAAGGCTGCCAAGGCTTCTTCTGACCAGTTGGAATGGTCTGCCCCTTTCCGAGTCAGGTTGGTAATAGGAGCGATGAGAGTGGAGAATCCTCGAATAAATTTTCTATAGTAGTTGGCGAAACCCAGGAATCGCTGGATAGACTTGAGAGAGTTTGGAATGGACCAATTGGCAATAGCTTCCAATTTTGTCGGGTCCATCTGAAGATCCGATCCGGAAATTATATAACCCAGGAAGGGTATAGAGGGAACTTCAAAGGTGCATTTAGATAGTTTCCCGTAGAGCCGGTTCTCACGAAGACGTCGGAGAACTTCACAAACTTGTAGACGATGAGATGGAAGGTCTTGGGAGAAGATAAGGATATCATCTAAGTAAACAACGAGGTACTTATACAGGACATCACGAAAGATTTCGTTCACAAAGTGTTGGAACACTGCTGGAGCATTACTCAACCCAAATGGCATTACCAGGTATTCATAATGGCCATCTCGAGTGTTGAAAGCTGTCTTCCACTCGTCACCACTCCGGATTCTGATGAGATTATAGGCACCGCGGAGATCTAACTTGGTGAAGATGCGGGCTCCTTTAACTCTGTCAAATAATTCGGTAATGAGTGGTAATGGATAACTATTCTTGATAGTAATGTCATTGAGACCCCGATAGTCAATGCATGGACGCAGTCCTCCATCCTTCTTTTTAACAAAGAAGAAACCTGCACCAGCGGGAGATGATGACGGACGGATGAATCCCTTCTGAAGATTCTCTCTGATGTAATTACTCATCGCCTCAGTTTCAGGAACAGACAACGGGTAGGTGCGCCCCCTAGGTGGCTTCTTGCCAGGAAGGAGATCGATGGGACAATCCCATTCCCTATGGGGCGGCAGGATATCAGCAGCCTTTTCACAGAAGACGTCTGAGAAGTCTTGATAAGCTGCTGGGAGACTTGACTGTGTCTTTACTTCGGTAGACTTAATGGGACACACTTGGGCTAAGCAGGATTGATGACAATGTGAACCCCATGAGGTAAGCTGCAACGTTGACCAGTCAAACTGTGGATTATGTAGCTGGAGCCAGGGCATGCCCAAGACAATCTCCTGGGTGGCTTGAGGGATGACCAGGAACTTGATCAGTTCAGAATGGAGAAATCCAACTCCCAGAACCACTGGAACAGTTTGATGAGAAATGTTCCCCTTGGAGATTCGACTACCATCCACAGCAGTAATGTAAACTGGACAAGAAAGTTCACAAGTAGATAGGCAAAATTTATTTACCGCAGCTTGGGTGATAAAGTTTCCTGCAGCACCGCAGTCCACTAATGCTGACGCAGACTGGAGCCCAACTGGAGTCTCTAGCATCACTGGAAGGATGAGGTCTTGTTGAGAAGGAGCTTGACTGAAAGATCCTAACTTGACTCCTCCCTTACAAGTCAGGATCTGGCGTTTCCCGAACGCACCGTGCAGGAGTTAATCTGATGGCCCGCAGCAGCACAGTATAGGCAGAGTCTCTCACGTATTCTTCTTGCCCGCTCTTCAGGAGTTAGGCGGGACCTATTTATCTGCATAGGCTCGTCAGAAGAGGGAGACTGGAACTGTACAGAAGGTATGAACCTTGATCTGCGTGGCTCACTCCGAGCGCGTTCATTATTGCGTTCGCGGATGCGAGAGTCCAACTTAATGCACAGGGAGATCAAATCAGACAGTTGAACAGGAATGTCACGGGTCGCCAGTTCATCCTTGATCCGATCCGAGAGTCCGTGCCAGAAAGCTGCTACCAGAGCTTGGTTGTTCCACTGAACCTCTGCAGCCAACGTCTGGAACTGGATGACATATTGTCCCATGCTTCGGGTACCTTGACGAAGTTGGATCAGGTCTGCCGAAGCTGATGTCGCACGACCAGGCTCGTCAAAGATCCGTCTGAAGGTTGACACGAAGTCTGTGTAGTTGTTAATCAGAGGGTCAGCACGTTCCCACAGAGGAGACACCCAACTCAGAGCAGATCCAGAGAGTAAGGAGATGATGTAGGCAACCTTGGATCTTGGCGTGGGGAAATTATGTGGCAATAACTCAAACTGTATTTCACATTGATTGAGAAACCCGCGACATAACTTAGGACTGCCATCATACTTGCTCGGCACGGGCAGATGCAGACGTGACACTGGAGCTGATGCAGCCGGCATAGAAGAACTCACAGCACTGGCAGGTGCTGGAGTAACAGGAACAGTAGGAGAGAGTACACTAGGCAGGGATTGCTGTAGTGTATCTAATCGGGAGGACATCCCTTGCAGGAATTGAAGCATCTGCTGCTGCGCAACCTCTTGACCATCCAGACGGGAGACCAGATTTTGCAAGGCCTCTGACCCCACACTCCGTCCACCATCCGAGTCCATCGATCCTGGACTTACTGTCAGATTGTGTTTGGGCTGTGTCCCCGGAGGGGGCGCTAGTGGGTCAGTGGAGGTAGATGGGAGAAAACGAGGAGGCTGGATAACGTTCCTGCGCATGAGCGCAATGGTATTTTATTTGGCAGATGATATAACACAGAATGGTAGCAGAAACAATAATAACAGATGAATAAAGTCAATCACTCAGTATGATAACTGAAAGTCTATGGCAATGGATGACAAATGACTTGAGAAAATAATATCCGGTAATATATAAACAGAAGAACAAGTGTTTGTGAAATGGTTCTGGTTTGGAAACCAGTGCAGGTTTTAAAACAGGAAACTTAGGCAGCAAGGTGGAAATGGCAAACCTGAGCAGAGGCAGGAGTCTGACTTCACAGTGCAGGTGATGAGGCACTGGCAGCAGCAAGCTGTATCACAGGTGGAGGAATGAAACACACCTGGAGTCAGTCTTCAACTGCAGGCTGAAGCACACAAGGTGGTGATGAGTGTGAAGCCTTGTTTGCAGGTTGCAGGTATTGCTGGGCCTTGAAGTTCCACGGAGCTGTGCAGAGTAACCAGGAGTACAAGTTCTTAACCAGAGAACCAGGAACACAGGAGGAACAGGAACAGATCCTTTCACATGGGTCGCTGGAGTGACACAAAGTCCAGGATGCCTGCAGACTGATCCTGCAGTCTCTTATGTACCCCATGGTGCACAGGGATTGGATGAGTGAAGGAAAGTGGGTGCGGCCAAGCACCGGATTGGCCGCAGTATACTGGCTGTTTACAGACTGTCATGGCGGCGCCCACGCTGCGGCCTAGCAGGGACGCGGCGCGCTACATGCCCGCTGTCTCAGGAGTGTTCCCAGGCCCCCGACGATGTCCCACGGCAGGGGCATAGGTGACAGGTGACCGCAGGGAGCCAGGACGGAGTCCGCAGCGGCGGACGGATGTCAGCCTGGTAAGTCGATTCCTGACAATATCCTTTTTGTAGTATGGTGCCCATAATTGTGCACAGTATTCGAGATATGGCGTCACTAGTGATTTTATAATGGGAGTATAATACTCTCATCCCTTGCATCAATTCCCCGCTTAATGCATGCTAATACCTTGTTTGCCTTTTTTGCTGCATTCCTTCTTTGGGTACTACCGTTAAAATTGTTATCTATGTGAACACCTAAATCTTTTTCCAGTACAGAATTCCCTAGTTTCTCCCCATTTAGTATGTAGGTAGTGTTCTTATTCTTGCTATCGAAGTGCATTACCTTATATTTGTCTATACTGAACCTCATTCTCCATTTTGAAGCCCATGCTTCCAGTTTGAATAAGTCGTTCTGAAAAGACTCAGTATCCTCCACCAAATGTATAATCTTACACAGTTTGGTATCGACTGCAAAAATGTACACTGTGCTCTCTAGACCTACTTCTAGATCATTTTTAAAATGTTGAACAATAGTGGTCCAAGTACAGACCCCTGTGGCACACCACTGAGTACCTCAGTCCATTTCGAAAACGTTCCATTTACGCTGCTACCTTTTATACAACCACTTACTCAACCAAGTGCATAATGTGCTCCCTAGCCCAAGTTCTCTTAACTTGTAGATAAGTCGTATGTGAGGTACTGTATCAAAAGCTTTATCAAAGTCTAAAAAGATTACATCCACCTCCTACCCTGATCTAGGTTTGCACTAACTGTTTCATAAAAGCCTATTAAGTCAGTTTGACATGATCTATCAATCACAAATCCATATTAATGACCTTATTGGTTTCAAGGAAAGCCTGTATTCTTTCTCTTAAAATATATTCCAGTACTATAGATAGTCCCACTATAGATGTAAGACTTATTGGTCTGTAATTACTCAGTTCAGATTTAGTTCCTTTTTTAAATATTGGCACTACTTCTGCTATACGCCAGTCTGATGCAAGTGAATCAATGAAAATCAAATATAGGGGTCTTGCTGATTTGAAGTGTAGCTCCATGAGAACCCTTGGGTGAATCGCGTTGAGATCAGGTGACTTATTGATCTTATTTTTTTTTTAAATCGCTCACAGACTACTTCCTCACTTAAATAAGCTCTTACCAATGGGACATTCTCACTGCTGAGGTTATACGTCAATCCCACCATCTGGTCCTCTCTTGTGAATACTGACGAGAAAAACTTGTTTAATCTTTCCGCTATGTCATTGTTGTCTTTGATTAGGACGCCCAACTTGCCTTTTAAAGGGCCTATTCTCTCTGCTTTAATCTTTTGCTGTTGTTGATGCAGCAGCTATAATAAATATGACGATATTCATTTATACAGCTAGAAGTCATGTCTCTCACTGATTCACGCTCTGGTCACGTAACACAACAACTCCACAACTGCATGACACTGCCTGGCCTCATCTTTCTCCTTACTGCATACTGTGTGTGGCCAGCTTGTCATCAGACACAAAGATGCCGTCGCATCTCACTGTGTGTGAACGTGCAATGCGGCTTCTGCGCATGCGCACACTCCAGAAAGATTCAGCATACGAATGCATTCGTACCTGCGTTCCATGCTGGCTTAGGTCCACAGTTTAATGGGGCCTCAATCAGAACCCTAATTAGACAGACCAATATTACATAATTTGTCGCTTACATTACTATACGCTCACAGAAAACATCCTTTATATTACTAGGCACCAGGAAGGGATAGATGTAATGGTAATGAGAGGCATTGTGCAAAAATACATTTATTTTTCTCTGCAGTTTTGTCTTCTATAATGTTTGCCCATTATTAAATCCAGTTGTATTCAGTATACCGGTTGTTGGGATCCCGGCGCTCAGTATACCGGCACCGGAATCCCAACACCCGGCATACCGACAACTATTCTCCCTCTTGGGGGTCCACGACCCCTCTGGAGGGAGAATAAATAGCGTAGGGGCTCATTTGCGCTCGACCAGCTGCCGGCATGCTGGCACCGGTATGCTGGGCACCGGGATCCTGTCCGCCGGCATAACATGCTACACCCATTATTTCTATGTCTGCATCAGCTGAAATTTTCAGAAATGCTTGAAAGATATCACTTTGGTCTACAGTTTTTTGGATGACAACAAAAGTTTTCGAGAGTTGGGAACTACATTGCCTCTGTTTCAAGATCGGAGACTCATTTTCCTGCTTCAAGCAAGGCCATCTTAACTTTTAAGCAGTGGTGCAAGTTGAAAAAATGTCCTATAGGTACCGTGTGCATCCCAAGAAATGGGCGTGGCCAAATGCCACATGAGGCATGAGCAATGAAAATGGGGGCGTGATACAGATATGGGGGGCTAGATACACATATGACCCCAATAGAGCCAGATATACATTTCCCCACAGTGCCAGATACACAAATGCCCCCACAGTGCCAGATACACAAATGCCCCCACAGTGCCAAATACACAAATGCTCCCACAGTGCCAGATATACATTGCCCTACAGTGCCAGGTACACATTGCCCCAGAGTGCCAGATATACAAATGCCCCCACAGTGCCAGATAAGATTTTAAACCTACCGGTTAATCTTTTTCTCCTAGTCCGTAGAGGATGCTGGAGACTCCGTAAGGACCATGGGGTATAGACGGGCTCCGCAGGAGACATGGGCACTACAAAGAACTTTAGAATGGGTGTGCACTGGCTCCCTCTATGCCCCTCCTCCAGACCTCAGTTAGAGAAACTGTGCCCAGAGGAGACTGACAGTACGAGGAAAGGATTTTTGTTAATCTAAGGGCAAGATTCATACCAGCCCACACCATCCACACCGTATAACATGGAATATACGAACCAGTTCACAGTATGAAAACAAAACAAAACAGCATCAGCCCGAGATCCAAACTGTAACATAACCCTTATGTAAGCAAAAACTATATACAAGTCTTGCAGAATTTAGTCCGCACTGGGACGGGCGCCCAGCATCCTCTACGGACTAGGAGAAAAAGATTTAACGGTAGGTTTAAAATCTTATTTTCTCTTACGTCCTAGAGGATGCTGGGGATTCCGTAAGGACCATAGGGATTATACCAAAGCTCCAAACCCGGCGGGAGAGTGCGGATGACTCTGCAGAACCGATTCAGCAAACATGAGGTCCTCATCAGCCAGGGTATCAAATTAGTAGAATTTTGCAAAAGTGTTTGAACCTGACCAAGTCGCCGCTCGGCAAAGCTGTAATGCCGAGACGCCTTGGGCAGCCGCCCAAGAAGAGCCCACCTTCCTAGTGGAATGGGCCTTTACCGAATTTGGTAACGGCAATTCAGCCATAGAATGAGCCTGCTGAATCGTGTTACAGATCCAGCGAGCAATAGTCTGGTTAGAAGCAGGAGCGCCAACCTTGTTGGCTGCATACAGGACAAACAGAGCCTCTGTTTTCCTAACCCGTGCCATCCAGGCTACATAAATTTTTTAAGGCCCTGACTACATCAAGGGACTTGGAATTCTCCAAGTCCCCCGTAGCCACAGGTACCACAATAGGTTGGTTCATATGAAATGATGAAACCACCTTAGGCAAAAATTGAGGACGAGTCCTCAATTCTGCTCTATCCACATGGAAAATCAGATAGGGGCTTTTGTGAGACAAAGCCGCCAATTCGGACACCCGCCTTGCAGATGCCAAGGCCAATAACATGACCACCTTCCAAGTGAGAAATTTTAATTCCCCCCCTTTGAAGAGGTTCAAACCAGTGAGATTTTAGGAACTGTAACCCACGTTAAGGTCCCATGGTGCCACTGGAGGCACAAAAAGAGGCTGTATGTGCAGCACTCCCTTTACAAAAGTCTGGACTTCCGGGAGAGAAGCCAATTCCTTCTGAAAGAAAACTGATAGGGCCGAAATCCGTACCTTAATGGATCCTAATTTTAGGCCCATATCCACTCCTGTCTGCAGAAAGTGGAGAAAACGGCCTAGATTGGAAATCTTCCGTAGGAGCATTCTTGGCCTCACACCAAGATACATACTTTCTCCAGATATGGTGATAATGCTTCGCCGTCACCTCCTTCCTAGCCTTTATCAGAGTAGGGATGACTTCTTCCAGAATGCCTTTCCAGCTAGGATACGGTGTTCAACCGCCATACCATCAAACGTAATCGCGGTAAGTCTTGGAACACGTAGGGCCCCTGTTGCAACAGGTCCTCTCTGAGAGAAAGAGGACATGGATCTTCTGTGAGCATTTTCTGAAGATCTGAATACCAGGCCCTCCGAGGCCAATCTGGAACAATGAGTATTGTCCGCACTTTTTTTTTGTCTTATGATTCTCAATATCTTTGAGATGAGTGGAAGAGGAGGGAACACATAGACCGACTGAAACACCCCCGGTGTCACCAGGGCGTCCACTGCTACTGCCTGAGGGTCCCTTGACCTGGCACAATAGCTCCGAAGCTTCTTGTTGAGGCGTGACGACATCATGTCTATTTGAGGAAGTCCCCAATGACTTGTTATCTCTGTGAGCCACGGCTGTGACGTTGTCTGACTGAATCAGAACCGGTAGGTCGCGAAGAAGATTCTCCGTTTGACGCAGGCCGTTGTATATGGCCCTCAATTCCAGTACGTTGATGTGTAGACAAGCCTCCTGGCTTGACCATAGTCCCTGGAAGTTTCTTCCTTGTGTGACTGCTCCCCACCCTCGGAGGCTCGCGTCCGTGGTCACCAGAACCCAGTCCTGACAGCCGAACCTGCGATGCTCTAGAAGGTGAGCACTCTGCAGTCACCACAGGAGAGACACCCTGGCCCTGGGGAACAGGCTTATTTTCTGATGAATGTGAAGATGGGACCCGGACCACTTGTCCAGAAGTTCCCACTGAAAAGTCCTCGCATGAAACCTGCCGAAGGGGATGCCCTCGTAGGACGCCACCATTTTCCCCAGTACTCGAGTGCATTGATGGACTGACACTCTTTTCGATTTCAACAGGTCTCTGACCATGTTCTGGAGTTCCTGGGATTTTTCCATTGGGAGAAAAACCCTCTTTTGTCCCGTGTCCAGAATCATGCCTAAGAAAGATAGCCGAGTCGTTGGAACCAACTGTGACTTTGGTAGATTGAGAATTCAGCCATGTTGCTGCAGCACTCTCAGGGAGAGCGACACGCTTTTCAGCAACTGTTCTCACGATCTCACTTTTATCAGGAGATCGTCCATGTACGAGATAATTGTGACTCCATGCCGGCGCAGGAGCACCATCATTTCCGCCATTACCTTGGTGAAAATCCTCGGGGCCGTGGAAAGCCCAAATGGCAACGTCTGAAACTGGTAATGACAGTTCTGTACAGCGAATCTCAGGTACGCCTGATGAAGTGGATATATGGGGACATGAAGGTATGCATCCTTTATGTCTAGTGACACCATAAAATCCCCCCCTTCCAGGCTGGAGATAACCGCCCGGAGCGATTCCATCTTGAATTTGAACTTTTTCAAGTACAGGTTTAGGGATTTTAAATTTAGAATGGGTCTGACCGAGCCATCCGGTTTCGGGACCACAAACAGGGTCGAATAGTACCCCTTCCCCTGTTGAAGTAGGGGAACCTTGACAACCACTTGTTGTTGACACAGTTTTTGAATTGCAGCTAAAACTATCTCCCTTTCTGGGGAAGAAGCTGGTAAGGCTGATTTGAAAAATCGGCGAGGAGGCACGTCTTCGAATTCCAGCTTGTAACCCTGGGATACAATCTCCATTGCCCAAGGATCCACATCTGACTGAACCCAGACGTGGCTGAAGAGACGAAGACGTGCCCTCACTGGAGCGGACTCCCTCAGTGGAGCCCCAGCGTCATACGGTGGAATTAGTAGAAGCCGGGGAGGACTTCTGCTCCTGGGAACTAGCCGTAGTAGGCATTCTTTTCCCTCTACCCTTACCTCTGGCGAGGAAGGAAGATTCCCGACCTCTTCTGGACTTATGCGAACGAAAGGACTGCATCTGATATTGTGGCGTTTTCTTTTGCTGTGTGGAAACATAAGGTAAAAAAGTAGATTTACCCGCAGTAGCTGTGGAAACCAGGTCCGCGAGACCTTCCCTAAATTTGTCCTCACCTTTGTAAGGCAAAACCTCCATATGCCTTTTTGAGTCTGCATCACCTGTCCACTGGCGGGTCCACAAGGCTCGCCTAGCAGAAATCGCCATGGCGTTGGCTCTCGAACCTAGCAGGCCAACGTCTCTCTGAGCGTCTCTCATATATAAGACTGCATCTTTAATGTGACCTAAGGTCAATAAAATGGTATCCCTATCCAGGGTATCAATGTCAGCTGACAAGGTATCTGTCCAAGCTGCTACAGCGCTACAAACCCAAGCCGACGCTACTGCCGGTCAGAGCAAGGCACCCGTATGTGTATAAATTGATTTTAAGGTAGTCTCCTGTCTGCGATCAGCAGGATCCCTGAGGGCTGCCGTATCTGGAGACGGCAGCGCCACCTTTTTGGACAAGCGCGTTAAAGCCTTGTCCACCCTGGGTGAAGATTCCCACCAAAACCTGTCCTGCGCAGGGAAAGGATACGCCATAAGAATTCTCTTGGGAATCTGCAGTTTCTTGTCTGGAGCTTCCCAAGCTTTTTCAAATAACGCATTCAGCTCATGGGATGGGGGAAAGGTTACCTCAGGTTTCTTTTCCTTAAACATGCATACCCTCTTGTCAGGGACAGAGGGGTCATCTGTGATATGTAAAACATCCTTTATTGCAATAATCATATAATGAATACTTTTGGCCACCCTTGGGTGTAACCTCGCATCATCGTAGTCGACACTGGAGTCAGAATCCGAGTCGGTATCAGTGTCTGCAACTTGGGACAGGGGACGTTTCTGAGACCCTGAAGGGCCCTGTGCCACAGCCAAAGCCATGGATTGACTCCGTGAGGTAAATTTACTAAGGTGGGAGATTTTTAGAACTGGTGATGTTGCCCATAGCAACCAATCAGATTATATCTATTATCTGCTAGAAGCAGCTAGATAAATGGTAAGTAGAATCTGATTGGTTGCTATGGGCAACATCACCAGTTCTAAAAATCTCCCACCTTAGTAAATTTACCCCCCTGTTCTATCCCTGGACTCTGCTTTGTCCAATCTCTTATGTAATAAAGACACATTTGCATTTAAAACATTAAACATATCCATCCAATCATGTGTCGGCGTTGCCGACAGAGACACCACAATCATCTGCTTCACCTCCTCCTTAGATGAGCCTTCTGCTTCAGGCATGTCGACACACACGTACCGACACCCCCACACACTCAGGGAAATAACTATATGGAGACAGTTCCCTAATAAGGCCCTTTGGAGAGACATAGAGAGAGTATGCCAGCACACACCCAGCGCCACCAGACCCTGGAATAAAATCCCAGTTAGAAAAGCGCTTTTATATAAATATATATATATATATATATATACACACTCACTGCGCCAATTAAATGTGCCCCCCCCCCTCTTTTTTGCCCTCTGTAACCGAGTTCAGCAGGGGAGAGTCCGGGGAGCCAGCTTCTCTGCAGTGCTGTGGAGAA
The DNA here is from genome assembly GCF_028390025.1 of Pseudophryne corroboree. Lineage (NCBI taxonomy): Eukaryota > Metazoa > Chordata > Amphibia > Anura > Myobatrachidae > Pseudophryne > Pseudophryne corroboree. The sequence continues at coordinate 571,828,770 of NC_086445.1, forward strand.
AATGGCGCTGGTTAGTGCTGGAGGATCAATCCCCGCCCCCTCAGCGGCGAGCTTCGGTCCCGCTCAAAATATCAAAACTGGCGGGGGAATTCTGAATATACTGCCTCCGCAGTGATATATATATATATATATATATATACCAGTGTCCCTTGAGGCTTATAATTGCTGCCCAGGGCGCCCCACTCCCTCCCCCCCCACGCGTCCTGCACCCTTACAGTGCCCGCTGTGTATGTATGTGTGGGAGCAATGGCGCGCAGCGTTACCTCAGTGAAGATCAGAAGTCTTCTGCCGCCTTTGAAGTCTTCTTTCTTCTTATACTCACTTGGCTTCTATCTTCCGGCTCTGTGAGGAGGACGGCGGCGCGGCTCCGGGACATACAGCTAGGAGAGACCTGCGTTCCGAACCCTCTGGAGCTAATGGTGTCCAGTAGCCTAAGAAGCAGAGCCTATCACTTAAGTAGGTCTGCTTCTCTCCCCTCAGTCCCATGATGCAGGGAGCCTGTTGCCAGCAGTGCTTTCTGAAAATAAAAAAACCTAACAAAATTCTTTTTTCAGAGAAACTCAGGAGAGCTCCCCTGTAGTGCACCCAGTCTCCTCTGGGCACAGGATCTAACTGAGGTCTGGAGGAGCGGCATAGAGGGAGGAGCCAGTGCACACCCATTCTAAAGTTCTTTATAGTGCCCATGTCTCCTGCGGAGCCCGTCTATACCCCATGGTCCTTACGGAATCCCCAGCATCCTCTAGGACTTAAGAGAAATGCAAATGCCCCCACAGTGCCAGATACACAAATGCCCCCACAGTGCCAGATACACAAATGCCCCCACAGTGCCAGATACACAAATGACCCCACAGTGCCAGATACACAAATGCCCCCACAGTGCCAGATACACAAGCCAGATATATAAATGCCCCCACAGTGCCAGATACACAAATGACCCCGCAGTGCCAGATATACAGTCAATAATCTGTGATGATCCTCACTCACATAAGCCTGCATGATGTGGGTGTGACACAGAGTTAATAAAAAAACAATCTCCTGGTCTGGCTAAAACTGATTGCATTTCAAGCTACCTCACACAAATATACCCATTTCACAAGGGTTAGGGTCAGGTGACCGGCGCTCGGGATCCCGGAGCTCAGCATACCGTATACTTACCTACTCTCCCGGAAGCTGCGGGAGGCTCCCGTTTTTTGGGGTAGCCCTCTGCACCCCTGGAAGAGTGGACAGGTCTCCCGCATCCTGCTCGCACCCTAGTGATGCGAGCAGGATGAAGAGAGAACCTCCCGCATTCGCGGGTCCGTCGGGTGGAGAAGGGGTTAAAATGACGCAAATTGCGTCATTTTAGCCCCGTCCCCTTCCCGCGAACCCGCAAATCGCTGCATTTCCCGGTACAGGGGCGGGGCTTAGTGATGTCACTAGCAAGCGATCAACTCGGAATGACCCCCGATATCATAAGTCTCTGCTAGTGTTTGCTTATCCATACGCTGCATACAGGATCATTGAGAGCTGTTTCACTTCCCCGACCTGTGACTCACCACTGCCTTCTATCTTGCCAGCTATAATGTACTGCCCTACCCTTGGCCCTGTACTCATGCCTACCTTTCCGTGGTTTTACTGTTATGTCTTGTATTCAAGCCTTATGTGATGGCTGCGTGCTATGCAGAGTTGTGCACATGAGGCGGGATTTACTTATCTGACCGCTGGTCACATTACTGATGCCGGGATACCGCACACTTGAAAGCCCCACAGTCGGCATGCCGACTAGCAGGGACTGTCCACGACACCCAAAGAGTGGGAATAGAACCTGTGGCGAGCCCGCTGCATGGCGAGTGTAACGTGCCTGCAAGGTGCTTCGTTGCACTCAACCCCCCCCCCCCCCCCCCCTTCCCCTGGCATTCTAAACCTCGGGATCGAAAACAGTCCAGAGCTAAGTTAGTCTGTGTATTGCTAAAATCAAAATTGTCAATAATATATAATTTCATTTCACTTTTATTTTCATCTCCAGCCTCAATGTATTAATGAAACATCCTGCTTTGCCAATGAACCAATTACAAACAAGTCCACTACCATATGATATCAAAGTATATCATCAATGCCCTTCTGTCACTGTAAAAAGCTCCCAAAATGCCAACTTACATGCCAGTACAACCGGGTGGCACAGTGCATACTGTAAATAGCACATGATAGAGTAGAAATATTAGTGATGTGAAGTCTGCTTAGCACTTCATCCATGCTGGAACACTGGTTATATGAGGATAAATGCAAGCAGAAATGATATTACCCATGGGTGGGGCTGTAGCTGTTTGCTATTATTTGATTACTCGCTATCTTCTGTTTTTGCACGTTATCCATAATCTGTTTTTTAATAATTTTATTATTATGACATTGTACACTGTCTGATTTTTTTTTTTTAATGGCGCTTTGTAATCAATAACAAACACATATTGATAATAGCACCTACATAATATGAAGTGCTTTAGAGAAAATGTCATTATTCACATCAGTATCTGCCCCACTGGAGCTTACAGCTAAGTTCTCTAGCACAGAAATGCACACATCATAGTGGAACAATCTTTTTTTGTTAGCAGACAACCTACCAGTAAGTTTTTGGAATGTGAGAGGAAACCCTCGCAAACACTGGCTGGACATCACACTCAAACTCAACTCAGCTAGGGCTGTGCCTGGCAACGATGCAGACAGCATTGGCTCGAGGCAATTTAAGCGGAGTGGACAAAAAGGGGCACCACCAGCCTTGGTGCATAGTGCAGACGGCAATGTCCCCTTCCCGGATGGGATGCTCCCCCTCTTTCCTACCCACAGCCCTTTTAAGCCTGCCATTTCTCCCTTCCCACAGCCCTCCTAAGCTGAGGCACCTAAGATCATACTTACCTACACTGAAAATCTCTCTGGGAGATGTCCGGAGAAGAGAAATAGGTGGGCAGTGACGGGATTATGCTATTCTTGTCATTAGTCCCCACCCCCTTGTGAGGATATTGTCCCGATTGACACATTTTTGCCCCCTTCTCGAATTACAGTATTATTCTCTGCATTCTGCCCACTTCTCTATGAAGTAGGCAGAATGCGGGAGGGGTGCACATTCTTCCGGGTATGCAGGGAACTACCCGAAAAATTGGGTGTCTCCTGCAGAAAGTGGTAGTGCAGGAAAGTAAGCACATATAAATATACATGTTATGACGTATGTAATATATGTGCTGGCTGGTTCCCTGGGGATCGGCAGTACTGTGTGTATTAGGCAAGTGCGGCATCCGGGACTCGGCATAAGGTTTCACAAACTCCTTCTAAGCCCACCGCCAGACTCCTGTGAAACTAGCCAATGGCAGTCTGGGGATTGGCTTAGAAGGAATGTGTGAATCCTTATGCCGAGTCCCGGGTGCCTCACGTCGCCTGTAATACACATAGCACTTTTAATCCCGGGGGAACCAGTTGGCAAAGTATATCTGGGGCTGTGGAGGGCAGGTCTGGGCCTGGGTACTGTAGGGGGCAGGGGGCTAACAGTGGCGGCATGGTCATGACCCATACCCTCAAAAATATGTAAAAAATAAGATTTTACTCACCGGTAAATCTATTTCTCGTAGTCCGTAGTGGATGCTGGGACTCCGTAAGGACCATGGAGAATAGCGGCTCCGCAGGAGACTGGGCACAACTAAAGAAAGCTTTAGGACTACCTGGTGTGCACTGGCTCCTCCCCCTATGACCCTCCTCCAGACCTAAGTTAGGATACTGTGCCCGGAAGAGCTGACACAATAAGGAAGGATTTTGAATCCCGGGTAAGACTCATACCAGCCACACCAATCACACCGTATAACTCGTGATACTATACCCAGTTAACAGTATGAATAATAACTGAGCCTCTCAACAGATGGCTCAACAATAACCCTTTAGTTAAACAATAACTATACAAGTATTGCAGACAATCCGCACTTGGGATGGGCGCCCAGCATCCACTACGGACTACGAAAAATAGATTTACCGGTGAGTAAAATCTTATTTTCTCTGACGTCCTAAGTGGATGCTGGGACTCCGTAAGGACCATGGGGATTATACCAAAGCTCCCAAACGGGCGGGAGAGTGCGGATGACTCTGCAGCACCGAATGGGCAAACTCTAGGTCCTCCTCAGCTGGGGTGTCAAACTTGTAGAATTTAGCAAATGTGTTTGACCCCGACCAAGTAGCAGCTCGGCAAAGTTGTAGAGCCGAGACCCCTAGGGCAGCCGCCCAAGAAGAGCCCACCTTCCTCGTGGAATGGGCTTTCACTGATTTAGGATGCGACAGTCCAGCCGCAGAATGTGCAAGCTGAATCGTACTACAGATCCAGCGAGCAATAGTCTGCTGTGAAGCAGGAGCACCCAGCTTGTTGGGCGCATACAGGATAAACAACGAGTCAGTTTTCCTGACACTAGCTGTCCTGGAAACATAAATTCTCAGGGCCCTGACTACGTCCAACAACTTGGAAGCCTCCAAGTCTTTAGTAGCCGCAGGCACCACGATAGGTTGGTTCAAATGAAAAGCTGATACCACCTTAGGGAGAAACTGGGGACGAGTCCTCAATTCTGCCCTATCCATATGGAGAATCAGATAAGGGCTTTTACATGACAAAGCCGCCAATTCTGACACACGCCTGGCCGAAGCCAAGGCCAACAGCATGACCACTTTCCACGTGAGATATTTTAATTCCACGGTTTTAAGTGGCTCAAATCAATGTGACTTTAGGAAATCCAACACCACGTTGAGATCCCAAGGTGCCACTGGAGGCACAAAAGGAGGCTGAATATGCAGCACTCCCTTAACAAAAGTCTGAACTTCAGGTAGTGAAGCCAGTTCTCTCTGGAAGAAAATCGATAGAGCCGAAATCTGGACCTTAATGGAACCCAATTTTAGGCCCATAATCACCCCTGACTGTAGGAAGTGCAGAAAACGGCCCAGCTGAAATTCCTCCGTTGGGGCCTTCCTGGCCTCACACCACGCAACATATTTTTGCCAAATGCGGTGATAATGGTTTGCGGTCACTTCTTTCCTAGCTTTAATCAGCGTAGGAATGACTTCCTCCGGAATGCCCTTTTCCTTCAGGATCCGGTGTTCAACCGCCATGCCATCAACGCAGCCGCGGTAAGTCTTGGAACAGACAGGGCCCCTGCTGCAGCAGGTCCTGTCTGAGCGGCAGAGGCCATGGGTCCTCTGAGATCATTTCTTGAAGTTCGGGGTACCAAGCTCTTCTTGGCCAATCCGGAACAATGAGTATAGTTCTTACTCCTCTTTTTCTTATTATCCTCAGTACCTTGGGTATGAGAGGAAGAGGAGGGAACACATAAACCGACTGGTACACCCACGGTGTCACCAGAGCGTCCACAGCTATCGCCTGAGGGTCCCTTGACCTGGCGCAATATCTTTTTAGCTTTTTGTTGAGGCGGGACGCCCTCATGTCCACCTGTGGCCTTTCCCAATGGTGTACAATCATTTGGAAGACTTCTGGATGAAATCCTCTCTCTCCCGGGTGGAAGTCGTGCCAGCTGAGAAAGCCTGCTTCCCAGTTGTCCACTCCGGAAATGAACACTGCTGACAGTGCTAACACATGATTTTCCGCCCATCGGAAAATCCTTGTGGCTTCTGCCATCGCCATCCTGCTTCTTGTGCCGCCCTGTTGGTATACATGGGCGACCGCCGTGATGTTGTCTGACTGGATCAGCACCGGCTGGTGTTGAAGCAGGGGTCTAGCCTAACTTAGGGCATTGTAAATGGCCCTTAGTTCCAGAATATTTATGTGTAGGGAAGTCTCCTGACTCGACCATAGTCCTTGGAAGTTTCTTCCCTGTGTGACTGCCCCCCAGCCTCGAAGGCTGGCATCCGTGGTCACCAGGACCCAGTCCTGTATGCCGAATCTGCGGCCCTCTAGAAGATGAGCACTCTGCAGCCACCACAACAGCGACACCCTGGCCCTTGGAGACAGGGTTATCAGCCGATGCATCTGAAAATGCGACCCGGACCACTTGTCCAACAGATCCCACTGGAAGATCCTTGCATGGAACCTGCCGAATGGAATTTCTTCGTAAGAAGCTACCATCTTACCCAGGACTCGCGTGCATTGATGCACCGACACCTGTATTTGTTTTAGGAGGTCTCTGACTAGAGATGACAACTCCTTGGCCTTCTCCTCCAGGAGAAACACTTTTTCCTGTTCTGTGTCCAGAACCATACCCAGGAACAGTAGACGCGTCGTAGGAACCAGCTGCGACTTTGGAATATTCAGAATCCAGCCGTGTTGTTGTAGCACTTCCCGAGAAAGTGCTACTCCGACCAAGAACTGCTCCCTGGACCTCGCCTTTATAAGGAGATCGTCCAAGTAGGGATAATTATAACTCCCTTTTTTTTATTTTTGAAGGAGTATCATCATTACGGCCATTACCTTGGTAAATACCCTCGGTGCCGGGGACAGACCAACGGCAACGTCTGGAATTGGTAATGACAGTCCTGTACCACAATCCTGAGGTACTCCTGGTGAGGAGGGTAAATGGGGACATGCAGGTAAGCATCCTTGATGTCCAGTGATACCATGTAATCCCCTTCTTCCAGGCTTGCAATAACCGCCCTGAGCGATTCCATTTTGAACTTGAACCTTCGTATATAAGTGTTCAAGGATTTCAATTTTAGAATGGGTCTCACCGAACCGACTGGTTTCGGTACCACAAACATTGTGGAATAGTAACCCCGGCCTTGTTGAAGGAGGGGTACCTTGATTATCCCCAGCTGGAATTACAGCTTGTGACTTGCCGCCAGTACTACCTCCCCTTTCTCCGAGGGCAGCAGGCAAGGCTGATTTGAGGTAACGGCGAGGGGGAGTCGCCTCGAACTCCAGCTTGTATCCCTGTGATACTACTTGCAGAACCCAGGGATCCACCTGTGAGCGAGCCCACTGATCGCTGAAGCCCCCACCGCACCTGGCTCCACCTGTGGAGCCCCAGCGTCATGCGGCGGACTCAGAGGAAGCGGGGGAAGATTTTTGATCCTGGGAACTGGCTGTCTGGTGCAGCTTTTTTCCCTCTTCCCTTGCCTCTGTGCAGAAAGGAAAAGGAAGCGCCTTTGACCCGCTTGCTTTTCTGAAGCCGATAGGGCTGTACCTGATAATACAGTGCTTTCTTAGGCTGTGAGGAAACCTGAGGTAAAAAAATTTTCTTCCCAGCTGTTGCTGTGGATACGAGGTCCCAGAGACCATCCCCAACAATTCCTCACCCTTATAAGGCAGATGTGCCTTTTAAAGTCAGCATCACCTGTCCACTGCCGGGTCCCTCCCTAATACCCTCCTGGCAGAATGGACATTGCATTAATTCTGGATGCCAGCCGGCAAATATCCCTCTGTGCATCCCTCATATATAAGACGACGTCTTTAATATGCTCTATGGTTAGCCAAATAGTATCCCTGTCCTGACAGGGTAACAGACCCCGCTGCAGCAGCACTATCCATGCTGAGGCAATTGCAGGTCTCAGTATAGTACCTGAGTGTGTATATACAGACTTCAGGATAGCCTCCTGTTTTTTATCAGCAGGCTCCTTCAAAGTGGCCGTATCCTAAGACGGCAGTGCCACTTTTTTTGCCAAACGTGTGAGCGCCTTATCCACCCTAGGGGATATCTCCCAACGTGACCTATCCTCTGGCGGGAAAGGGTACGCCATCAGTAAATTTTAGAAATTACCAGTTTCTTATCGGGGGAACCCACGCCTCTTCACACACTTCATTCACTCATCTGATGGGGGAACAAAACACTGGTTGCTTTTTCTCCCCAAACATAAAACCCCTGTTTTGTGGTACTCGGGTTAATGTCAGAAATGTGTAATACAGTTTTCATTCCCGAGCTCATGCAACGGATGTTCCTAGTGGATTGTGTATATGTCTCAACCTCATCGACACTGGAGTCAGACTCCGTGTCGACATCTGTGTCTGCCATCTGAGGTAGCGGGCGTTTTTTGAGCCCCTGATGGCCTTTGAGACGCCTGGGCAGGCGCGGGCTGAGAAGCCGGCTGTCCCACAGCTGTTACGTCATCCAGCCTTTTATGTAAGGAGTTGACACTGTCGGCTAATACCTTCCACCTATCCACCCACTCTGGTGTCGGCCCCACAGGGGGGCGACATCACATTTATCGGCATCTGCTCCGCCTTCCACGTAACCTTCCTCATCAAACATGTCGACACAGCCGTACCGACACACCGCACACACACAGGGAATGCTCTGACTGAGGACAGGACCACACAAAGTCCTTTGGGGAGACAGAGAGAGAGTATGCCAGCACACACCCAAGCGCTATATAATACAGGGATTCACACTTCCTACAGTGATTTTTCCCTTATAGCTGCTATAATACACAATTTTGCGCCTAAATTTAGTGCCCCCCCTCTCTTTTTAACCCTTTGAGCCTGAAAACTACAGGGGAGAGCCTGGGAAGCTGTCTTCCAGCTGCACTGTGAAGAGAAAATGGCGCCAGTGTGCTGAGGGAGATAGCCCTGCCCCTTTTTCGGCGGACTTTCTCCCGCTTTTTATGGATCTCTGGCAGGGGTATTTTTCACATATATAGCCTCTAGGACTATATATTGTGATTAATTTGCCAGCCAAGGTGTTAATATTGCTGCTCAGGGCGCCCCCCCCCCCCCCCCCAGCGCCCTGCACCCATCAGTGACCGGAGTGTGAGGTGTGCATGAGGAGCAATGGCGCACAGCTGCAGTGCTGTGCGCTACCTTGTTGAAGACCGAAGTCTTCTGCCGCCGATTTTCAGGACCATCTTCATGCTTCTGGCTCTGTAAGGGGGACGGCGGCGCGGCTCCGAGACCGAACGATCGAGGTCGGGTCCTGTGTTCGATCCCTCTGGAGCTAATGGTGTCCAGTAGCCTAAGAAGCCCAAACTAGCTCCAATCAGGTAGGTTCGCTTCTTCTCCCCTTAGTCCCTCGTAGCAGTGAGTCTGTTGCCAGCAGATCTCACTGAAAATAAAAAACCTAAAATATACTTTCTTTTCTAGGAGCTCAGGAGAGCCCCTAGTGTGCATCCAGCTCAGCCGGGCACAAGATTCTAACTGAGGTCTGGAGGAGGGTCATAGTGGGAGGAGCCAGTGCACACCAGGTAGTCCTAAAGCTTTCTTTAGTTGTGCCCAGTCTCCTGCGGAGCCGCTATTCCCCATGGTCCTTACGGAGTCCCAGCATCCACTTAGGACGTCAGAGAAATAGTCAGTGTGGCACCACCTGAGCGGTGTGGTGGTGGTGGTGGGTGAGGGGGTGCGCCAGATACATGGTGTGTGATCAGTGCGAACACTGCCCCCACATATCATACTGGGAGAGAAGGGTGCTGGTGTAGTGGCCAGCTGCTAGGATGATGCTGTGCTGTGCCCAGGCTACTATCTCAGTCTGCCTGTACAATCTCTGTATCTTTAATACCTTGAAGTATAGAGTAAGTATAAGCATAATGATTAATAGCAAACCAGGCAACACATAAAGGGGGGCAGGCACACTGTAAATGCATGCAAGCCTGCATGCACAGAAAAAATGAGTATATTTTCCTGTATGCAGTTTGCGAACAACATACATCAGATTCCCATCGTCAGGACCTAAATATGCATTTGATGGCTATCAGTATAACAGGTTAAATGGCACTAAAAAAATATGAGGAGATGCTCTATGGGCTTGGTGCCGCAATCGACAATAGAAGCAGATGGTGGTGAAAGCAATCAATACGTAAATGCTTGTTACTAGAAGTGTTTTGGCTAGACAGTGGAGGTTCTTTGCCAAGCAAAAGATGGGCATTCTTTATTGCACGAAGAAAGTTCGAACCTATTAATTCCTCACAAAAATAGAATGGAGAAATAGCACTTAGTGGATGTGGTAAAGCAGATACATGTCAGTGCTTCTCAGTCTACATGGGTTTATCTACAGTATCTTCTCACCAGAAAATCATTTAATACTGCCAATCAGTAACACATTTTTCCTCATCAAATTGTCACACAGCTTTGTCTCAGAGAGATTTAACAGCGGAAAAGCTTAAACAGACACAATATTGTCAGCCTTCACTTAAATCACACAAACGAGCTCACAGTATACACATTTTATGTACACCTAGCATATATACTTTTTAAATATGAGTACATTATAAAAAATGAAGGACACAAAAACTACATTCACAATGAGCAAGCAGCCCAAGTATAAACATGTCTACCCAATGAACACATACAAATCCTTGAAGCATGATTTTGATTTTTAGTGCAGCCCATACATCTACAGTCCATTTCCTCGTTCCGCCGATGCCAATCTGTTCTGCCGATCGGCACTCCATCAGGGAATCGTCAAAGAAACAGCTTGTTAGGTTTATACTGCAGGGGTGGTGGTTAGGGTTAGGCTGTGGGGAGTAAGGTTAAGGTTAGGCTGTGTGGGTGGGTACGGTCAGGGTTAGGATGCAGAGGGTGGGTTTGATTAGGGTTAGGCTGTGGGGGAAAGACAGTTGAATTTAGCCAGACAGAAAGTGGCTCTTGTTAACCCATAAGGTTTGAGCACATTTACTCCACTGTAGTGACTACTCACCTGGCCCTCCTGTCCTTGATTTTCATAAAAGGATGAAGGGAATGGGGGTTTGACTTCTGCACAAGTAGGTATCAGATTACCCTTGCATGATTCCCCAAATATTTGTGTCGATAGACAAATAAATCCGCAAAAAAGTAAGTGCTGCCCAAGACAATGATACTAAAGATATACAGAGCAAAAGAACAGGATTGTCTTTTTGGTTGGTGCACTTAGAGAGAAAAGAAATCTATATTTCTGCATTGTTCTAGTTATTCTTATTGTTCTATAGTGTATTGTGCATTCTTGATATAATGGGGTTACTGACAGTGATAATGGTAAGTATATTGGGGGTCATTCCGAGTTGATCGCTAGCTGCATTCGTTCGCTGTGCAGTGATGAGGCAAAAAAAGGTACTTCTGCGCATGCCTATGCGGCGCAATGTGCACGAGCGACGTACTATTACAACGACCAATGTAGTTTCACACAGGGTCTAGCGAAGCTTTTCAGTCGCACGCTAGCAGTCTTTAGCAGCCGTGCAAACGCTATGCTGCCTCCCACTGGGAGTGTATTTTAGCTTAGCAGAAGTGCGAACGAAAGGATCGCAGAGCGGCGGCATAATTTTTTTGTGCAGTTTTAGAGTAGCTTCAGACCTACTCAGCGCTTGCGATGACTTCAGACTGTACAGTTCTTGTTTAGACGTCACAAACACGCCCTGCATTCGCCCAGCCACGCCTGCGTTTTTCCTGGCATGCCTGCGTTTTTCCGAACACTCCCTGAAAACGGTCAATTGACACCCAGAAACGCCCTCTTCCTGTCAATCACTGTGCGGCCAGCAGTGCGACTGAAAAGCTTCGCTCGAGCTTGTGTGAAACTACATAATTTGTTGCAATTGTACGACACGCGTGTGCATTGCGCCGCATACGCATGCGCAGAAGTGCTGTTTTTTTGCCTCATCGCTGTACAGCGATCGAATGCAGCTAGCGATCAACTCGGAATGACCCCCTATGTCTGATACACGGATCGGAACATTTATTTCACAAAATGATTCCTACACTTTCATTGACCTCTGCCATGTCCATTATACAGATATAGGGGGTAATTCAAAGTTGATCGCAGCAGCAAATTTGTTAGCAGTTGGGCAAAACCATGAGCACTGCAGGGGGGGGGGCAGATATAACATTTTCAGAGAGAGTTAGATTTGGGTGGGATATTTTGTTTCTGTGCAGGGTAAATACTGGCTGCTTTATTTTTACACTGCAATGTAGATTTCAGTTTGAACACACCCCACCCAAATCTAACTCTCTCTGCATGTTAGGTCTGCTGTCAATGATAATATCAGTGGTATGTATATAGTTTATTGGTGCATTATCATCTCACAGCTTTATATAGCCTCCAGTATTGCTTTATACCATGTCTAGTACATAGACCATTAACAAAATTTTTCAGCGTAGCACAATACTCCTCAATATTGGTCTGTTAAATGTGATACATAGTTTCCTGTGTTTCATATGAATTGTCTTTTTCACAGAAAAAAATCATACATTTTCATTGACCTTTGCCATGTCTATAATACAGATATAGATGTTCAAAGAAGTTTGAATCTATACGTATACAAGCGAAACTAACTGCTGACAGTGGTAGTGAGTGTAGCAAGTATTTATAATTTGTTATCCAATACTCACTTTGCAATTTTAAATATTCCTTACAGGTGTAACTCTGCACCACGTCTAGTATGCAGACTTATTTAATTATCACCAGGGTTGGACTGGCCCACCGGGGAAAAGCCCGGTGGGCCCCACTGCCTGGGGCCCCACCTTCTCCTATAAGGATCAGGTCATACTTGCCTATCTGACCCTCTCCATGAGGGAGAAAATACTCTGTTCCTGGACTTTCCTGGTTATGTATGATTGCCATCACCTGTGGTGAAACACCTTTCTTATCAATTAACTAGCTCACCACAGGTGATGGCAATCATACATTACCATGAAAGTCCAGGAACAGAGCATTTTCTTCCTCATTGAGAGGGTCAGGTAGGCAAGTATGGATCAGGTTCCAGACTGTGCGCTTGAATTATGTTACCTTGTGCTGCACAGGACTATGGTGTATTCTCTACAGAGCATTGCTGTTATTAATCTGGTACATTATCATGATGCACTGCCATATTTACTATATATATTTATCAAGGGGCCAGGACCATGCACTCTCTAATGGTTACCCAAGCCTCTGTGGCAGCTGGCCACACCCCCTCTGGAGACTAGCCACACCCCTAAACATGGGCCCCTACTACTGCATTCCCCCGGTGGGCCCTTCATGCCCCAGTCCAACACTGATTATCACAAATAAATTATAGATGATTATATAATGATATTCTTATTATAGATCTGCTGACTATGGCATCGGTTTAATCTGTATGTTTATAAGTTATTTCCCTATATTCCCAGGAATTGCACAATACTTCTTTTTATTTACTGTTTAGCATATATTCAGTTATTTCTGCTGGATGTGTTCCGTGGATATTGGGCATAATTCAGGTTGGATCACAGTGTGCGATCCAACTGCAAAAACTGAGAAAAAGATGCGGGCGCGTGTGCAGTGCCTATCCTGCGCATGCACCCGTATTTTCTGTGGAGGGTGCCGCAGAAATTCCTATCGCCTCTGCCTGTCAATCAGGCAGAGGCGGTCGCGGGCCGGGGGGCGTCAACGCTATGTTTCCAGGATGGAGATGGAGCGTTGCGGGGGCGGAGACGGCCAAATGGGGGCGGTGCGGTGCGAACGGAGGTGTGCTGGGGGTGTGATCGTGGCATCTAACGTGACATTATTATTATTATTATTATTAAATTTTATTTATAAGGCGCCACATGTGTTTCGCAGCGCCGTACAAAGGACAGTACAGGGAGACAAAACATAGCATTACAGTAAATAAATAACAGAAATAGAGTACAGGTAACAGAGCACCACACGTTCTCAAGACATAATACAGCTAAGATGTAAGTATTGATGGAGTGATCATCGTACTACTAGAGGCTGGTGGCCATAGATGGAGATGAGCCTTTACTAGCAGGATAAAGATGGTCATTGAGTAGGGGAGAGCTGCGAGTGAAATGTGTCGAGACGAGGGCTTAGATAACAAGAGGAAAGAGGGCCCTGCTCTGAAGAGCTAACAATCTAGTGGGGAGGGGCGACAGACAGATGACAAGAGGTGCAGGCAAGTGGGAGGTAGCCTGATGGCAGTATGGAAGCAAAGCTCAGATGTTCACGGCATGAGGCAGGGGGGTGGAAGCGCGGCTTCAGCATTGGGTTATGCATCGGGAGGGTATGCTTTGATGAATAGGTGGGTTTTTAGTGCCGTTTGAAGCTTTGCAAGGTCGGGGAGAGTCTAATGGAGCGGGGGAGTGCGTTCCACTGAAGGGGTGCAGCACGGGCAAAATCCTGAACTCGTGCATGGGAAGCAGTGACCAGGGCGGTGGAGAGGCGACGGTCATTAGTCGACCGTAGGGGGTGGGAGGGAGTATGAAGGGAAAGGAGGTTGGAGATGTAGGGAGCAGTGGAATTAGAGATGGCCTTGTATGTGAGGGTGAGGAGTTTGAAGAGGATTCTGTAGGGGAATGGGAGCCAGTGTAGATTTTGTCGAAGGGGAGTGGCAGATGTGGTACGGCGGGAGAGGAAGATAAGCCTAGCTGCGGAGTTCAGGACAGATTGGAGGGGAGCAAGATGGGAGCAAGCGAGGCCAGTAAGGAGAACATTGCAGTAGTCAAGTCGTGAGATGACTAGTGAGTGGATGATGAGTTTAGTTGCACTCTGGGAGAGATATGGCCTGATACGAGCAATGTTGCGTAGCTGGAAACGACAGGATTGTGCCAGAGCTTGGATATGGGGTGCAAAGGAGAGGGAGGAGTCAAGAGTGACGCCCAAGCAGCGGAGTTTGGGAACGGGGGAGATGGTGGTGTTGTCAACAATGATGGAGATATTGGTCGGGGGTGTTGCTCTGGATGGGGGGAAGATAATGAGTTCAGTTTTGTCCATGTTGAGCTTTAGAGAGCGTTCAGACATCCAGGAGGAGATTGCGGAGAGGCAGCTGGAAACCAGAGAGAGGACAGAGGAGGACAGATCAGGAGATGAGAGGTAGAGTTGTGTGTCATCAGCATAGAGGTGGTATTGAAGGCCAAATGAGTTAATGAGCGCACCCAGGGAAGAGGTGTACAGGGAGAACAGAAGGGGTCCAAGGACAGAACCCTGAGGGACACCAACAGGAAGGATGGAAGGGTGTGAGGTGGTGCTGGAGGCAGACACAGAGAAGGAGCGGTTAGTTAGGTAAGAAGAAAACCAGTCAAGGACAGTGCTGGAGAGGCCAGCGTTTTGGAGTGTGCGGAGTAGGAGAGGATGATCTACGGTGTCAAAGGCAGCAGAGAGGTCCAGAAGGATGAGCAGAGAGAAGTGGCCCCTGGATTTGGCCGAAAGCAGGTCATTGGTGACTTTCACCAGGGCAGTCTCAGTTGAGTGGAGTGGGCGAAAGCCAGATTGTAGTGGATCGAGGATGGAGTTGTCAGAGAGGTAGCTTGTGAGACGGCTGTAGACTAGTCGTACAAGTAATTTGGAGGCGAAAGGGAGAAGAGAGATGGGGTGGTAGTTAGTGGGTGATGAGGGGTCGAGGTTGGGTTTTTTGAGAATAGGTGAGACCAGAGCATGTTTGAATGGCGAGGGGAAGATGCCGGTAGAGAGGGACAGGTTAAAGAGGTGAGCAAGGTGGGAGCAGGCAGTGGGGGAGAGGGAGCGGAGAAGACGGGAAGGAAGGGGGTCCAGGGGGCAGGTGGAGGGGGGGGGGATAAGATGAGGGAGTGGACTTCCTTTTCTGAAGTGGGACGGAAGGAGGACAGGGTGGGATAGATGGAGGGGAGGGATAAAGGGGGCATTGGGGTAGCAGAGGGGTGACGGCGGGAGATGTCGTGTTGGATGTCCTCAATTTTGGAGATGAAGAAGGAGGCAAAGTCAGTGGCAGTGAGGGAGGATGGGAGGGGAGGAGGAGGGGGGCGAAGGAGAGTGTTGAAAGTTTCAAAGAGACGGCGTGGACAGGAGGACTGAGTAGAGATGAGTGCTTGGAAAAAGGATTGCTTGGCGAGGGAAAGAGCAGAGCTGTAGGAGGAGAGAATAAACTTGAAATGGAGGAAGTCCGGCAGAGAGTGAGATTTCCTCCAGGAGCGTTCAGCCACCGCGATCGGGAACATAGCTGCGGGCCTCCTGTGGGTGTCGGCTGGAGTCATCCTCTATTTCTGTGATGAGTTTGCAATTTCTACTTGTTGAAGGGGGGAGGTTGCAGTCAGTATGCTGGGCGGAGTTGCTCTGCGATGTGCGGCCCCCAGCATGCTAGCAAAAAGATTGCAAATTCTGCTAATTGGCAGAATTTGCAGTCCTTACTGAATTAGGCTCATCGTCATCCACATTGATAATAAAGAATCACTGTCATAAATTGTTCTATTGTAATCACAAGTGTTTTCAGAACAGTAACAGGTATATGCTGTTCAAAGAGTTTCAGTTGTTGCTAAATTTATATTAAATAATTTATGCTATACCCATGAAACAAATGTTTCCATTTTGGTGTTATATTGTATTCACAAATGTTTCCAAAATAATGTTGTTCAGAAATGATTTCAGTTACTGCTGAGTTTATGTTAAATTACCTGTAAATAGTTTCTGATCTTATTATTAAACAATCCACATAGGAGTAAGTAGCAGCTATATATATTTCTTATCAGTTCAACATTTTTTCAAACATTCCTGTAGATAGGCTGATTTTATTCCAGATCTGAGAGTTACAGTATATGTCTATTTTATTCCATGTCTGAGAGCTAAATATCTTTTCATACATTCCTGATGACATCCACAAATTATACATTCATACCAAACTATTATTAATGAATATAGGATTTATATATAAAATTAAAGACACACAGTAAGTCAGAGGAAAATAATATTTAATTATCACATTTATTATTTCTCACAATTGTATATTTCACACAACGATATTTTTAACAAAATACAAAATAAAAGTTATATTTTAAATAGAACAATATAGAAATATAGAATTATTTTCCCTCTAAGTGCGCCAAACATTCAATCCTGTTCTTTTGCTCTATATACCTCCTGTGCTGGAAATGCTTGTGGGGGAGACGCTCCGGACCTAACTCACCTCCCCATACTGAAGCCGGGATGGTTGCAGTCCTCTCTATGCCACCAGCGGGGAGCTCCGGTTCATTGCGGCCTTGTTCTCCTTCCCTTGCACTTCCACCAGTATGTCACTGACCTGCGCTAGCGGCAGAGTCACCGGGGCCTGCTGTACTTCCGGTCCCGCGGCTGGCTGTGAAGCTGCGCACTACTTTGTTGTGGTGCCCTAGATAAGCACAAACTTCTTTCCGCCAGCATAATCGGGGGACATCCCGGCACAAAGAAAATAGGATTTTAATAATCTACCGGTAAATCCTTTTTTCTCGTAGTCCGTAGAGGATACTGGGGTTCCATTTTGTACCATGGGTATAGACGGGTCTACTAGGAGTCATGGGCACTTTAAGAATTTGATAGTGTAGGCGGGCTCCTCCCTCTATGCCCCTCCTACCAGACTCAGTCTAGGAAACTGTGCCCGAGGAGACGGACATACTTTGAGAGAAGGATAGATAAGGATATTGGTGAGATTCCGAACCAGCACACACAAACAAGAGGAAAGCCATGCTAAGCAAACTTGAAACAGGAAAAGCAACAGCTGAACCAAACAACAATATTTAACCAAGTAACAGTGCAGGGAAAACGAAGCACCGGGCGGGCCCGCAGTATCCTCTACGGACTACGAAAAAAGGATTTACCGGTAGGTTATTATAATCTTATTTTCTCTTGTGTCCCAGAGGATACTGGGGTTTCATTTAGTACCATGGGGAAGTACCAAAGCTCCCAAACCAGGTGGGAGACTGCTGAGGTTCCTGCAGAACTGACTGACCAAACTGAAGGTCCTCAAAGGCCAAAGTATTGAACTTGCAAAACTTTGCAAACGTGTTCGAACCTGACCAAGTAGCTGCTCAGCAGAGCTGTAAAGCTGAGACACCCCGGGCAGCCGCCCAAGAAGAACCCACTGACCTAGTTGAGTGGGCCTGAACAGATTTGGGAACCGGCAAGCCTGCCGTGGAATAAGCATGCTGGATAGTGAGCCTGATCCAACATTCAAAGCAGGACACCCAATCATATTGGGATCATAGAGAACAAACAGTGAGTCAGATTTCCTGTGACAAGCTGTCCTCTTTATGTACACCTTCAAAGCCCTCACAACATCCAAAGACTTTGGAGTAGCAAAGGTGTCCGTAACAGCTGGAACCACAATAGGTTGGTTGATGTGAAACGCGGACACCACCTTAGGAAGAAATTGATGATGAGTTCTGAGTTCAGCTCTGTCCTCATGGAAAATTAAGTAGGGGCTCTTGTGAGACAACGCCCATAGTTCCGACACACATCTCGCTGAAGACAAGGCCAACAGTGTGACTGTCTTCCACGTAGATACTTAAGCTCTACCTCCTGTAACAGTTTAAACCAGTCCGACTGGAGGAACTGCAGCACCAAATTGAGATCCCAAGGTGCCGTAGGTGCCGTAGAAGGCGCAAAGGGACGTTGGAAGTGCAGAACTCCTTTCAAGAACATCTGGACCTAAGGAAGAGAAAACAATTGTTTCTGAAAGAAAATGGACAAGGCCGAAATCTGTACTTTTATTGAGCCCAGACGTAAGCCCACATCCACACCTGACTGCAGAAAAAGCAGGAATTGTCCCAGATGAAATTCCACCACAGAATATTTTCTGCTCTCACACCAAGAGACTATTTCTTCCAAATACGGTGGTAATGTTTAGACGTTACCCCCTTCCTGGCTTGAATCATAGTCGGGATGACTATGTCAGGGATGGCTCTTCCAGCAAGAATCAGCCGTTCAACTTCCATGCCATTAAATGTCGCCATGATAGACGAACGGGCCCAGTTGCAGAAGATCCTTGTGAAGAGGTAGAGGCCATGGATCTTCGAGGAGCATCTCCAGGAGGTCCACGTACCAGGCACTTCTTGGCCATTCTGGAGCAATGAGAATTGCTTGAACCTTTTCCCTTTTTATTCTTTTCAGAATTATTGGGATCAGAGGAAGTGGAAGAAACACGTACACCATCTGATATACCCATGGAGTCATCAGAGCATCCACTGCTACTGCCTGCAGGTCTCTCAACCTGGAACAATACCGCTTGAGCTTCTTTTTGAGATGAGAGGCCATCATGTCGATCTGTGGATATCCCCATCGACTTGTCAAGCATCTGAACACCTCCGGGTGAAGGCCCCATTCCCCCGGGTGCAGATCATGTCTGCTGAGGAAGTCTTCTTCCCAGTTGTCTACTCCCCGAATGAAGACTGCTGACAATGCTGCAGCGTGATTTTCTGCTCAGAGGAGAATTCTTGACACCTCTGACATTGCTGCTCTGCTTTGTCGGTTAATGTACGTTACTGCCGTCACATTGTCTGACCGGACCTAAATGGCCCGATCCTGAAGAAGATATGAGGCCTGCAGAAGGGCATTGTATATAGCCCTGAGTTCCAGAATGTTGACTGGAAGGACGACTTCCTGACTTGACCATCTTTCTTGAAACTGCACCCCCTGGGTGACAGCTCCCCAACCTCTGAGGCTTGCATCCATGGTTAGCAGAATCCAATTTTGAATCCCGAACCATCGGCCCTCAATCAGGTGAGAAGTCTGTAGCCACCACAGAAGGGAGATCCTGGCCTTTGGCGACAGACGGATCCTCTGGTGCATATGAAGATGTGATCCGGACCATTTGTCCAACAGATCGAGCTGGAAGTGTCGTGCATGAAACCTTTCATACTGAAGAGCCTTGTAAGAGGCCACCATTTTCCCCAGAAGGCGAATGCTTAGGTGCACCGATATCCGGGTTGGTTTCAGGACATCCCGAACCAACGACTGGATTACCAATGCCTTTTCCAATGGAAGAAAAACTTTCTGCAACTGTGTGTCCAGAATCATTCCCAGAAATAGGAGCCTCCGAGTTGGCTCTAAGTAAGATTTCGGAAGATTCAGAATCCAGTCGTGATCCAGGAGTAGCTGGGTTGTGAGGCCAGTGCTGTTCAACAACCTCTCCCTAGATGGAGCCTTTATCAGAAGATCATCCAGGTACGAAATTATGTGCGCTCCCTGCTTGCAAAAGAGAAACATCTCTGCCATCACCTTGGTGAACACCCTTGGTGCCGTGGAGAGACCAAAAGGAAGGGCCTGGAACTGGTAGTGACCAGAGGCAGAACTCTGGGAGGCAACGGAGTCATCTGCCGCCGGGCTTCTGCTCTGAAGGGGGGCACTTCTCCTCCCATTCTGTGACACCATTGAATTAAGTTAATTGAATATGTCTCTTCAGTGGCTGACTTCCTCACTGGTCCCTGCACCTTACAAAGCACACCCTTTTTAGTATACTGAATATACACATTTTACAGGTATCACACCCAGGATAAGAAACCACAACCTATTACACTGGAAACAGACACCTTACTGATGAAGCTATTTGCTTCTGTATAGGAAGCATGAGTATTATAACTATATGAAGATACTTCTCTGACAATTACACGTAACTTCATATAGTTAGAATTCTCATGCTTCCTCTACAGGAGCAAATAGCTCCATCAGTAAAGTGTCTGCTGTCAGTGTAATAGGTCATGGGTTCTAATCCTGGGTATGACTGCTAAGAAATGTGTGATTTAAAATAAAAGACAATTAAATGTATAAATACAGTATATAAAATTTTTTCAGAACACTCCATATATACACACAGACATATATATATATATATATATATATATATATATATATATACACACACACACACACACATACATACATACATATATTTATCTTAATATAGGAAATAGGGGGGCACCCATATTTATCTTGCCTCCAGGCGACTGTGACAAACTTACGCCACTGGTAGTGACAGCCCTGCACTGCAAACTGTAGATAAGCCTGGTGAGACGGCCAGATCGGAATGTGAAGGCAGTGTCGGACTGGGGCATGAAGGGCCCACCGGGGGATTGCAGTGGTAGGGGCACATGTTTAGGAGTGCGGCCAGTCCACAGAGCAGTGTGGCCAGCCATCACAGATGTTTTGCTAACCATTAGACAGTACACGGTCTGGGCCCCTTGATAAATATATATAGCAAATACTGCTAGTGCATGTATGATAATGTACCAGATTAATAGCAGCAATGCAATGTAAAAAATACACCATAGTCCTGTACATTATCAGGTAACATATGCATAGTGTATCTTTCAAGTGCACAGTCTGAAACCTGTTTCCTAGAGGAGGAGGGCCCCCAGGCAGTGGGGCCTACCGTTGGTTTCCCCTGTATCCCTGTGGGTCAGTCCAACCCTGTGTGAAGGTACGCATCCTTGATATCCTGAAACACTAGGATTTCACCCTCCTCCAGACCTGAGAACACCGCTCTTAGAGACTCTATCTTGAACTTGAACACTTGTAAGTACGGGTTCAATGATTTTAGATTCAGAATGGGCCTTACCGAGCCATCCGGTTTCGGCACTACAAACAAGTTGGAATAATACCCCTTGTTTTGGAGATGAGGTGGAACTGGAACAATGACCTGCATTTGTACCAGTTTTTGAATGGCATCCTGTAAGGTTAACCTTGCCTCCTGTGAAAATGGTAAGCCTGATTTCAAGAATCTGTGTGGTGGGAGTTCCTGAAACTCCAGTCTGTACCCCTGGGAAATAAGATCTATGACCCAGGGATCCTGGCATGATGTTGTCCAGATGTGACTGAAATTTTTTTAGTCAGGCTCCCACCTGCCAGTCTTCTAGGCATTGCAGACCACCATCATGCTAAAGGCTTTGTGGAAGCAGAGCTGGAGCTCTGTTCCTGAGAACCGGCAGTTGCTGGTTTGCGTGGTTTACCTATAGCACCTCTGATGGCTGTAGAGGATCCTCTGGCTTTGCCCTTAAACTTGGCAGTCTGAAAGGACTGTAGAGTAGGTCCTGAGTAGGTCTTCCTAGTTGGGGGAGCTGCAGAAGGAAGATATGTAGACTTACCCGCAGTAGCGGTGGAGATCCATTTGTCTAGTTTGTCTCCAAATAAGGCCTTTCCTGTGAAGGGTAGGCTTTCCACGCCTTTCCTGGAGTCTGCGTCCGCAGTCCACAGGCATAGCCATAAGCCTCTGCGTTCTGACACCGCCATAGCCGTGGTTAATGCATTAAGCAAACCCACTTCTTTTATGGCTTCCACCATAAAGTTTGCAGAGTCCAGTATATGTTACAGGAGTAAAACAATCTCCCCCCTAGATAAGGAATCCAACCCCTCAATTAGGTTACCCGACCATCTAGCAATAGCTTTAGTAATCCATGCACATGCTATAGTGGGCCACCCCGGCAGCCATGTACAAGAATTTGAGTGTAGTCTCAATCTTGCGATCAGCGGTGTCTTTCAGGGACTCTGCACCAGGGACAGGCAACACAATTTTCCGTGACACTGATGCATCCACTATGGGTGGATTTTCCCATTTTTTCCTATCCTCCAGAGGAAAAGGTAAAGAAAAGATTAACCTTTTAGGGATCTGAAATTTCTTATCAGGATCAACCCATGGTTCTTCAATCAGGGTATTCAATTCCTTTGACACAGGAAAAGTGACTGAGTTCTTTTTTACATTAAAATAAGATTCCTCACACTCCTCTGCCAATTTATCAGGAATTTGCAGAACATCTCTGATAGCTTCTATCAGAGCCTCTATTCCCTGTGACAGAGCAGCGCCCACCCCCACCCTGTGACAGAGCAGCATCCCTCCCTCCCCTTCTGAATCCACATCCCCATCCTCCATGTCTGACCCCTCTGCATCAGTCAGACTGCAAGATATGGGCCAGAGTTCATTTTTGTGGACAAATGGCAAGGGACTCTGTTCATAATCTCATTCACAGACTGTCTTAAGTATTGCATCTCTTTCTCATTGAGGGACAATTTATTAGAGATATTAGAAATCATTCCTTTGAGGGAATCCAGCCACACTGGTTCAGCCCCGCTAGCCTGAGAAGGTGCACTACACTGAGCACATAGTAGTGAGCTCCCTCGGGAAGAGGAACACTCCGCCATACATGAAACACACTCTTTGTCTGACATAATACAAATGAGACAGCACACACACAGGAAAGGTTAAGAGCACAATTAACCCACAAAGAGCCCTTCCAGGGAGACACAGAGTATTTCTGAGCCAGTCCACAGCGCCCTTATCGCTAATGTCAAGCTTAGCCGGGTCGCAGGCTAAGTACCCAGATTGGGGATTTAGTACACTATTAATCGCTCCCCCCCCCCCCCCCCCCTGCTATGACCACCTGGTACTGCTGAGGTAATCTGGAGTCACACCGGAGGAGCTGCATGTCCCTGTCAGTCAGCGTCTGTGTCCACTGCAGAGGGAAAATGCCGCTGATGAGCTTCTGGATCCTCTCATATTGAAGCCCCGCCCCTTAAATGGTGTGCAGTCTTCACGCTTTTTTTTATACTGGCTGAGGTAATTTTTGTGTTTAAAATGGAGCAGAACCGTTTTAAGGCTGTGTTTGCCAGTTTGGGTACTTTGTACAGTGTACTGAGACGCAGTTGTGTACTGTGTCTGGAGACGCAATCCGCCCCGGTTAGAAGCCATGCGTCTCCGTACCTTCGTGCCATAATGGCCAGCGACCCGCTTGCCGGGATGCTGGCTTTAGTATTCACCACTCTTCTTTCGAGTGTAGTATGAGTGGCCGGCGGCCGGGATCCCTGGGCCCAGCATACTGGCACCAGGATCCCGACCGCAAGCATACTGACAGCTGGTCGAGCGCTAATGAGCCCCTTGTGGGCTCGCTGTGCTTGCCACGCTATTTATTCTCCTAGAGGGGGGTCGTGGACCCTCCAAGAGGGAGAATATGTGTTGGCATGCCAGTGGTATACTGAAGACCACCCCTTCTTTCTTCTGGCTCTGTTAGAGGAGGAGGCATGCTGCAGGAATGTACGCTCGCCGTGGTGGGGCTTGCAAACAGTTCCCTCAGGAGCTAGTGTCCTGTCAGCGGGGAACGGGACCATTAACCCTTTGGGAGGTTGGGCCATTCCCCCCCCCCTCCCCCAAGTCCCACGAAGCAGATAGGCTGGTGCCAACCAGTCCTGCCTGAAAATAACAAACAGAAAAATAAATACAGAAAACTCTTCAGGAGCTTCCATAAGCGTGACCGGCTCCTCCGGGCACATTTTCTAAACTGAGTCTGGTAGGAGGGGCATAGATTCTTAAAGTGCCCATGGCTCCTAGTGGATCAGTCTATACCCATGGTATTAAATGGAACCCTAGTATACTCTAGGACGTAAGAGAAATGGGGGTGGCCAGGTGGCAGAGACCATGGCGGTAGCGAGCGGCCATGCGGGTGCTGGTGGATGGTGTGCCCTGCAGGGGGGTATTGGTTGTGCTATCGCCCACGGTAGAGGGGGAGGGGTGGGGGGAAGGTGCTATTGTGCTAGCAGCATGAGGCTTTTAGCAGAGTTGGGGGGGAAAAAGACAGCCCTGAGTCTGTGCAGAAGTGGTGGTATGCCATACTGGTACATACCACACCACTTCGAGCACTGGTTATAAAAATAATAAGAAAAAATATATATATTTATACAGCACTCTTTCTACAATAGGACTCAAGGCATTATATGGATTTAGCAATTATGTGGATGGCGGCATTCGCGGTTAAATTCACATTACTAAAGAGGCTGTTAGACCTTTCTGATTCTGAGAATCAGAAAGGTCTAGCTGCTTCTATTTTATTGTGAATTTAACCATGAGTGCTGCCATCCACACAACGTACGTTGTAATAGTATATACTGGAAATCACCTGGGAGATGAGAGAGAGTGCCAAGTCTTCACTGTCCTGCCACTCACCACTATCCACCAAAACACAGTTTATTGTACCTTACAGATGCATCACAGCAACAATCTTAGCAGCAATCAATAGCAGCATATCATCGATGTTTCGGTTCTATAAGATCAGCATCAATCAGGGGTCGATTGGGATGGAAAACCAGCCTGGGAATTTTATGGAAGTAGCCCTAATGGGGGTGCGGTCTGATGAGGGGGTGGGTTCTCTCTGAAGGGGCGGGATCCCTCATAGGGCCTGACTATATGCAATTACCTACCTTGAATCTTTTACTGCAGTTGTGTCTGAGACCAGGGTCAGATTGGGAACTAAAAGTGTCCATGTACACTTTTGTAGAAGTGACCCAACATGGGCAGCACAAGAGGTATAACATACCGTATAGCCATGGCAGCGTCACTGGATGGCAGAGTTTCTTTACTAACAGAATGAATGGGGACAATGCAATGTAATGCACATAAGGTTACCCAGCAGCCCATTATACAAACCTGACCCTTGGACCCTTTTAAGCAAAATTACCTACTCATTTTCCGCCCATTCCCACACCTAACAGGAAGGTGGGTGTGAAGACTGTTTAATGCCAAAATCCATTAATAGATAAACATAGAAGTTTTAAACTATGGATGACTGACTAGCCAGGCAGCATACTGTAAAACCCTGGTATAGCACTCCCATCAAAAAGCCAGCTCCCAATGCTCAGTACGGCATCCTGCAGCCACAAACACGGAAGTCACCTGCGTTCCACAGCCATGGAATGTACACCAGGTCCCTGAAGCGGAAGTCGCGTCAAACGTAAGCTCTACATGGCTGTGTAGCATGTGCCGCCCTGTGACAGCGGAGCTCATCTGGAATGCAGAAATACATATTCCCACAATGCGTTCCACACTAGTTTAACACCCAATTACATTTTAAGCAAACATATACAGCCACAAGCCTACCATGAGAATAAGGTACCTTCAAGATAATTCATAATTGTATTTGGTTTTTATTACTAGGAAATGAGCAGGCACCAAAACTATATATAAAAAAAATCACTCTGATAATATCATAATCAAAAAAATTAATGAAGAATAAAAACAAAAAACAAAGAAAAATATCAAACAAATTACGGAAATATATATACAAATATACAGTATACTATCTGAAGTACCCGGCATTGCCTGGATTTAACTTTTCCAGTTATTAAGTTATCAATAAGTTGGATGTAACTCACTATTAAAAAAAATGAGTAGCCTAGTAGCTCTTCCAACACACCCATGAGGTAGTTGCCCAGTCTCATTTTTGTTTTTGGTTTGTCGCAAGTAGCCCAGCTTTTCTTTCTGGTCAGTTTTATAATCACTTTTTCATTGCCACATGAGTTTAAAGTTTTCCTTCTGTTATCAATGTTGCTATTCAAAAGCTTTTTGGTACACATAATTTTTTGTCTTCCCACCTCCATATCTGTCAGTTATTTTACTTAATTGATTTTTGGTTATTTCAGACAGTTATTTCAGGTGATTGAATTACGGTTATATCTGTCAGTTATTACAGTTCATCAAAGTTTTCATCCAATTCCATCCAGTGGAAGGTAACCCCCTAGTATGTCTTCTGGGATCTAGTGTTACCACAATGTTACCATGTTACCACTGCATAGTTTTCCTAAATATCCAACCAGTGGAATGCCCAGAACAGGCTCCCTGGGTCAAAGTTCTGCCCAGCAAACACTAACGGGAGGTCTTACTGGGACCCCAACCCCCTAGTATGTCTTCTGGGATCTAATGTTAACACTCTGAAGTTTTCTTCCAAATACATCCAGTATAAAGCCCAGAACAGGCTCCCTGTGTCAAAGTTCTGCCCAGCGTACACCAACGGGAGGTCCAACTGGGACCCCAACCCCCTAGTCAGAGCTGGAGTAAGGCATTAGGGGGGGTACTTAAGACAGGGGGACCCCAAGGTAAAAACTTAACATGATAATACAACTATATGTGTGTGTATATGTGTATATATATATATATATATATATATATAGCTATAAATATGTCTATATATATATATATATATATATATATATAGCTATAAATATGTATATATATATATATATATAGCTATAAATATATCTCTCTCTCTATATATATATATATATATACATATATCTATATCTATCTATCTATCTATCTATATATATATATATATATATATATATATATATATATTCAGAAGCAATGTCCAGCACTCGCACAGAATCAACTGCGGGAAATGCCTGGATGCCTTCCACACAGATATAACACCCAACACAGAGCACAGATGGAGGTGGCACTCATGGGTCTAACAGCATCGATAACAGATGGACACAGGAGTCACCCCTGCTGTTTCAACATTTCAGTTATACATTTCGCTAATACCTCCTGACAAAGGTTAAATATATTTGAGAAAGTAGGGGGAATGGTTCCCGTTTAGTACCGGAACCAAAAGAGAAAAGAAAGACTATATGTCTCTTCTGGGGCACACTTGTATTATAACTTGCGAAGATTTATATGTGTGTGATGTTATAGTATTAAAACATAACTTTTATTATATTTAAAGGTTAAATATAACCAAAACATTGAAACAGGAGGGGTGACTCCAAAAGCCATCTGTTATCGACGATATTAGACCCGAGAGTGCCACCTCCGTTTGTGCTCTCTCTATCTATCTATCTATCTATCTATCTATCTATCTATCTATATATATATATATATATATATATATATATCCCACTGCACTAATGGCGGATATTGGACGTGTCTAAGTCGAAAAATATCATGAATCACTTGCCTTGTACTAACCCCTCATGCACATGCCCGCTGCACGTGCACACGCTCTGCCGTGAGTGCACATATCCGCAATTTGCGTAAGATCGCTCCGGCGATCACGCGCGGTGTATGCGCATTTACAGTAGAGTTTGTGAGCGTCTAGCGTGCGACTCGATAATAACATATTTAACCCATATAGTGTGTTTTATAGATAATATTCCCCTTAACAATATCAGCAAGTATGTTTAGTTTAAACGGTTCTTGGACAGAGAAATTCCTCTTTGCATGATGGGAAGGGTCAGATAAAGGTTGAACGGTGGTGTCTAGTATCCAGCTGTAGAGTATTTTAATAGTAACATTTCGGTGTTGGTAAGGAAGAGATTGCTTGCTCCTGCGTATAGTTATGTACAAAAGTAGTTTATAGACATTTACTGTATTTGCTGTTCATTATCCACGCGGGGGGAATCCAGAGGATACCACCCACTACAGCAGTTGGGGAGAGACACAGCTCACCTGTTCGAACCCACCTATGACCTTTTGTTATAATGCAGAGACACATTCCTGTGTCCAATGAACCATGAGATTATATGGACCATTGTATTGTTACTGTATGCTGTGTATATAAGGACCACCATTGCTGGGCCAGTCACTCACTCTCTCTGCAAGGTTTTCACATTGAAGGCTGAGGGCTGGATCCAGGACGCGCTTGCGAATCATTCCCACGTGTGTACGTTCTCTGTAGCCATTTTGTTATCCTCTGTGTTTGCTATTTGTTCTCATTGTGTACTCATTCTGTTTGCTTGTGTTTGCGATCGTTCGCTATTGTTCATATTATTCCTTGTTATTCTGTTTAGATTTTTATGTTAGATCTGTAGTGTATAAGCTGTATTGTTTTCCCCTTTTTACTCTAAAGCAATTCACGAAGGTGTTAGAGCCTGAGTGGTTTTTACATCCAAACAAGGTCTAGCGTATTCACTAGTTACTGTAAAGGGTTTTCTTAGTGTCTCAATCGCTCAAACAGCTTTCATATTATCAAGGTTAATAAGCATTACATCATTATAGTATTACATTGCCAAGGTTTAAAGTGTAAGCATACCCTTACGGTGTGTTGTTACTAAGGTTTACTGTGTATCATTCCGTGAGCGTACGTGTCGCTCGTGCGTCGCGCCACGGCCTAGTGTCTGCTACGCTAAGTGCGTACCCTTACGGTACTCAGTGCGCCAATAGCGTACTTAGTCCGTAATAGAATATAGCTTAATGTTTAAAGGTAATAACTGACATTGTCAATTGGGGGACTCATCCGGGCCTCCTCATATCCGCAACCTAGCGGAACCAGGCAGACTTTATCCATCAGCAAAGGGCGGGAAGGTAGTATCCCCTGTTAGCCGTTTGGTGGTTGGGGATACAGTAGTGCTGATCAGATAAGCGTCTGCTCCGCTTGGTTTGTAGGGATGCTGGTGGGATCCGGAACCGAAAGGTAAGAACGTTAAGCTACTGTCTTTTAAATCTGTTTTAATTTCTGTTTGGTGCCAACTGCGCATGCAACACATGTAACACACGCACACACCTGTACTCTGCATATCTGACCATATTGTTGCAAAACAAGGTTCAAATGAGTCATATTGTGTTTGATTCAGATTGGATTGCTTATCTGTTTAAGTAGGTTTAAAAGTATATTTAAAAGTTGCTGCACAAGCCTTGATATAGTGTTTTTTTTTTTAACTCAGGCCTAAAATAACTTCAGGGGCTTGCATAGTGATTTTTTTTGTGACAAAGGAAGCCGCATGGTCTGTCCTCCATTTTGTGTAACCCTCATAAATGTGGAAGGGGGAGGAGCAGCGGCCATTTTGGGAAGGTCAATTCTTTTCTAAATAGCTGATTTTCAGTCTGCTCATGAATAATCAGCCGTCCTTGGTCAAAAAGAAATCACCATTTATGAGTTACCAATGCATTTATTTAACCCATGCCATAGACAATTACAAATAGATTCAGATGGGGTTTAATAAAAAGTTAATAGTAAGATGAATATTTGATGTAAGAACGACACACAGATATAAAACAAAGTTTTGTTTTGTTTTCTTCTTCTTTACCTCCCCGATTCTGTTAAACTCTGCTTGTTGTAAGATAAGCCATTGAAATGCAAATTAACCTGTGCAACAGTTTTTTTTCCTGGCAGTGAAAGGCCACCTTCACAGACAGTCAAAGGCACATTCATATGCAAATTAGAGGAGAGAATGGGTCTCGGGAGACCAGTGATTAGTACATAGATATAATATTATAATTATGTGTGTGTGTTTATATCAATGTATGTTCTGCAAGATAGCTATCCAATATGAATCATACTATTGGAAGCATTGATTAGTAGATTAATTTAGACCTGCATTTTGTGTATTTTCACATATCTACCTTTCTGTTTGCCATTAGC
This sequence comes from Pseudophryne corroboree, assembly GCF_028390025.1. Taxonomy (NCBI): domain Eukaryota; kingdom Metazoa; phylum Chordata; class Amphibia; order Anura; family Myobatrachidae; genus Pseudophryne; species Pseudophryne corroboree. The sequence continues at coordinate 571,858,465 of NC_086445.1, forward strand.
ATTGATCACGTGCTGAGAAAATTTGTTGCTATTTAGTTAAAAGTAAAAGTAATACTTAAGGGAGCAATTGTAGAACACGCACGCAGCCTGACCCAGTTATAAAGGTTATACAGGAGATACTGTGTGGTGCTTGGTAAACGATTATAGTTAAATATCATTTGCATTTATAGAAGCGTGTTATTTGTGTTACTGCGGGAGTATCCGGCCTGTGTACACGTGTCTCTGACCGAGTGCGAGACAGCGTACGCAACGCAAAGGCCTACACACGTGGCATATATCACGCAACGTGCGTACGGATACGCCCACTAAATACAAATCACACGATAGCATTGTTTTAGTAGGCGATACGGAAGCCACGCGATAATAGCACAAATTTGTTCAGTTTCCAAAATTTAGTTTAAAAAGATCCTCCTCTCGTTGCATTACTCTGGGATTAGCCTGTGTTACCTGAACGAAAGAAATTTTCTGTAGACAAAAATCAAAGTATATATGAAGTGAAAGAGAGTGTGTATGCAAGTAAAGTTTTCTTTGGTGTGAACCCCGGAAATCAAGATCTCGTAGAAGGACACCCGTGAAGTGAACACGTGGTGGCGTGGGAGAAGGCCATCTCACGTTAACAGTGAATAAGGTAAAAGGAGCAATTAGTGTTACAGCAGACCAGAAGGTCAGCGAAAGTCAGAAATCCGTTAAAAGTACCTATACGAAGTTTCTGAAGATCCTGACTTAAGAAAGGTCAGAGGTAGTGAGCGCAGACCTGGGGGTTGGCGCAGTACCCATATAGGCCCGTTTTGAGAATACGCTCCGGCTGAAGGTTTCGCAGCCTAAACAACCGATTCCGCTGGTCGTTCTGCGGATAAGTAATAGTTACTTATACGCAGTGCGACTGTACCGCATGTAATTGTGTGCATTAGTTGGTTACCTTGATACCCATTACGCAATTTGCGTACGCTTTGCGGGATCATAAACACTATTTGTACATTTTGACGTGATTTGTGTAGGTTTTGTTTATTTTAAGGGAGGTTCGCTGATCACTCAGGAATTCTCCAGCAACTGATACTTACTGGGGAGGGTAGCATACTCCCACACGCCCCAGTAAATAGAGGTTACATAGGGGCCCTGGGTTGAGTACGCCAGCGCTGAAGCAGTGTGTGGGCATATTGGTCGACGTGGGCGAGAGTGGGTGAAGGCACTCGTTGGACTTTCACCGTCGCCTTACCTCTGGGAACGTGGTTTTTGTAGGAATTCGCTGAGAAGGCAATACCTGCAAAGAAAGGGGGCCAGTTGCTCAAGTAAGGGACGATCAACCAAGGTTCAGGTTGATATAATTTCGCGGCCAGCAGGGTCGGCGAGGTACATAATGTGTGAAAAATATGGATCACACGCAGAGGTTTTATGCAATGAGTGGGAACGTATGACTGTGAACGATGGGGAGAAGTTTCCCAGGGTAGGCAGTTTTAATCCTGAGGTTTTGCAAAATTTAAGGAGAAGGATATGTCTGATAAAATCCGGCAAGCAACGGATTAGACATTATGATTATTTACAGTTATGGCAACAGGAAGGTGAGATACAAAGGGGATTAGCTCAAGCAGCTGGTTCCCATCTTAGCAGGAAACTGATGGCAACTGGAGAAACAATGGCTACAGAGAATGGCATACTGGGATATGATGATAATAGTGCACTTAATAAATGTATTAATGATGATAATAGTAAGCGTAATAAATGTAATAATGATAGAAGTAAAACTGATAAATGTACAAATTCTAACCCGTGCAAGTTGCACCCCATGTTAAACTTCCCTCAGGATTACAAGCAAGAAAGTGAGCCCAGCACGATGTTTGCACTTTTTCCAGCAGCCATCATACGAGACACCCAGGTGGGCACGGCCCAATCGGTAAAGGCAGTAGTCAAGCCCCCTTACGGAGGGTCAGGTGAGGTCGTGTCCACAGGTAAGTACGGTATTGTATGTTATGCACAGACAATTGCACCTCACATTGTAGAGTATAGAGAGGTAGCGGTTTCTGTATTAATGGATGGTTTAAAGGAAGTGTTGAGAACAAGGGTACAGACCACTCAACCTAATTGGAAAGGTATGTCGGCGGCTACTTTGAGAGAGACCGCTATTGAACATGATCGGAACATCATAAGACACAGGAAGTCACAGGGCGGTAAGCAAATGACAATAAGTAGACAGGCCCTGACAACGAAGCCACATCAGCTTAAGCCCCAGACCCCTGTGGGTAAGTCGAATGTGATAAAATGTTATAACTGCCAGAGGGAAGGGCATTATGCACGGAATTGTATGTTTAGAGACCCACATAAGGTATATAAACCCCCAAGACAACGACATAACGCACGTAATTGTAATCAGGGATCATATAGGAAAAATTTTGGGCCGCACCTGTAATTTGCAGCCAGTGAAGTTGATTATTAGCCTTGATAGTAAGCCTGAGGTTACAGTCGATGTAATTGGTAGGTCATTCCTTGTAGACACAAGGGCGGCCAGGTAAACTCTGTGATTTATCTTTAAATATTTCCTTTTCATCTCTGACGTTCACCAGACAGCTCAAACGTCACATGTCTACTTGGTCTTTTCAGAGGTCTACCCAACCCCAGTATATCTTACCAGCATCGTTGTGTCTGGCCAAACACAAAGGGTGGAGAGTGGAAATACTGGTGGCGGAGACTGTGCAGAGATACCGATGGACATGTTGGTGTGACAGCCTGATGGTGAACGGAAATCTGACAATGTTTCTTTTCTATTGTTCTCTCTCTTTGTTCTTTCATGTTTTACGGATGGTATGTCACACAACAGTTAGACAAATGGTAATGCAAGATTTATGCTCCTTACAGAAAGATCGCTGAGTCGGAAAGAATATCGTATCACTGGAGTGTTCGTTTTGGGAAGACTGAGAGACAGCACTGTTGAAACGACATCTGAGCAAGAAGAACAACAAGACTATAGGACAATTATCGTAACATTTTTCTTTCCCTTCAATTATTTTCGGTACCCCCATTACAACTTTCTCTTTCTCCTCCTGTAAGATGGACTCGCCCCAAGAGACTGCAGTCCGTGTTTTCCTGTTGACCCTGTTGTTGACCAGAGCAGTCTGTTTCGGTGAGAGTACCAGTGAGGTCGAGAAAGGATCTGGAATGGGTTCTGATGACCAGGATGGATTCATAGAATTCCAAGAGCAACACAATCACTGAGCAAAGGCGAGTATCAGAAAACGATCTGGTAGCCATGACACTAGTAGACATTGTGAAGGATTGTTAGCTGAAGAGAACTGTATCTGTAGGAATTGTGACAACATAGTTGAGGACGGGTGCATCCAGAGATGTCAGTCCAGCATTAATATCAATATGGACCGTCATCCATTGAGTGACTATCATTCATTAGTGGGTAAGGTTTTAAACCAAACAGAATGCTGGGTGTGCTCACAAGTACCTCAAGGTCATAGAAAGTCAGGACTAGTGCCATACTCTTTAACGATAGATGAGGTACTTGAATTAAGGGGTGGGAGACCAGTGGACAAGAAATTTAATATTTCTAGGCCTCCTAGTTTGAAGCTCCACCAATATCATGTGGATAGGTCCTTAGTATGTTTTAACATTTCCAATCCCCGAAAGCCGGGAAATTGGGAGGTGACATGGAACAACCAAACCATGACATTCTCACACAGAGCCGATAGAATGCCCATTGACTCAGAGCTTATACGCTAAATAGCCAACAGTGGGAGATATTTCCATTATAGGTACACTCTAGGAAGTAGGCCCATGCGAGTTGGAGAAGTATCACCAGGATACTGTGCGCATATCATACAACCTGATATGTGTACTAGTCAGATGAGAGAGTTAGGGATAGGATTCTTTACCTGGAAGGTTTGTAATATGGTGATGACATATTCTGTCCCATATGTCCTCCCCGATGATGCATATTTCATATGTGGGAGGAAGGCGTATAAGTGGCTTGCCCCAAACTCAGAGGGATTGTGTTAAATTGGAAGAGTGTTACCGGAAGTAATGACCATTACCCATGATAGAATGAAAGACGTTCACCGCAATACTCAAGCTCCTTACACTCACACCCATTACGAATACATTGTAAAGAGACACCTTATAGATAGGACAGAGCATGCAGCCTCTGATTTGATCCACAAATCCACCGGGATTCAACTCCTGCTCACGCTAGATATCACCCGTACCGCCAGAGGAGTTCTAAATTTTAGGTATATTACCGCGCTAGCGAACCTGATAGACAATATCACCGAGATGTATGATGACACCTTCAGGTATACTGGGAGAGAATTGCAAGCTTACAAAACGGAACTGATCCAGAACAGGATGGTTCTAAATGACATCACAGCAGTGACAGGCAGGTATTGTGTCACCCTAGCAACTCAGTATGGTGTAAAGTGTTGTACGTATATCACAAACATCACTGAGGACCCAACTGAGGTCATAGATCAAAAGATGGACGATATCTTGCAATTGAAGTGGGAGTTCCGAAGGAGACACAACCTTACCCTTGCTTCTGTGGGTAATGAACTGACCGGCTGGGTATCATGGTTGAACCCACGCAATTGGTTCTCAGGTTTAGGAGAATGGGCTCAAAATGTTATCGTTACTGTAGGGAAATTCCTCTTATGTATCCTAGGAGTTGTCATAATGATTGGTTTGATATTCAGATGTGTTCGAATTTTAATGAATTGCAAGCGTAGTACCAAATTGATGAGTTTGAGGAGCGAGGGCATTGTAACAACAACTAGTTTAATTTATGACCCATCAATCGAGACAATGTTGTGATAAGACGTGATTCCACGGTCCGTTTCTTTCACCCGTTTCTCCTTTGTTTTTCTCCAAGGTAAAAAGACACCCACTCGGAAGAAGAATTTGATGACCCATTATACAGACCATTGATGAACTGTTTCACCGACAATTGATGAACCCTTAGAGACTTTAATTTTTATGGACACTTGAAGAGCTTTGCTTGCCACACAGCAAAGATACAGCAATCCGGACAAGATTTCAACAAGACATCAACAAGACTCCAACAGACGCCCAAGGACGACCACATATATATAATCATACGAATGCATTTATAACGCATGTTTCTTATCTTCATCTCTTCTATCTTCAGGTAGTGGCACACATAGTCGACAGGTAATATAGACACATATATTAGCGCTCACATATTTTCCCCCTTCATGTATCATCAACTAATGTGCACCCCATTTGTTGGAACTAAAAGCCGAAAAGAGCTCGGTAGAGTTTGTTAGCCCACTTACAGACCCTTAATACGGGATAAGAAGGATTCAATGTATACTTCGCAATACCTCGAAGCTTATTTTTAGAACATGTACGGCACGATGATACATGACCCCTCAGACATGGATTTCATACATACATGCTTTTTACTATCTCACTAGGTCATACATTTCCCACCTTCTCCTCTCCTCCCTACTCCCAATCATAATAAGGTATTTCATGGTAATATATATTTTTCTGCTTAATTGTTTAGATAGTGGCAGTTATTGTTGACTGCCAAAGGGTGGACTGTCAAAGTCGAAAAATATCATGAACCACTTGCCTTGTACTAACCCCTCATGCACATGCCCGCTGCACGTGCATACGCTCTGCCGTGAGTGCACATATCCGCAATTTGCGTAAGATCGCTCCGGCGATCACGCGCGGTGTATGCGCATTTACGGTAGAGTTTGTGAGCGTCTAGCGTGCGACCCGATCATAACATATTTAACCCATATAGTGTGTTTTATAGATAATATTCCCCTTAACAATATCAGCAAGTATGTTTAGTTTAAACGGTTCTTGGACAGAGAAATTCCTCTTTGCATGATGGGAAGGGTCAGATAAAGGTTGAACGGTGGTGTCTAGTATTTAGCTGTAGAGTATTTTAATAGTAACATTTCGGTGTTGGTTAGGAAGAGATTGCTCGCTCCTGCGTATAGTTATGTACAAAAGTAGTTTATAGACATTTACTGTATTTGCTGTTCATTATCCATGCGGGGGGAATCCATAGGATACCACCCACTACAGCAGTTGGGGAGAGACACAGCCCACCTGTTCGAACCCACCTATGACCTTTTGTTATAATGCAGAGACACATTCCTGTGTCCAATGAACCATGAGATTATAGGGACCATTGTATTGTTACTGTATGCTGTGTATATAAGGACCACCGTTGCTGGGCCAGTCACTCACTCTCTCTGCAAGGTTTTCACATTGAAGGCTGAGGGCTGGATCCAGGACGCGCTTGCGAATCATTCCCACGTGTGTAAGTTCTCTGTAGCCATTTTGTTATCCTCTGTGTTTGCCATTTGTTCTCATTGTGTACTCATTCTGTTTGCTTGTGTTTGCGATCGTTCGCTATTGTTCATATTATTCCTTGTTATTCTGTTTAGATTTTTATGTTAGATCTGTAGTGTATAAGCTGTATTGTTTTCCCCTTTTTACTCTAAAGCAATTCACGAAGGTGTTAGAGCCTGAGTGGTTTTTAAATCCAAACAAGGTCTTGCGTATTCACTAGTTACTGTAAAGGGTTTTCTTAGTGTCTCAATCGCTCAAACAGCTTTCATATTATCAGGGTTAATAAGCATTACATCATTATAGTATTACATTGCCAAGGTTTAAAGTGTAAGCATACCCTTATGGTGTGTTGTTACTAAGGTTTACTGTGTATCATTCCGTGAGCCTACGTGTCGCTCGTGCGTCGCGCCACCGCCTAGTGTCTGCTACGCTAAGTGCGTACCCTTACGGTACTCAGTGCGCCAATAGCGTACTTAGTCCGTAATAGAATATAGCTTAATGTTTAAAGGTAATAACTGACATTGTCAGACGCACGTCTAATACCAGCATAGTTGTTATGGCGTCAGTAATCCGCTTTGCATCTGGGTGACTGCTGCTGCTTCATCTTCCTTGCAAAGATTGTTGAAAAGTCAATTGTTTCATTAAACTACAAGTAGTCTTCCTGGTCCCCTTCTGGGATGAAGACGATCGACTCCCAGCAGCAACAGCAGTAGGCGTAGCACTCAAGGATCCTGTGGAGGAATCCCGGATAGGAGAGGAGTCAGCCATGCCTATGAAATGGGATACAGGACGATTACTTCCAATCCTGATTGAGGAGGAGATTGACGACAAGGAGGGTGTTGGTGGTAGGGATTTCAGGCACTTGGATCCTACAAAGAAAAAGGATCTAGGTGTCGCCAGGCTGTTTATGTTCTTATCCAAAGTTTTGGAATTTGTCAACAACTTGTGATGGACGCACTGCAAGTGGCGTAATAGGGAGGAGGTTCCTAGGTGGTTAAGGTCCCTACCTCTACTTACAATGCTTCTACAAAGGCTACATATAGTTAAACAGTGATTGTCTAGGTTTGGGAAGAAATATTTTCACACATAGGAGGTGGATCTTTTTGTCTTTTACCAAGGCATGAAGAGAATGGGCTTGTTTTTCATACCGTGGGCAACAACTGTCTCCACTGGGGCCTTATTTAAACAAACTACATCCCCATCATCAAAATCCTCATTGTCATCAACATTCTCATTAGCCCCAGCTACACCAATATCCCCCTCATCCTGGTGTACTTCTACAGTGACATCCTCAATCTCAACATGTGGACGTGTGCTGCTCTTCTCACCACTTGCAGAGGGCGTGCAAATGGTGGAAGGAGCCTCCTCTTCCGGTACAGTATGGTTAGACATGGCAACTGTGGACACAGTGTTGGGGTTTAGAGTGGCGGAGGGGGACAGAGGAGAAGGGGGCCACAGAGTCGAGAGCAGAGGTTAGGGAAGAGTTATAAAAGGGGGCTGCCTGGTTGGGACAGGTCATGGTGGAAAGAGGACAGAGGAATGTCTATAGGGAGGACAGGATAGCGGGGTCGAGAAACCTGAGATTGTGTCTGGTGATGGTAGGTCTGGGCGTGGAGAGGAGAGGGTAAAAGAAAGCAGATGGAGGTCAGAGAAAGGGAAGGAAGTGTTAGAGAAATCAGAGAGATCAGATCGGAGGGTGAAGACAAGGTCAACGGAGTGGTCGAGATTGTGAGTATGGGTGGAGGTCCATTGAGAAAGTTCAAAGAAGGAGGAAAGGGCAAGAAGATTAGTGAAAGCTGCATTAGTGATGTCAATAGGGATGGTAAAGTCACAGAGGATGACAGAGGGGAGGTCGGAGGAGAGAAAGTGAGGAAGCCAGGCAGCAAATTGTCAAGGAACGGTGAACAGCGGCCAGGGGGCGGCAGATCACTACCACAAGGAGGTGAATGGGGTAGAAGAGCTGGATACTGTGGACCTCAAAGGTGGAGAAGGTGAGGGGGGGCTCAGGTGGGATGACATGAAAGGTGCAGTTTGGGAAGAAAAGGATGCCCACTCCTCCACCCTGGCGATCATCAGGTCTGACTGAGTGGGTGAAGGAGAGGCCTCCATAGAAGAGGGCAGCAGGGGAGGTGGTGTCAAAGAAGAAGAGCCAGGTTTCAGTGATGGTGAGAAGGTTAAAAGAGTGAGAGCTGAAGAGGTCGTGGATAGCTGGCAGCTTGTTGCAGATTGATCTAGCATTCCAGAGTGCACAGGAGAAAGGAAGGGAGGGGACAGGGGATATGGGGATATAGTAGGGGAAGTATAGTTCTGACGTACCACTTAGCAATATTTTAGCAATACTTTGCTTTATCGTTATCCCACACTTTGTGATTGACGCACAAATCTCTGTCAGCAAAAACTAGAATAGGTCACACACTGAGGTTGGACAGAGCATCCTATACACAGTCCCTTATAGACAGAGCACACCTATACATAGCCACAGTATTATGTAGAGCACCCTATACACTGCCCCTTATGGACAGAGAACACCTATACACAACCACAGTATGCAGAGCACCCCTATATTACACAGCCCCCAAACAGAGCACACCTACACACAGCTTATATTTATAAGCACCCCTATACAGTACACAGCCCCACGTGGCAGCCCCTTGATGTATTTGAAATAAATCAAATCAGTCACACAGCGCAGCCCAAAAAGGTTACACAAGCCCCAGCCCTCCGCTCCAAGTCTCCTGCCCCCTTCCTTAACCCTAGCCTGCTTGCCCACCTAAACTAAGTTCTAGCTTTGTTTGTTTGTTTGTTTTAACAGCACACAGCATGGACACGTCCGCTCTGTGCACTCTCCAATGCCAGAATGCAGATGGCGCGGAGACGCGGAGCTTATATAGAGTCCAAAACCCACGAGAATCTGACAGCGGGATGCTGACATTTTGCCTCAATGACGTAGTCGAGGCGGGTGTGATAATCTGAGCTGGGCGCGGATCCTGGCTCAGATCGGCAAATTCGGGTGTGTTCGGGTCTCAGAGAACCGAACCCGCTCATCTCTAATATACACACACATGATGTTATATACATACTATACTCAAAATCAAACCTTCTTAAGCAAAATAGTTAAAATAATAAAGTATCCCCTGACAATTCCCCTCCCTCCTCCTCCCTCCTCCTCCCTCTGTAGAATCACATTGAGCAATTACCATAAAGCTTTAACCCACTAGCTAGCGTCCGACTGTGAGGAGAGTTTATACCTCCTAATGCTCCTCATGAACAGCAAGCGTATACAGGAGGAGAGAGCACACAGCATGCGCACGTCACGTGCGGGTGGGTTCCCATTTGTTAATAGGCAGGGGTAGGCAGAGTGCAGCACCGGCGCCAGGAAGTATCGGCTGTCAGTGGGAACCACAGTGCAGCGCTGCAATTCGGTAATAGAGATCTGATCTGTGGCAGGGGGCCCTTTCAGACAGGGGGGCCCAGGGTACTTTCCCCCAGACACCCATTATTCCGGCTCTGCCCCTAGTATGTCTTTTGGGATCCTATGTTACTGCTCTGTGAAGTATAGTGGGCCTAATTCAGATATGATCGCAGCAGCAAATGTGAAAGCTAATGGACAAAACCATGTGCACTGCAGGTGTAGCAGATATAACATTTGCTGAGAGAATTAGATTTGGGTGAGGTGTGTTCAAACTGAAATCTTAATTGCAGTGTAAAATAAAACAGCCTGGGTCACAGTTCTGATCCACGCATTCCGCTGTGAGGTCCGACGAGACCCTAAGCCCCTTTAATCCTGGCTAGGATCCAACTGGACAACCTCACGTTGGTTTCATCAGAATCGGTGCAGGGCTGTCCAAATACATAACCGGACAGACAAACATACATACATACAAACAAACAAACAAACAAACAAACAAACAAACCAATGAATTTTATATATAAGATATATGGCCCTGGCCCGGAAAGGGGTGGAATTGTTTTAGTTTAAACTCCACCAGTATTTTAAATTGGATAATGAAGGATATGAGGTCCAGATCCATCAAGCCATGTAGGAGCCTATGAGGAAAAAATATATATACATATTTTCACATATATAGTGGGTTCGGTTCGTCGAGATCTGAACCCCCCGAACTTCACCTATTTTACACGGGTCCGAGGCAGCCTCGGATCTTCCCGCCTTGCTCGGTTAACTCGAACAAGGCCGAACGTCATCATCCCGCTGTTGGATTCTCGCGAGATTCGTATTCTATATAAAGAGTTGCGCGTCGCCGCCATTTTCACTCGTGCATTGGAGATTGAACGGAGAGGACGTGGCTACGTTCTCTGCCTGAAAAGCTCCATATCTGTGCTCAGTGTGCTGCAAATATCTGTGCTCAGTGTGCTGCAAATATCTGTGCTCAGTGTGCTGAAAATATCTACGTTCTCTGCCTGAAAAGCTCCATATCTGTGCTCAGTGTGCTGCAAATATCTGTGCTCAGTGTGCTGCATTTTGGTGACCAACAGTATATAGTTGTACAGTACAGTAGGCCATTGCTGTATGTTGCAGCTCCGTGTCACTGCAAGTATCCATTCAATATCTGTGCTGCATTTTTGTGAGCAGTATATATAGTAGTACAGTGCAGCATTTTGGTGACCAACAGTATATAGTTGTACAGTACAGTAGGCCATTACTATTGATATAATAATATTACTGGCATATAATTCCACACATAAAAAAATAGAGAACAAAAATGTGGAGGGTGAAATAGGGAAAGATCAAGATCCACTTCCACCTAGCGCTGAAGCTGCTGCCACTAGTCATGGCCGAGACGATTCAATGCCATCAACGTCGTCTGCCAAGGCCCATGCCCAATGTCATAGAGTGCATGTAAAATCCAAAAAACTAAAGTTCAGTAAAATGACCCAAAAATCTAAATTAAAAGCGTCTGAGGAAAAGCGTAAACTTGCCAATATGCCATTTACGACACGGAGCGGCAAAGAACGGCTGAGGCCCTGGCCTATGTTCATGGCTAGTGGTTCAGCTTCACATGAGGATGGAAGCACTCATCCTCCCGCTAGAAAACTGAAAAGAGTTAAGATGGCAAAAGCACAGCAAAGAACTGTGTGTTCTTCTAAATCACAAATCCCCAAGAAGAGTCCAATTGTGTCGGTTGCGATGCCTGACCTTCCCAACACTGGACGGGAAGAGGTGGCTCCTTCCACCATTTGCACATTCCCTGCAAGTGCTGGAAGGAGCACCCACAGTCCAGTTCCTGATAGTCAAATTGAAGATGTCACTGTTGAAGTACACCAGGATGAGGATATGGGTGTTGCTGGCGCTGAGGAGGAAATTGACAAGGAGGATTCTAAAGGTGAGGTGGTTTGTTTAAGTCAGGCACCCGGGGAGACACCTGTTGTCCGTGGGATGAATATGGCCCTTGACATGCCTGGTCAAATTACAAAAAAAATCACCTCTTCGGTGTGGAATTATTTTAACAGAAATGCGGACAACAGGTTTCAAGCCGTGTGTTGCCTTTGTCAAGCTGTAATAAGGAACATCCTCACCTGGAGCGCATTCATCAGAAGTCATTGACAAGTTCAAAAACTTTGGGTGACAGCGGAAGCAGTCCACTGACAACTAAATACCTTCCTCTTGTACCCAAGCTCCTGCAAACCACACCACCAACTCCCTCAGTGTCAATTTCCTCCTTAGACAGGAACGCCAATAGTCCTGCAGGCCATGTCACTGGCAAGTCTAACGAGTACTCTCCTAACTGGGATTCCTCCAATGGATCCTTGAGTGTAACGCCTACTGCTGCTGGCGCTGCTGTTGTTGCTGCTGGGAGTCGATCGTCATCCCAGAGGGGAAGTCGGAAGACCACTTGTACTACTTCCAGTAAGCAATTGACTGTCCAACAGTCCTTTGCGAGGAAGATGAAATATCACAGCAGTCATCCTGCTGCAAAGCGGATAACTGAGGCCTTGGCAGCTGTGTTGGTGTTAGATGTGTGTCCGGTATCCACCGTTAATTCACAGGGACTTAGAGAATTTCTTGAGGTAGTGTGTCCCCAGTACCAAATCCCATCTAGGTTCCACTTCTCTAGGCAGGCAATACCGAGAATGTACACAGACGTCAGAAAAAGACTCACCAGTGTCCTAAAAAATGCAGTTGTACCCAATGTCCACTTAACCACGGACATGTGGACAAGTGGAGCAGGGCAGACTCAGGACTATATGACTGTGACAGCCCACTGGGTAGATGTATTGCCTCCCGCAGCAACAACAGCAGCAGCAGTGGCACCAGTAGCAACATCTCGCAAACGCCAACTCGTTCCTAGGCAGGCTACGCTTTGTATCACCGCTTTCCATAAGAGGCACACAGCTGACAACCTCTTACGGAAACTGAAGAACATCATCACAGATTGGCTTATCCCAATTGGACTTTCCGGGGGATTTGTGACATCGGACAATGCCATCAATATTGTGTGTGCATTACATGTGGGCAAATTCCAGCACGTCCCATGTTTAGCACATACATTGAATTTGATGGTGGAGAATTTTTTATAAATGACAGGGGCGTACAAGAGATGCTGTCGGCGGCCCAAAGAATTGCGGGCCACTTTCGGTATTCAGCCACCGCGTGCCGAAGACTGGAGCACCAGCAAACACTCCTGGACCTGCCCCGCCATCATCTGAAGCAAGAGGTGGTAACGAGGTGGAATTCAACCCTCTATATGCTTCAGAGGATGGAGGAGCAGCAAAAGGCCATTCAACCCTATACATCTGCCTACGATATAGGCAAAGGAGGGGTAATGCACCTGACTCAAGCGCAGTGGAGATTGATTTCAATGTTGTGCAAGGTTCTGCAACCCTTTGAACTTGCCACACGTGAAGTCAGTTCAGACACTGCCAGCCTGAGTCAGGTCATTCCCCTCATCAGGCTTTTGCAGAAGGAGCTGGAGAGATTGAAGGAGGAGCTAAAACGGAGCGATTCCGCTAGGCATGTGGGACTTGTGGATGGAGCCCTTCATTCGCTTAACCAGGATTCACGGGTGGTCAATCTGTTGAAATCAGAGCACTACATTTTGGCCACCGTGCTCGATCCTAGGTTTAAAGCCTACATTGTATCTCTCTTTCCGGCAGACACAAGTCTGCACATGTTCAAAGACCTGCTGGTGAGACACTTGTCAAGTCAAGCGGAACGTGACCCGCCAACAGCTCCTCCTTCATTTTCTCCCGCCACTGGAGCTGCCAGGAAAAGGATCAGATTTCCAAAACCACCCGCTGGTGGTGATTCAGGACAGTCAGGAGCGAAAACTGACATCTGGTCCGGACTGAAGGACATGCCGATTACTGACATGTCGTCTACTGTCACTGCATATGATTCTGTCACCATTGAAAGAATGGTGGAGGATTATATGAGTGACAGCATCCAAGTAGGCACGTCAGACAGTCCGTACGTATATTGGCAGAAAAAAGAGGCAATTTGGAGGCCCTTGCACAAACTGGCTTTATTTTACCTAAGTTGCCCCCCCTCCAGTGTGTACTCCGAAAGAGTGTTTAGTGCAGCCGGTCACCTTGTCAGCGATTGGCGTACGAGGTTACTTCCACAAAATGTGGAGAAGATGATGTTCATCAAAATTAATTATAATCAATTCCTCCGTGGAGACATTCACCATCAATTGCCTCCAGAAAGTACACAGGGACCTGAGATGGTGGATACCAGTGGGGATGAATTAATACTCTGTGAGGAGGGGGATGTACACAGTGAAAGGGGTGAGGAATCGGAGGATGATGATGAGGTGGACATCTTGCCTCTGTAGAGCTAGTTTGAGCAAGGAGAGATTGATTGCTTCTTTTTTTGGTGGGGGCCCAAACCAACCAGTCATTTCAGCCACAGTCGTGTGGCAGACCCTGTGGCTGAAATGATGGGTTTGTTAAAGTGTGCATGTCCTGTTTATACAACATAAGTGTGGGTGGGAGGGCCCAAGGACAATTCCATCATACACCTCTTTGCTCATTGGGATATTTTTCTGTACCCTTCCCCAGATTTGTGCCTCGAGACAATTCTGTCTCGGAGGTCTACAGACATTTCCTTTGACTTCATGCTTGGTTTGTGCTCAGACATGCACTGTCAAGCGTTTGACCTTATATAGACAGGTGTGTGCCTTTCCAAATCATGTCCAATCAACTGAATTTACCACAGGTGGACTCCAATTAGGCTGTAGGAACATCTCAAGGATGATCAGTGGAAACAGGATGTACCTGAGCTCAATTTTGAGCTTTATGGCAATGGCTGTGAATACTTATGTAAATGTGATTTCTTAGTTTATTTGTAATAAATTTGCACAAATCTCAAAAAAAACATGTTACTACATTGTCATTATAGGGTATTGTGTGTAGAATTTTGAGGGAAAAAATTAATTTATTCCATTTTGAAATAAGGCTGTAACATAAAATGTGGAAAGTAAAGCGTCGTGAATACTTTCCGGATGCACTGTATATATGTGTATATATATATATATATATATACACACACACACACACACACACACACACACACACACACACACACACACACACACCCTTAGGGGTTTTATGCACTTTACCTAATTGACCAGACTCTGAGTGTCGCTTGATCCTTTGCTTGTGTGTGTATATATGTATGGCACTAGGAACGTCCACGCAAAGGACAATCTTGCTCCTCTGCCCTCCCCAGGGATGTCGTCCCTTGTAATTATGTCTTTGAAAAATGAGGCGGCACTCGGAGACTTTCAAATAATGACAACTAGTATTGGTGCAAAATCTGAATCATACTGTGTGTGTGTATATATATATATATATATATATATATATGTATGTATGTATGTATGTATGTATATATATATATATATATGTATAATATATATATATATATATATATATATATATATATTTATATATGCGACTCTCTGACTGACTGACTCATCACTAATTCTCTTGTTTCCCGATATGTTCGGAAGCTGAAATTGTAATATTGGTATTCTTCAGGTGGGACATAGGATTTTAATAAAACTCCCCTAAGGGGATGAAAAAGGGGTTGACATAATGACATAATTACCTATGTGTGGCTTATGTTACTTGAGCGATAACGTCTAAACCATAGGTCTGCAAACTCGGTCCTCATTACCCCACACAGTGAATGTTTTGCAGGTAACCCAGCAGGTGCACAGGTGTATAAATTACTCACAGACACATTTTAAAAGGTCCGCAGGTGGAGTTAATTATTTCACTTGTGATTCTGTGAGAACATGCACTGTGTGTGGTAATGAGGACCGAGTTTGCAGACCTATGGTCTAAACCACAAGTTCTCAAACTCGGTCCTCAGGACCCCACACAGTACATGTTTTGCAGGTCTCCTCACAGAATCACAAGTGAAATAATTAGCTCCACCTGTGGACCTTTTAAAATGTGTCAGTGAGTAATTAATACACCTGTGCACCTTCTGGGTTACCTGCAAAACATGCACTGTGTGGGGTCCTGAGAACTGAGTTTGAGACAATCAGATCAAAATTTGGATTGCGTCTTCAGTGTGTAGAATTTAATAAACTACAAAAATGTGAAAGCCCTCACTCACTCACTCACTCACTCACTCACTCACTCACTCTCTGACTGACTCATCACTAATTCTCTTACTTACTGATATGTTAGGAAGCTGAAAATTAACATAGGCATTCTACAGGTGGGAAATAGGAAAACTTCGTAATCAGTATTTTAATAAACCTCCCCTAAGGGGATGAAAAGGGGGTTGACATAATGACATAATTACCGATGCGTGGCTTGTGTTGCGTGAACAAAAACACCGAAATGGACAATTGGATTAAAATTTAGATGTACTTCCAGTGTGTAGAATTTAATAAACTACAAAAAAATCACAAACATGTGAAAGCCCTCACTCACTGACTGACTGACTCATCACTAATTCTCTTACTTCCCTATATGTTAGGAAGATGAAATGTAACATAGGAATTCTTCAGGTGGGAAATAGGAAAACTATTTAATCAGAATTTTAATAAACCTCCCGTAAGGGGATAAAAAGGGGGTTGACATAAAGACATCATTAATGATACATGGCTTGCGTTGCGTGAATGATAACTCCGAAACGGACAATCGGATCAAAATTTGGACTGCATCTCCAGTGTGCAGAATGTAATAAACTACAAAAATGGTCCTGTCACTTTTTACCATATCTGCTACAGGTAACGCCAAGAATCATGGATTAATATTTACAATACTTATATATGGGATGTTTGATGACATGTATGGTGCATGTGGGAATATCTAAAGTCATGCATGAGGTGTTTGATAGGTATGTGATGGGAATTGCATCTGTGTAGATGAAAGGGAGTGTATATCATCTCCTCAGTTCAATAGCGATTGTGGATGATCTGACGACATGCTGTGATGTTTACCTTTTCTTACAGTATATGCATCGATAACAAACATATTTAGGTGTGTGTGGGGGTGGATGGTCTTTGCTCCAGGTGAACTTAAATAAATGCTGCTAGTCCTATATTCATCGTCATCATTAAATATCATCATTGGGTTATTATTATTATTATTATTATTATTATTATTACATTTTATTTATAAGGCGCCACATGTGTTTCGCAGCGCCGTACAAAGGACAGTACAGGGAGACAAACATAGCATTACAGTAAATAAATAACAGAAATAGAGTACAGGTAACAGAGCACCACACGTTCTCAAGACATAATACAGCTAAGATGTAAGTATTGATGGAGTGCTCATCGTACTACTAGAGGCTGATGGCCATAGATAGAGATGAGCCTTTACTAGCAGGATAAAGATGGTCGTTGAGTAGGGGAGAGCTGCGAGTGAAATGTGTTGAGATGAGGAAAGAGGGCCCTGCTCTGAAGAGCTAACAATCTAGTGGGGAGGGGCGACAGACAGACGACAAGAGGTGCAGGCAAGTGGGAGGTAGCCTGATGGCAGTATGCAAGCAAAGCTGAGATGTTCACGGCATGAGGCAGGGGGGTGGGTGCGCGGCTTCAGCACTGGGTTATGCATCGGGAGGGTATGCTTTGATGAATAGGTGGGTTTTTAGTGCCCGTTTGAAGCTTTGCAAGGTCGGGGAGAGTCTAATGGAGCGGGGGAGTGCGTTCCACTGAAGGGGTGCAGCACGGGCAAAATCCTGAACTCGTGCATGGGAAGCAGTGACCAGGGCGGTGGAGAGGCGACGGTCATTGGTCGACCGTAGGGGGCGGGAGGGAGTATGAAGGGAAAGGAGGTTGGAGATGTAGGGAGCAGTGGAATTAGAGATGGCCTTGTATGTGAGGGTGAGGAGTTTAAAGAGGATTCTGTAGGGGAATGGGAGCCAGTGTAGATTTTGTCGAAGGGGAGTGGCAGATGTGGTGCGGCGGGAGAGGAAGATAAGCCTAGCTGCGGAGTTCAGGACAGATTGGAGGGGAGCAAGCGAGGCCAGTGAGGAGAACATTGCAGTAGTCAAGTTGTGAGATGACCAGTGAGTGGATGATGAGTTTAGTTGCACTCTGGGAGAGATATGGCCTGATACGAGCAATGTTGCGTAGCTGGAACGACAGGATTGTGCCAGAGCTTGGATGTGGGGTGCAAAGGAGAGGGAGGAGTCAAGAGTGACGCCCAAGCAGCGGAGTTGGGGAACGGGGGAGATGGTGGTATTGTCAACAATGATGGAGATATTGGTCGGGGGTGTTGCTCTGGATGGGGGGAAGATGATGAGTTCAGTTTTGTCCATGTTGAGCTTCAGAGAGCGTTCAGACATCCAGGAGGAGATTGCGGAGAGGCAGCTGGAAACCTGAGAGAGGACAGAGGGGGACAGATCAGGAGAGGAGAGGTAGAGTTGTGTGTCATCAGCATAAAGGTGGTATTGAAGGCCAAATGAGTTAATGAGCGCACCCAGGGAAGAGGTGTACAGGGAGAACAGAAGGGGTCCAAGGACAGAACCCTGAGGGACACCAACAGGAAGGATGGAAGGGTGTGAGGTGGTGCTGGAGGCAGACACAGAGAAGGAGCGGTTAGTGAGGTAAGAAGAAAACCAGTCAAGGACAGTGCTAGAGAGGCCAGCGTTTTGGTGTGTGCGGAGGAGGAGAGGATGATCTACGGTGTCAGAGGCAGCAGAGAGGTCCAGAAGGATAAGCAGAGAGAAGTGGCCCCTGGATTTGACTCAAAGCAGGTCATTGGTGACTTTCACCAGGGCAGTCTCAGTTGAGTGGAGTGGGCGAAAGCCAGATTGTAGTGTATCGAGGATGGAGTTGTCAGAGAGGTAGCTTGTGAGACGGCTGTAGACTAGTCGTTCAAGTAATTTGGAGGTGAAGGGGAGAAGAGAGATGGGGCGGTAGTTAGTGGGTGATGAGGGGTCGAGGTTGGATTTTTTGAGAATAGGTGAGACCAGAGCATGTTTGAATGGCGAGGGGAAGATGCCGGTAGAGAGGGACAGGTTAAAGAGGTGAGCAAGGTGGGAGCAGGCAGTGGGGGAGAGGGAGCGGAGAAGACGGGAGGGTTATAATGAAATCATTGCTTTTTTTCCCATGTAGCATCTAACTGGAGGGTTACAAATCACTAACCAACCAATTTGTAATTTTCAATGTAGAGTTGTCAGTCTCTGAATATGCTCTGATGTACACGCAGTGATTATTGATGTTTAATGTGAAGCTGTATTAGTAGTATACAAATGTGTGACTACAGAGGAATTCAAATGTGCTCCTTTTCAGAGTTTTACTTCTTATATGGAAACACAGGATGATCCTGTATTTAGAAAGTTTAGACAGGGTTTATTTTTATGCTTGGATGAATTTCCTTGTATAGTCCTTCACTATGGGATCTATTTTTCATTGGTGGCAGTGTTGACCTGTAAACTATCACTTAATATTTGGGTGAAAAGATTTATGAGATTTATTGTCAATTTGTCAAAGCCCACTTATCGAGACAGTGGGTCCAATAATAGCCTATCCTGGCAAGGAACAAAAAGTAAAGTGATACTGTAGCTTACATTATCACTTTTCTGCTGGCTTCAGACCCAGCATACCAGGGCCTGATCAAGGGTACCGGATGCCATATGCTAATACACTTATAGTGCCTCATGTAATGTCACTAAATCCAGAGCACATTCCATACAGTATGTATGCTCAGGAGATCCATATTGCACTGCACATATGTACTGTAGGTAATGAAAGTTATACAACTGACGTGTTTGATCTTAGCATCCAATGATGCTTGTAGAGCGTAAATGAGACTTTGGATTCTGTGGAATATGAGGAAGACTGAAAAGATAATCACATGCAGCTAACCAGATTGTGCTGTAGCACAATGTGCATGAACTAAAGGTCTTAGCAGTAAATTTCATGGTCACATCACCACAGCTATCTAGTAGGTACTTTCGGAACTTCCCTCACCACCGCTGCTGGATAACTAACAGGCTTCTTTAATTAAGCTGTGTGGCCGTTGCCAACATGAATTAATTTTATTTCCTGGCTACCAACTGCATAGTGCCCCCCATGTCCAGGATCCCTAGGCTGTAGCATAGTGGTTGATCAGGCACTGCAACATACCTACTGTGCAAGTGTAGCCACCAGGCTGTACATGTGCAAGTATAGGCTGATCCCTTTCTGGCAAAAACATGGGTGGTCATTCCGAGTTGTTCGCTCGCTAGCTGCTTTTAGCAGCATTGCACATGCTAGGCCGCTGCCCTCTGGGAGTGTATCTTAATTTAGCAGAATAGCGAACGAAAGATTAGCAGAATTGCTACTAAATAATCCCTTGCAGTTTCTGAGTAGCTCCAGACCTACTCCTAGATTGCGATCACCTCAGTCCGTTTAGTTCCTGGTTTGATGTCACAAACACGCCCTGCGTTCGGCCAGCCACTCCCCCATTTCTCCAGCCACTCCTGCGTTTTTGCCTGATACTCCTGCGTTTTTTAGCACACTCCCGGAAAACGCTCAGTTACCACCCAGAAATGCCCCTTTCCTGTTAATCACTCACCGATCAGCAGTGCGACTGAAAAGCACCGCACGAACAACAGCAAAACTGATAAGTTTTTAGTTAATTAACTAAGCGCATGCGCGCTGCGTACCATGCACATGCGCATTTAGCAGCAAATCGCAGCATAGCGAAAATCGGCAACGAGCGAACAACTCGGAATGACCACCATTGTGCAAAGGTACCGTATTGGCTACAGTGGCTAATGCCATTTAAACATGGCTTTGGCACTAAATGCCCTTGACAACTGTTTAATGTTGCAAGTTTTCTGCTTCCTATGCGAGACTTTAATAGAATATCATTAAAATGTCAAATCCAAAGAATGGAGTCTCGCTTTTTCTCAAACTCTGTTCAACATATCTGTTTAACTTCAACTTATTTATCTCCACTGGCATCTTTCCCTTGCCTATGAAACATGCTCTTGTCTCACCTATTATTAAAAAACCCAACCTCAACACGTCGTCACCCACTAGCTACCGCCCAATTTCTCTTCTCCCTTTCACCTCCAAACTATTTGAGCAACTTGTCTACAACTGTTTCACCAGCTACCTCTCTGAAAGCTCAATCCTTGATCCTCTCCAAACTATATTTTTCACACTAATGAAATTGCCCTGGAAACTCCCCAATGACCTGCTTTTGGCCAAATTCTGGGGCCACTTCTCTCGGCTCATCTTCCTGGACCTCTTTACGGTCTTTGGCACTGTGGATCATCCTCTCCTACGCAATCTTCAGACCACTGGTATCTCTAGCATCATCCATGCCTGGTTCACCTGTTACCTCACCAACACTCCTTCTCCGTGTCTGCCTCCAGCTCCACTTCACCCACTTCCATCTTTCCCATTGGTGTCCTTAGCTCCCTGCTCTTCTCCCTGTACACCTCTTCCCTGGGAGAACTCATCAATGCCTTTGGCCTCCAATACCACCTCTATGCCGACAACATGCAACTATACCTCTCCTCTCTTGACCTTTCCCCTTCCGTCTTCTCCTGGGTATACAGCTGCCTCTCCACTGTCACCTCTTGATATTTGGGCACTCTCTGAAGCTCAACATGGACAAATCTGAACAGTCCATATTCCCCTCCTGACAGTGCCCCCCCCCGCCCCCCATCTCTTTATCACCATCATCTCTCCTGTTCCCCAACTCCGCTGCTTGGGTGTCACTCCCAACTTCACCCTTTCCTTCACCCCCACAATCAATCTCTGGCTCAATCCTGTCTGTTCCAGCTATGCAACATCGCTCGCATCAGGCTGTTCCTCTCCCAGAATGCTACCTAGATGATTATTCACTCACTAATAATTTCTCGGCTTGACTACTGCCTCCCACATTCCCATCTCACTCCCCTCCAATCTGTTCTCAACGCTGCAGCTAGACTTATCTCCCTCAACCGCTCTTCCACATCTGCCAGTGCTTGCTGCCAAAACCTGCACTGGTTCTCTTTCCCCTACAGAATACTCTTCAAACTCCTCACCCTCACATACAAGGCCCTCTCTAACTTGCCCTACATCTCCAACCTCATTTCCTTACATACTCCCTCCGACCCACTCCCTGGTCGTCGAATGACAGTCGCCGCTCCTCTACCCTGGTTACTGCATCTCACGGTGTAATCCAAGATTTCGCCCATGTGGCCCTTCTTCACTGGAATGAGTTCCCTAACTTTATCAGGCTGTCCATGACCTTGCATAGCTTCAAATGTGCATTTAAAACCCACCTGTTCATCAAAGCATACTCTTTCACCACATAACCTTGGGCCTAATTCAGACCTGATCGCTGTTGTGCAAAATTGCACATCGGATGATTATCGAATGACTACGCATGCATAAGCATCATAATGCGCAGGCGCAAGGCCAAACTGCAAAAAAATCCTGCGTCTTTTTTATCGCTAGGCGAACACAGGCTGATTGAGAGAAAGCAGACATGTGGGGGTGGTAACTGGACGTTTTCTGGAAGTGTCAGCAAAAGCCGCAGGCGTTCCCAAGCGTTTTCAGGGAGGGTTTGTGACGTCAGCTCTGGCCCCGAACAGCCTGTTTGTATTGCACTGTAGGAGTAAGTTCTGGGCTACGCACAGACTGGAAAAATCATCCAATTGTGACTGAGTTGCGAACTGACCAGCGTTTGCAAAGCTTTTCGCATGGCGTATGCAGACTTGCACGGGGCGGATTTTCACTCTGTCTTGCTGGCGACTATCCGCAAACCTCTGCAAATTCGCAGAGGTGGAATCAGGTCTGAATTAGGACCCTTGTCACCAGGTCGCTTACCTCACCCTACTACCTCGGCAATTTCTACCTCACTTACTTCCTGTCCTCAGTTCCCCATCCACATGCTCACACCTCATGTCATCTGTCTGTCTCCCCTCTCCTCTAGATTTTAAGCTCCTAGGAGAAGGGTCGTCCTCTCTCCTGTTCTCACAGCCCTCTTCTGTAGCACTTCAATGACAGCCTTCACCTACTCAGTGGCCATTTAGTCTGGAATTCCTCTTGCTCATAGTTGTTCATCTGTTCGCGCAGGTCTACTCTTGCTAGTCGTGCCATCACTATTGGAGACAGGTTCCACCCTTCCTTGATTACTTCCTTGCTCACCTTGCTTTCCAGCTGTGTTGTGTACTGAGAATTCTGGTGCTAATTGTTACTTGGGCTCTGTTTATGTTTTTGTTACTATAATGTAATGTAATGTTCTACTGTTGCCATATAATAGTAATATTTAAAATTAGTTGATTTAAATGCAAAGTAGTCCAATTATTTAATTGTTTAATATGCCGTGCACTTCAATAAAAATTTATATTTTTAGAAAAATATCTTCAGATTTCATGTGGCCTGGACAGGCACATGTCTTAGTGCTCCCCAGCCACAAAATCTTGGTTAATTATCCTGAGGCTGACTGAGGACTCCCGGCTCTTGTAAATGTAATGGAAACTCTTGTGCATGTGTTGTGCTCCTGTCTACAGTTCTACCTGCTGTCTGTACTGGTTTGAGCTTGGGCCTTCTCTCGGTCTGGACACCGGACAGCCACTACTCTCTTCTGGAGGCTGCCTTGCCTGATGATAGGGCTCGCCTGGCGATTGACCGCTCCTACCTGCTGCTGTGCATTGTGGACTGCTCCTGCATGCTGGCTGCTCCTCCAATATTAGAGTCTGTTGCATTGGTTTCCTGCTGCCATCTTGACTGCCTGGGGATAATGAGGCGCAGTCTTGCTGTGTTCAGCCTGATGTCCCACTTATTACTTGAGCCTTCCCTGGTGATCAGTGGCTCCTGCTAGTGGGCTACCTCCTATTAGCTGCTGTGGTCTGTTGTTGTCCTGTTGCTGTCTCCTTGCTGGTCTCCATAACATTGCCTCAAAACATAAGACTCCCATCTGCTGTAGTCATTTTGAAACCTGGTCTCCACTGCTGTGTGGCTGCTTTTATTCTCCTGGGACTTCTACTCTTCATGTCTTTTCCTGTGAACCTGGTTTTGCTGGAGCTTACTGGCTTTTACTTGGCTGCTACCTTCCTTGCTGCTAGTCTCCTGTTCAGTGATGCCCTCTGGATTTTTGCATTCTTGCTGGACTCTGGTTCTGTTGGATTGTTCTGGACCTACTGTATTTGAGGACATGAGATATTATGCTTGTCACAAAAGAGTGTGGAAACATATGTCTGACAGCCAGCTTTCCTGTTCTCTACTGTCTCATAATCATTTCCGAGTGGTTTGTCTTTGGTTCCCCTGAGTTACTACTTATGTTTGCATGTCTTGCTAATGCTTAAATATCCATTTTGATTGTTAGATTCTTTTTGCATATTTGATTATTGTTATCTCCTGTATTTGTCTTTTTCTTATCCATTCATATTTACAAACCTTTGAGGTTTATTTCTACTTTTGAATTCTGTATGACTGTTTCCATACTGTTATCTCTCAACATGAATTTTTCCTCAGTCAGTCCTTTTATGCCTCCAGGGCTTTATGGTTTTATATTCTTGTTCAATGATTGTTTTGGATTATATTTAGAAACATAGAATTTGACAGCAGATAAGAACCACTTGGCCCATCTAGTCTGCCCCTTTTTTTTATCCTTTAGGTAATCTCAACCCTTTTTGAACCTTCATTTTTTGTAAGGATATTCATAAGCCTATCCCAAGCATGTTTAAATTGCTCTACAGTCTTAGCCTCTACCACCTCTGATGGGAGGCTATTCCACTTATCCACTACCCTTTCTGTGAAGTAAATTTTCCTTAAATTTCCCCTGAATCTGCCTCCAGTTTCAGTGTATGTCCTCGAGTTCTAATACTTCACTTCCTTTGAAGAATGTTTCCCTTCTGAACTTTGTTAAAACCTTTGGTATATTTGAAAGTTTCTAGCCTGTCCCCCCTTTCCCTTCTCTCCTCCAAACTATACATGTTAAGATCTTTTAGCCTTTCCGGGTAAGTTTTGTGATGTAGGCCATGCACCATTTTAGTTGCCCTTCTTTGTACACTCTCTAATGTATTTATTTCCTTCTGGAGATATGGTCTCCAGAACTGGACACAGTATTCCAGATGAGGCCGCACCAATGACCTATGCAGTGGCATTATCACTTCTTTTTTCCTGCTACTGATTCCTCTCCCTATGCAACCAAGCATCTGACTTGCCTTTCTCATTGCTTTGTTGCATTACTTTCCTGCCTTTAAGTCACTTGAAATAGTGACTCCTAAATCCCTTTCCTCCTCAGTATTTCCATTATAGTGCCCTTGATGCTATATTTAGCCTTTGGTGTATTTGGTTAGATTATTTTGTTTATTATTTTTGGAAGTCTCTTTGTTGCCCCTTAGATCATGGACTGGATACCTCATGGACTTGGGGTATACGGCAATAGTTGCCCCCATGTTTTCTGTTTGGGGGTGGGGGTTTGGTAGTGTAGTGTAGGTAGGGGTGGGTTCGTTGTTTTTTTGTTTTGTTTGGGATCAAGGAGTGCTGTAAGTTGGTGGTATGGTCATGTAGAGTGAGGACTGAGATCATGAATGATGTGTACTTTGTTTATTTTATTTACGTGACTTTTATATTTATTTGTTACATGCCTGCTTTGGGTAGACAGGTTAGTCAGAGTGGCCTGGTTTGATGTTGGATACAAGGTGTCCCCTATTTGGGCTATAAATATTTCATTTATATGTTGGCTACTACTTACCTGTTTTTGTTTATTTGCAAAATAATTTCCACAGTATTCTTCTTTCCTTACTCTTCTTCAGACATACTGTAACTGATAGCCAGACCGCATATTGAATCCCTGTTAATAGCCTTGCCAATATCATACCTCACAACATTGGTGGCCAGTGGGTCAGGACCCTTGGTACCGAAGATCCGCCCGTGGCTGCAGAGGTGGTGGAGCCTTTGGGAAAGGGGGTGGAGCTAAGAAGTACCCCTGTTCCCGTCACTGTGGGGGAGTGCCCAACACTCTCCAAAATGCTGGGCACACCCCCAAGGCTCTCCCTGCACTGTGAATAGATGCTGTGCGCTATTCACCTGTTATGCAGTGAGCAGCAGTGTGTGTTTCCCCAAACTGACACCCCCCTCCCTTCCTTTTACAGGACACTGTGGCCCGTGACTGGGACAGTCCTAGAAAATCTGGACTGTCCAGCTGAATGCCGGACAGTTCCCCCAATTGATGCAATAAATATTTGTGTTGTGTCTAATATGCCGTGTATATACTGTGTTAGATTTCTCACATTTATTATTTCCTTTTTTCCCCGTGGACTATATTAATTCATGTATTGGTACACATTTGCTATGTCTCTTGTTTACCCTGCTTTATTGTGTCTCTCTGAGTATAAATGTCAAAACTTAAAAACACAATTTTAAAAAAAATGGCTTTAGCTACTGGGGGCCAGAACTAGGCTTTTCAGAGCTTGGAAACCAGGCAATGTTTGCAGTCCCAAGAGAAAGCTATGAGGACTGCTTATACAAATGAAATTATAGAAACTGCTGCTGATATTTCTCATATCTTTGGTAGTGCCCTTATGTTAAATTGCCAAATACCAAATAATTTGGCAAGCCTCCAAAAACAGCTGTTTTCATAGTACGGATCACAATTAGACTTTGACTAAAAAGCCCCTCATACCTTCAACTCATAGACTAATAATTTAAGGCTAATACATAATTTTCAACATGTTCAACTTAGAATTATGAATTACTTTTACTAATTTTGTCATGATTAACAAAAGGGCTACAAGGGGTGGTTACCCAAGGGCCCCATGGCTACAGATAGCGAAAACAGACCCGGTCACTGAGAGGGGCATGATCCAGGAAGGTGTGGCTACATCCCCTCAAAACAAATGGTAATACAGGTTGAGTATCCCTTATCCAAAATGCTTGGGACCAGAGGTATTTTGGATATGGGATTTTTCCGTATTTTGGAATAATTGCATACCATAATGAGATATCATGGTGATGGGACCTAAGTCTAAGCACAGAATGCATTTATGTTACATAAACACTAGAGATGAGCGGGTTCGGTTTCTCTGAATCCGAACCCGCCAGAACTTCATGTTTTTTTTCACGGGTCCGAGCGACTCGGATCTTCCCGCCTTGCTCGGTTAACCCGAGCGCGCCCGAACGTCATCATGACGCTGTCGGATTCTCGCGAGGCTCGGATTCTATCGCGAGACTCGGATTCTATATAAGGAGCCCGCGTCGCCGCCATTTTCACACGTGCATTGAGATTGATAGGGAGAGGACGTGGCTGGCGTCCTCTCCGTTTAGAATTAGAATAGATTAGAGAGACACTTGATTTACTAATTTTGGGGAGCATTAGGAGTACTCAGTAGTGTACAGTGCAGAGTTTTGCTGATAGTGACCAGTGACCAGTGACCACCACTTTTATTTATAATCCGTTCTCTGCCTGAAAAAAGCGATACACAGCACACAGTGACTCAGTCACATACCATATCTGTGTGCACTGCTCAGGCTCAGGCCAGTGTGCTGCATCATCTATTATCTATCTATATATAATATTATATATATCTGTCTGACTGCTCAGCTCACACAGCTTATAATTGTGGGGGAGACTGGGGAGCACTACTGCAGTGCCAGTTATAGGTTATAGCAGGAGCCAGGAGTACATAATATATTATATAGTGAGTGACCACCAGACACACAGTGCAGTTTATTTAATATATCCGTTCTCTGCCTGAAAAAAGCGATACACACAGTGACTCAGTCAGTCACATACCATATCTGTGTGCACTGCTCAGGCCAGTGTGCTGCATCATCTATATATATATATATATATCTGTCTGACTGCTCAGCTCACACAGCTTATAATTGTGGGGGAGACTGGGGAGCACTACTGCAGTGCCAGTTATAGGTTATAGCAGGAGCCAGGAGTACATAATATTATATTAAAATTAAACAGTGCACACTTTTGCTGCAGGAGTGCCACTGCCAGTGTGACTAGTGACCAGTGACCTGACCACCAGTATATAATATTAGTAGTATACTATCTCTTTATCAACCAGTCTATATTAGCAGCAGACACAGTACAGTGCGGTAGTTCACGGCTGTGGCTACCTCTGTGTCGGCACTCGGCAGCCCGTCCATAATTGTATATACCACCTAACCGTGGTTTTTTTTTCTTTCTTTATACATACATACTAGTTACGAGTATACTATCTCTTTATCAACCAGTCTATATATTAGCAGCAGACACAGTACAGTGCGGTAGTTCACGGCTGTGGCTACCTCTGTGTCGGCACTCGGCAGCCCGTCCATAATTGTATATACCACCTAACCGTGGTTTTTTTTTCTTTCTTTATACATACATACTAGTTACGAGTATACTATCTCTTTATCAACCAGTCTATATATTAGCAGCAGACACAGTACAGTGCGGTAGTTCACGGCTGTGGCTACCTCTGTGTCGGCACTCGGCAGCCCGTCCATAATTGTATATACCACCTAACCGTGGTTTTTTTTTCTTTCTTTATACATACATACTAGTTACGAGTATACTATCTCTTTATCAACCAGTCTATATATTAGCAGCAGACACAGTACAGTGCGGTAGTTCACGGCTGTGGCTACCTCTGTGTCGGCACTCGGCAGCCCGTCCATAATTGTATATACCACCTAACCGTGGTTTTTTTTTCTTTCTTTATACATACATACTAGTTACGAGTATACTATCTCTTTATCAACCAGTCTATATATTAGCAGCAGACACAGTACAGTGCGGTAGTTCACGGCTGTGGCTACCTCTGTGTCGGCACTCGGCAGCCCGTCCATAATTGTATATACCACCTAACCGTGGTTTTTTTTTCTTTCTTTATACATACATACTAGTTACGAGTATACTATCTCTTTATCAACCAGTCTATATATTAGCAGCAGACACAGTACAGTGCGGTAGTTCACGGCTGTGGCTACCTCTGTGTCGGCACTCGGCAGCCCGTCCATAATTGTATATACCACCTAACCGTGGTTTTTTTTTCTTTCTTTATACATACATACTAGTTACGAGTATACTATCTCTTTATCAACCAGTCTATATATTAGCAGCAGACACAGTACAGTGCGGTAGTTCACGGCTGTGGCTACCTCTGTGTCGGCACTCGGCAGCCCATCCATAATTGTATACTAGTATCCAATCCATCCATCTCCATTGTTTACCTGAGGTGCCTTTTAGTTGTGCCTATTAAAATATGGAGAACAAAAATGTTGAGGTTCCAAAATTAGGGAAAGATCAAGATCCACTTCCACCTCGTGCTGAAGCTGCTGCCACTAGTCATGGCCGAGACGATGAAATGCCAGCAACGTCGTCTGCCAAGGCCGATGCCCAATGGCATAGTACAGAGCATGTCAAAACCAAAACACCAAATATCAGTAAAAAAAGGACTCCAAAACCTAAAATAAAATTGTCGGAGGAGAAGCGTAAACTTGCCAATATGCCATTTACCACACGGAGTGGCAAGGAACGGCTGAGGCCCTGGCCTATGTTCATGGCTAGTGGTTCAGCTTCACATGAGGATGGAAGCACTCAGCCTCTCGCTAGAAAACTGAAAAGACTCAAGCTGGCAAAAGCACCGCAAAGAACTGTGCGTTCTTTGAAATCCCAAATCCACAAGGAGAGTCCAATTGTGTCGGTTGCGATGCCTGACCTTCCCAACACTGGACGTGAAGAGCATGCGCCTTCCACCATTTGCACGCCCCCTGCAAGTGCTGGAAGGAGCACCCGCAGTCCAGTTCCTGATAGTCAGATTGAAGATGTCAGTGTTGAAGTACACCAGGATGAGGAGGATATGGGTGTTGCTGGCGCTGGGGAGGAAATTGACCAGGAGGATTCTGATGGTGAGGTGGTTTGTTTAAGTCAGGCACCCGGGGAGACACCTGTTGTCCGTGGGAGGAATATGGCCGTTGACATGCCAGGTGAAAATACCAAAAAAATCAGCTCTTCGGTGTGGAGGTATTTCACCAGAAATGCGGACAACAGGTGTCAAGCCGTGTGTTCCCTTTGTCAAGCTGTAATAAGTAGGGGTAAGGACGTTAACCACCTCGGAACATCCTCCCTTATACGTCACCTGCAGCGCATTCATAATAAGTCAGTGACAAGTTCAAAAACTTTGGGTGACAGCGGAAGCAGTCCACTGACCAGTAAATCCCTTCCTCTTGTAACCAAGCTCACGCAAACCACCCCACCAACTCCCTCAGTGTCAATTTCCTCCTTCCCCAGGAATGCCAATAGTCCTGCAGGCCATGTCACTGGCAATTCTGACGAGTCCTCTCCTGCCTGGGATTCCTCCGATGCATCCTTGCGTGTAACGCCTACTGCTGCTGGCGCTGCTGTTGTTGCCGCTGGGAGTCGATGGTCATCCCAGAGGGGAAGTCGTAAGCCCACTTGTACTACTTCCAGTAAGCAATTGACTGTTCAACAGTCCTTTGCGAGGAAGATGAAATATCACAGCAGTCATCCTACTGCAAAGCGGATAACTGAGTCCTTGACAACTATGTTGGTGTTAGACGTGCGTCCGGTATCCGCCGTTAGTTCACAGGGAACTAGACAATTTATTGAGGCAGTGTGCCCCCGTTACCAAATACCATCTAGGTTCCACTTCTCTAGGCAGGCGATACCGAGAATGTACACGGACGTCAGAAAAAGACTCACCAGTGTCCTAAAAAATGCAGTTGTACCCAATGTCCACTTAACCACGGACATGTGGACAAGTGGAGCAGGGCAGGGTCAGGACTATATGACTGTGACAGCCCACTGGGTAGATGTATGGACTCCCGCCGCAAGAACAGCAGCGGCGGCACCAGTAGCAGCATCTCGCAAACGCCAACTCTTTCCTAGGCAGGCTACGCTTTGTATCACCGCTTTCCAGAATACGCACACAGCTGAAAACCTCCTACGGCAACTGAGGAAGATCATCGCGGAATGGCTTACCCCAATTGGACTCTCCTGTGGATTTGTGGCATCGGACAACGCCAGCAATATTGTGTGTGCATTAAATATGGGCAAATTCCAGCACGTCCCATGTTTTGCACATACCTTGAATTTGGTGGTGCAGAATTTTTAAAAAAACGACAGGGGCGTGCAAGAGATGCTGTCGGTGGCCAGAAAAATTGCGGGACACTTTCGGCGTACAGGCACCACGTACAGAAGACTGGAGCACCACCAAAAACTACTGAACCTGCCCTGCCATCATCTGAAGCAAGAAGTGGTAACGAGGTGGAATTCAACCCTCTATATGCTTCAGAGGTTGGAGGAGCAGCAAAAGGCCATTCAAGCCTATACAATTGAGCACGATATAGGAGATGGAATGCACCTGTCTCAAGTGCAGTGGAGAATGATTTCAACGTTGTGCAAGGTTCTGATGCCCTTTGAACTTGCCACACGTGAAGTCAGTTCAGACACTGCCAGCCTGAGTCAGGTCATTCCCCTCATCAGGCTTTTGCAGAAGAAGCTGGAGGCATTGAAGAAGGAGCTAAAAGGGAGCGATTCCGCTAGGCATGTGGGACTTGTGGATGCAGCCCTTAATTCGCTTAACAAGGATTCACGGGTGGTCAATCTGTTGAAATCAGAGCACTACATTTTGGCCACCGTGCTCGATCCTAGATTTAAAGCCTACCTTGGATCTCTCTTTCCGGCAGACACAGGTCTGCTGGGGTTGAAAGACCTGCTGGTGACAAAATTTTCAAGTCAAGCGGAACGCGACCTGTCAACATCTCCTCCTTCACATTCTCCCGCAACTGGGGGTGCGAGGAAAAGGCTCAGAATTCCGAGCCCACCCGCTGGCGGTGATGCAGGGCAGTCTGGAGCGACTGCTGATGCTGACATCTGGTCCGGACTGAAGGACCTGACAACGATTACGGACATGTCGTCTACTGTCACTGCATATGATTCTCTCAACATTGATAGAATGGTGGAGGATTATATGAGTGACCGCATCCAAGTAGGCACGTCACACAGTCCGTACTTATACTGGCAGGAAAAAGAGGCAATTTGGAGGCCCTTGCACAAACTGGCTTTATTCTACCTAAGTTGCCCTCCCACAAGTGTGTACTCCGAAAGAGTGTTTAGTGCCGCCGCTCACCTTGTCAGCAATCAGCGTACGAGGTTACATCCAGAAAATGTGGAGAAGATGATGTTCATTAAAATGAATTATAATCAATTCCTCCGCGGAGACATTGACCAGCAGCAATTGCCTCCACAAAGTACACAGGGAGCTGAGATGGTGGATTCCAGTGGGGACGAATTGATAATCTGTGAGGAGGGGGATGTACACGGTGATATATCGGAGGGTGAAGATGAGGTGGACATCTTGCCTCTGTAGAGCCAGTTTGTGCAAGGAGAGATTAATTGCTTCTTTTTTGGGGGGGGGTCCAAACCAACCCGTCATATCAGTCACAGTCGTGTGGCAGACCCTGTCACTGAAATGATGGGTTGGTTAAAGTGTGCATGTCCTGTTTTGTTTATACAACATAAGGGTGGGTGGGAGGGCCCAAGGACAATTCCATCTTGCACCTCTTTTTTCTTTTCTTTTTCTTTGCATCATGTGCTGATTGGGGAGGGTTTTTTTGGAAGGGACATCCTGCGTGACACTGCAGTGCCACTCCTAGATGGGCCCGGTGTTTGTGTCGGCCACTAGGGTCGCTAATCTTACTCACACAGTCAGCTACCTCATTGCGCCTCTTTTTTTCTTTGCGTCATGTGCTGTTTGGGGAGGGTTTTTTGGAAGGGACATCCTGCGTGACACTGCAGTGCCACTCCTAGATGGGCCCGGTGTTTGTGTCGGCCACTAGGGTCGCTAATCTTACTCACACAGCTACCTCATTGCGCCTCTTTTTTTCTTTGCGTCATGTGCTGTTTGGGGAGGGTTTTTTGGAAGGGACATCCTGCGTGACACTGCAGTGCCACTCCTAGATGGGCCCGGTGTTTGTGTCGGCCACTAGGGTCGCTAATCTTACTCACACAGCTACCTCATTGCGCCTCTTTTTTTCTTTGCGTCATGTGCTGTTTGGGGAGGGTTTTTTGGAAGGGCCATCCTGCGTGACACTGCAGTGCCACTCCTAGATGGGCCCGGTGTTTGTGTCGGCCACTAGGGTCGCTAATCTTACTCACACAGCTACCTCATTGCGCCTCTTTTTTTCTTTGCGTCATGTGCTGTTTGGGGAGGGTTTTTTGGAAGGGCCATCCTGCGTGACACTGCAGTGCCACTCCTAGATGGGCCCGGTGTTTGTGTCGGCCACTAGGGTCGCTAATCTTACTCACACAGCTACCTCATTGCGCCTCTTTTTTTCTTTGCGTCATGTGCTGTTTGGGGAGGGTTTTTTGGAAGGGCCATCCTGCGTGACACTGCAGTGCCACTCCTAGATGGGCCCGGTGTTTGTGTCGGCCACTAGGGTCGCTAATCTTACTCACACAGCTACCTCATTGCGCCTCTTTTTTTCTTTGCGTCATGTGCTGTTTGGGGAGGGTTTTTTGGAAGGGACATCCTGCGTGACACTGCAGTGCCACTCCTAGATGGGCCCGGTGTTTGTGTCGGCCACTAGGGTCGCTTATCTTACTCACACAGCGACCTCGGTGCAAATTTTAGGACTAAAAATAATATTGTGAGGTGTGAGGTATTCAGAATAGACTGAAAATGAGTGTAAATTATGGTTTTTGAGGTTAATAATACTTTGGGATCAAAATGACCCCCAAATTCTATGATTTAAGCTGTTTTTTAGTGTTTTTTGAAAAAAACACCCGAATCCAAAACACACCCGAATCCGACAAAAAAAATTCGGTGAGGTTTTGCCAAAACGCGGTCGAACCCAAAACACGGCCGCGGAACCGAACCCAAAACCAAAACACAAAACCCGAAAAATTTCAGGCGCTCATCTCTAACACCTTATACACACAGCCTGAAGGTCATTTTAGCCAATATTTTTTGTAACTTTGTGCATTAAACAAAGTGTGTGTACATTCACACAAATCATTTATGTTTCATATACACCTTATACACACAGCCTGAAGGTCATTTAATACAATATTTTTAATAACTTTGTGTATCAAACAAAGTTTGTGTACATTGAGCCATCAAAAAACAAAGTTTTCACTATCTCACTCTCACTCAAAAAAGTCCGTATTTCGGAATATTCCGTATTTCGGAATATTTGGATATGGGATACTCAACCTGTACTAGTTTTCCCAGCTCCACAAAGCCAGTGCCCATACAGGGGGCTCTGGTGGCCATATGGGGGACAATGTCTACCTTAGCAGCCGATGCGGGCCCCTGCCAGGTCTCTCCCACAAGCCTGGGTCCGGAATTAGTAACCCACCTTTTCAGCACCACTGAGGGGCCCCCATACATAGCTACATCACAGCATTCTGGGCACTGTGGCATATGTGAACCGTGTGGCATAATGAGAGCTGGGGGCATTGTAGTGTGTTTACCATATTTGTGGTGCTGAGAGCATTTACACATTATACTTTTTAATAATATCATTAGCATATCATATTTACAATTTTATTGTTAGGAGCCCCCACAAGTGAGTTGCCCTCCGACCCCACAAACCTTAATCTGGCCCTAGATCAGATTTAGGGGCATATTTAGCACCATCTTCATCTAAAGATGCGGATATTGGGGCT
Source organism: Pseudophryne corroboree (assembly GCF_028390025.1). Lineage (NCBI taxonomy): Eukaryota > Metazoa > Chordata > Amphibia > Anura > Myobatrachidae > Pseudophryne > Pseudophryne corroboree. Next base: position 571,892,842 of record NC_086445.1, read on the forward strand.
AGTTCCAAGTTGATCGCAGCAGGAAATTTTTTAGCAGTTGGGCAAAACCATGTGCACTGCAGGGGGGGGGCAGATATAACATGTGCAGAGAGAGTTAGATTTGGGTGGGTTATTTTGTTTCTGTGCAGGGTAAATACTGGCTGCTTTATTTTTACACTGCAATTTAGATTGCAGATTGAACACACCACACCCAAATCTATCTCTCTCTGCACATGTTATATCTGCCTCCCCTGCAGTGCACATGGGGGGTAATTCCAAGTTGATCGCAGCAGGAATTTGGTTAGCAGTTGGGCAAAACCATGTGCACTGCAGGGGAGGCAGATATAACATGTGCAGAGAGAGTTAGATTTGGGTGTGGTGTGTTCAATCTGCAATCTAATTTGCAGTGTAAAAATAAACCAGCCAGTATTTACCCTGCACAGAAACAAAATAACCCACCCAAATCTAACTCTCTCTGCACATGTTATATCTGCCCCCCTGCAGTGCACATGGTTTTGCCCAATTGCTAACAAACTTGCTGCTGCGATCAACTTGGAATTACCCCCATTATGTGATTATCACCACAATGCGATAATTGATTACATCGCATGGACAAATATATTTAATGCATGCAGGGACAGAGCTTTTACTGAAAGATACACAGAGTAATGGCTTAGCATGCGCCACCGACACAGCTGCTACCCCTCTTCCCCTCAGACTTACCCGGTGATCGCTGCTCTGATGCGCTCCTCCGGCTCCGTTGATATGATCGACCACTTCCTGCACTGTGACCCGGTCATCTGATGCTGTAAACTGCTGTAAATGCTGGTTTACAGCAGATGGCAGGGATCATAGTGCAGGAGCCGGAGATCAGAAGACCGGAGTCGGAGGAAAGCACCGGGGGAACTGATCACTGGGGGCTGTATTTTTTTTTTACACAGTGATCAGCTTTTTTACATAGTTATCTGCCTGCGGGCAGAGAAAGCTGTGCAGGAGGCAGCATATTGCAGTGATCCCTCTGATGATGCTGTCTCAGCGTTATTATCACAGGGCTCACTACGGTTTTTTTATATTTTTTAGTAAATTTGGTCAGATCGCATTTCAAACTATAAGTATGGGAAATGCAATCTTGTTACTAAAAAAAAGTGAATAAAGGGTTTGGAGCAGTTTTTCACAAAAAAAACGCTCCAAAAGCCCTTTAATACATTCAGGTGATACGAAAATAATGTGAAAAGGGTGTGAAAACATCCTTTTTTACATTATTTTAGTAAAAATAATGTTACTAAATCAGCCTCTTTTTCTTAACATGGGAAATCATCATTGGATACCATATCAGGTGGTTTTACATATCAGGTGGTTTTACAATTAAAGGTACAATCTCTTCACTGTAACAGATTATACCTATAAATAGTACACATCACAAGCTGTCCTGGCCCAACTATCACAGCTCCCTCTCTTGTATATGACTTTCTATGTCAGGTACACAGAGTGATGTAATCTTAAAATGTGTATACACGGTGAGATCCTTGCTATGCCCGATTTTGTCTATGCGATTACCAGTGAACTCCCCCAGAGCTCAGATAGCACAGATTGTACAGATTTTGACTATCTGTACTTTTGATTTTGTCTATGTACGATTTTGACTAAGTGCCAATTTTGGCTATACTTTGTACTAGATAGTACACTAGATAGTCAAGATTGACTTGCCTGCACAGTCTATCTAGCCTTACGATACCGACCCCACTGGAGAGCGCATCGGGATTGAATCTTTATCGCAAGCTGCCTAATACCTGAGAAGTGCACTAACTTTCCTTAAGATTTTGACTATATAATCAAAATCTTACAGATTTATCTCACCGTGTGTACACACCTTAAGAATCGGAACTTGTCCCAAGGCTCTGCTATATTACATTCAATGGGCTATTTCTTCTCCTTCCACAAAGTGAAGCAATATGGGGAATGTCATTCTTCACAAAGCTCTAAACTACATTACCTGGTGACACAGTAAAAGTGCCAAAAAGCATAGATGTAGAAAAAAGAGAAAAAAATAAACATTCTTAGAATGTAAGCTCTTACGAGTAGGGCCCTCTTCCCTCATGTGCTTATCCTTTTCTTTCTTTAATAATCCTCAACTGCCCAAATCCTGCAGTTTTTGGCCTCCTGGAACTTATCTCTATGTCGTTTACTGGTGAAGTTATGCTTAGTTACCCTGTACTTGTCCTATATTGTCTTCAACTGTAAGTCACTGTTTTCCTGTTTTGATTATGTGCATATGTACTCTGTAATTGGGCGCTGCGGAACCCTTGTGGCGCCATATAAATAAAGGATAATAATAATAAAATAAAAAATTAAGTAAAGATCCGTAGAGCAAAATAATTTCTTGGATTTGGACCATCAAGGTAAATAGAAAAATGACGCAATACTGACTGCACCTGGACATTTGGTGGCTATCGCAAAAATGTCATTGTGGCTGGAGTTAGCCTTTATACAGTGTACACTAAGAAATGGCGAAGAGCTGTTCACTCAGATACTGTGAGATGCAGAAGTTGGTGTTTAGTTATGTGACAGGAACATGTCCTTTCATTAATTACCTTTAAAACATTTGAAAACTCTTTTGTTATACAAATGACTGCATAAAATTACAGTAAATAAAATAAAATATCAAACATTTATTCCCTTAGAGATCGGTGGTTAATTGACAAAACGTGAAATCATGCAGAAATTATTATATTAACAACCATTAGTTTAATATTACGTATTATATTCAGAAAAATGGCACTTATATACAGAAACATATAGGGAACTTCATATGCAGCTAATGCATATGTACAATATACATCATTTATATATGTGTATGTGTGTGTCTGTGTGTGTCTGTATTTCCCTTAACAGTATTCATGCTGTACTGACCATGCACATGCCCGCATCAGCATTCATGATGCATTTTGGAAATCTTTGTACTCACAACCAAGCACAAGCAGACAACAACGAGATAACGAGCTTTACATACGGCTATAAAACCCACACAATGCAACATTCACAATAATATCAGTGTCAGGTCAATCTTTGTACACAATGGCGGGGTCCGCAGACTTTCATCGGGTAATGGTTTATATATTGCTGTGATTTTTTTCCTTGCTGCATTCGCAAATCATTATTAATAATTGAAATATATTTAAAAGGCTCCGCAATACCGCTCTGTGTGCTTCATTCCACTTTCCTCTGTAGCATATTTTAGATTTAGATTTGCATATTTCATATACATTGATTGCATTATAGCCGAATAAAGATTAATATGCTCATTGCTTAGCATTAAATACAGAAACAGTGCTGCACAGCTTGCATATCAATTACTATATGGATCTCTTCAGAGTAGAGAATGTGACAGGTAAGGTCAGAAACCAAACTGCAAATAATATATTATTCATCGTAAATATGAATACATTTTGAATAAGGTCTTCAAAGGCTAAGTAATCCAGAGCTCCTTTCTCTATAACAGAGTTGTACTGCATGGCAATTAGTGCTTTGTGAGGACACTTTCCATGGTGGTAATGCCAGGACTCTATGGAAAATGTAATGAATGCCAATTTTTGAAAAATGAAGATTTTGATTTATGGCGCTGGATTTAAAGAGGCAAGTTTTTTCCTACAGCAAAACCAGGCTGATATTGTTTACAGAAAAAATACTGCTTTAAATCCTGCAGAGATTTTCACAAATAGGAGTTCATAACATTTTCCCAATTAGGTCAGTTAATAACCATAACTAACGTACTAACCATAACAATTGCAAATGTGCAGATAATTTCATCTTGTTCAAATGCACGTATTTGATTGCCATGCATATATACTGTAGGCACAAATACTCCTAATGCTTTCTGTAAGTGTCTCTGCAACCTCTATATATATTGGAATAAAGTCATGACAGTAAGAAAATAACATTATTTTTTTTAGATATTATACATTAGTAATTATCTTTCCTATAAGTGAGTATACACCAACACCCTATTTTCATCACTTCCAATATGTAAATAGTAGGTCATAGGAGGAAAGCAGCTCGTTGACTAATCTCCAGGTTGAGATACTCGATTTCAACCCCTTGGAGCGCTAAACCATGTGCCAATAAGCACAACCCAGCAAAAATAGGTATATGGCATTATAAAAGGAAATTTGCACACTAGGCCCACATTTTAGCATGTTTGTTAATAACCTTTTAAAAAGAGTGCAACCATATTTTTATTGCAATTGTATTCTTTGTGCCTACCTGTAAGTAATGGTAACCTCGCTCCTTTCCCTTGGCATCTTGAAGCATCAGCATCTTGTCCTGGTGGTGGCTGCCTGAGGTTGGATAGGCCTCCCGTGCCTGACTGACAGTCATTGTGTGCCACGTGCTTCTTTTAAGTGTCTGCCCATCCAGAGACATAGACATTCCAGCACAAGCCAGGCATTTTCCCTCTCCACCTCCACCCTTTAGACTCTTCAAGGTTAAGTCTCTGAAGGCACTTTCAGGGGTGTCCACTCCAAAGGGAGCTCCGTGCTCCATGGCATGACGGGCCGACACCAGAAAACTGCTGTCACTGTCAAGATTGTCATCAGAGCTCCACCACCCTGCCATCTTTGATCGGTGCTTAGGTTCCGACTTGCGGTCTTTACTTTTACTCCTCTTAACATGCCGAGACTGGGAGTGCTGGTAGCCTTCTCCCCCACGTCCCTCATATCTGGTGCCATTGTATTCCCTCTTAGAGGGTGTCTCCAGGGAGTGGGATTTGGCAAACAGCTTTTGTACTGAGTGCACGAGGTGGCGAATGCGACTTGGGCTCTCACTGCGCTGTTCTGTGGTGCTGGTTCGTTGGTACTGCAAGGTGTGGAAACCATCATGGTGCAGGGGCAGCTGTTTCTCAAACTGGTCCAACAGAGTTGGTGGCAGGCGGTTTATCTTGCTGGAGTTGTGAGCAATGGCCATACATTCATCACAGTCAAACTGCTGGGGGTTGTGGTGCATTCTGGGGTAAGTGCCACCACTGGATGACCGGGGCTCTGGCATGCTCAAAGAACCACCAGGGCAATCTGGTATCACGCCACCACTCCTAGAAGGACAATAGTGCAGATCAAAGGAACAAGACTCAGAGGCGCTGCGGGGATAGGACTTGCGGAAGTCTGGACCGTGATGAGGGTAATCCAATGCTCTTTCGGGGATACAATGACATGGAGGCTGTAATTGGCTGACTTCCCCATGGTAACCTTTCATCCTGTTAATACTGAACAAGCGGCATCTTCCTTGCCCCTCCCAGTTCCCTGGGATTACCTAAAATAATAAGACAGAAAATGAATACAAGCATGTCAAGATAATTTAGAAGGTAAATAGGAAGAAAACATATTTATAGCTAGATGTACATAATTGTAATAATGACCAATCATAGCATTATATTAAGTAGTGTTATGGGACCCATACACCAACATTCACAATAAAAAACGATTCCAGGAATTCTGTGTTGTCATCTCCCCTTCCCTCTCGATTTAACGATTTCCAAACCACCAATATGAACACATACAGTGATTTGCAGATCATTTTTATCCAAAGATCACATCTGTGAATAATGACAATGCCCATTTTATTAAATACTAGAAACGGTCTGCAAATCTGCTGATCATTACCATACACTAGCAATCCACAGCCTCGATTGGATGATGGCATCCAATGTTAGACATCCTGATCCACCAATTATGTTCCCTTTTTGGTATGAATTGGGATTGTGAATCCCATACATTGCTGATTTCTTCACACAAACATCTACAAAATGCAGAATTTACCACAACTGATTCCTGCTATATGGACCCCATTAGTCAAAACACTAAGGGCCGTATTCAAATGATATATCATGCCCAATCTCCTTTCTAAAGTGATACCTGTTATCGCGCATATCACGCCAATAGTAATCAGGTTTAGCTGCATAAAGGGTTGGGCGCCCTCGCTACCCCAGGGATAGTGAGCTGAAATTATTATACCACGCTCGTTAGCAGATACAGAACGGGTGTGGAAGGGGATGAAAATAATTAAATACCGCCTTAAAGTATATTTTGTAATTTTATTAATTTCAATGTACACAATTTGGCAGCTTCACGTGCAAAAAGCCTTATTACTATACTAGGTGATTCATCGCGCCCTACGGGCGCTCTTCACACCGTCGTAAGGGGCTACGCCCCCTTAACCCTTGCACACCCTTGTGGAGTGCAATATTTTTATTATATGGAGTATTACCTCCAATCATAATTGTGTGAGTGGTTAAATATTGCACGGACAAAGGGCGTGCAATGGTTAAGGGGTCGAAGCCCCTTACAACAGTGTGAACAGCGCACACAGGGCCTGATGAATCACCTAGTAGGTGCTTTGGTTGGGGGAGTGGCGGGTGCGGGGAAGACGTGGATAGGATCTGGGGGTGCCGCGGAAGGGGGAGGGGCGGTTGCGGTGGTGCTGCAGGTGGGGGAGGAGCTGGTGCAGTGGTGCCGCAGGTGGGGGTCTGGAGCCACCGCGGGTGGGGGAGGAGCAGTTGTGGTGGTGCCCCGGGTGGGGGAGGGGCGAATGCGGTGGTGTGGGGGAAGGGGCGGGTGCGGGGTTGCTGCGGGTGGTGGAGGGGGTCCGGAGCTACCGCGGGTGCTGGAGGGGGTGTGTGAGGGTGCCGCGGATGGGGCCCAGAGGTACTGTGAGTGAGGGAGGGGCGGGTAATGCTTCTCCTGCTTCTCCTCCTGTCAGCAGCTAAGCTGCTGTCCTCCCTTTGGCAGTGGCTCTCCCAGAGACTCGCACAGCAGCCAGTCACTATTGTTAGCGCCGGTGTCCCAACGCGCCGCATTACAGGGAAGAAGATGCACTCAATAAACTACAGCTCCCAGCAGCCCTAAGGGCCGGAATGTTTCGGCGCTAAGGGCTGCTGGGAGCTGTAGTTAGGGGGCATTACGTGTGTATGCATCACTGGTACAGGGGGGCGTTACGTGTGTAAGCATCACTGGTACAGGGGGCATTACTTGTCTAAGCGGCACTGGTACAGGGGGTGTTACGTGTCTAAGCGGCACAGATACAGGGGCGTTACGTGTCTAAGGGTCACTGGTACAGAGGGCGTTACGTGTCTAAGCGGCACTGGTACAGAGAGCGTTACGTGTGTAAGCGTCACTGCTACAGGGGGCGTTACGTGTGTAAGCATCACTGCTACAGGGGGCGTTACGTGTGTAAGCGTCACTGCTACAGGGCGGCGTTACGTGTGTAAGCGTCACTTGTACAGGGGGCATTACTTGTGTAAGCGTCACTGCTAGAGGGGGTGTTACTTGTGTCAGCGTCACTGGTACAGGGGGGCGTTACATGTGTAAGCGGCACTGGTACAGGGGGCGTTACGTGTGTAAGCATCACTGGTACAGGGGCCGTTACGTGTCTAAGCGGCACAGATACAGGGGCGTTACGTGTCTAAGCGTCACTGGTACAGAGGGCATTACGTGTCTAAGCGGCACTGGTAGAGAGGGCGTTACGTGTGTAAGCGTCACTGCTACAGGGGGCGTTACGTGTGTAAGCGTCACTGGTACAGGGGGCGTTACTTGTGTAAGCGTCACTGCTAAAGGGGGTGTTACTTGTGTCAGCGTCACTGGTACAGGGGGCGTTACATGTGTAAGCGGAACTGGTACAGGGGGCGTTACGTGTGTAAGCATCACTGGTACAGGGGGGCATTACATGTGTAAGCATCACTGGTACAGGGGCTGTTACGTGTCTAAGCGGCACAGATACAAGGGCGTTACGTGTCTAAGCGGCACTGGTACAGAGGGAGTTACGTGTGTAAGCGTCACTGCTACAGGGGGCGTTACGTGTGTAAGCGTCACTGCTACAAGGGGCGTTACGTGTGTAAGCGTCACTGCTACAGGGGGGCGTTACATATGTAAGCATCACTGGTACGGGGGGGGGCGTTACATGTGTAAGCGGCAATGGTACAGGGCGCGTTACGTGTGTAAGCGTCACTGCTACAGGGGGTGTTACTTGTGTATGGTCATTGGTACAGGGGGCGTTACATGTGTAAGCGTCACTGGTATAGGGGGCATTACATGTGTAAGCGTCTCTGGTACAGGGGGCGTTACATGTGTAAGTGTCTCTACTACAGGGAGTATTATGTGCGCTGTGCCTTTGTACAGTATGCAAGGTTGCCAATTTATAGTTTGCAGGGGGGCGCCGAACACCCTAGACTGCACACCCACTGCACTGCACAGCACTGTCACCTTTTACATTGATTCAGCGTCCAGACATTGCCCTCCGCGATATCACCCACTCTATCCGTTACATTAGCCATCTCGAGGCTTCCAGGCCGGCAGCCCAGGTGCTGTGTTGCGGAGTCAGGGCCTCTGGGGATCTGGGCGCAGCTGTGGCGGGGAGGCACTTCTGTGACATCACACGCAGAGGAGGCTCTGGGGCTCAGAGAGTATGCGACGCAGGGAGGGCTATGAAAGCCTTCTGCTGCGCCGCTTTCATACACATCTATGCCGGTGGGTGCAGCAGCTTTTGTTCCACCTGAACCGCGACTAGGGAGTGGGGATTGTTGATGCTGGAGGGGGCAGGCAGACTGGCAGCAGGACATAGGACGCTACAGTAAAAGGATTCCCCCCCCCCTATCTACAGCGCAGAGACTTGCTGCAGATGCAGTGGCATACCCTCCAGTTGCACCTTTTTGTCAGGTACAGTGCCTTTTTATTATGGTCTGTACCGATTATTGACTCTCCAAGCTTCCATTGAAAGTATAGGAAAAGAGGCGTGGCCACGCGACTGTACCTGTGGCCACGCCCCCTTTTCGAATTTGTATCAATTGTTAAGTGTAAATTGTTAGAGGGTATGTTGCTGCAGATGCAGTGGGACTATTTTGGGGTGTGTGGCTGGAGCTGTAGCTCCATCAGTCCCATTGCTAATCCTACTCTGTGAAAACAGCAGGCAAAGGGGGTCATTCCGAGTTGTTCGCTCGGTAAATTTCTTCGCATCGCAGCGATTTTCCGCTTAGTGCGCATGCGCAATGTCCGCACTGCGACTGCGCCAAGTAAATTTGCTATGCAGTTAGGAATTTTACTCACGGTTTTTTCTTCGTTCTGGTGATCGTAATGTGATTGACAGGAAGTGGGTGTTTCTGGGCGGAAACTGGCCGTTTTATGGGTGTGTGTGAAAAAACGCTACAGTTTCTGGGAAAAACGCGGGAGTGGCTGGAGAAACGGAGGAGTGTCTGGGCGAACGCTGGGTGTGTTTGTGACGTCAAACCAGGAACGACAAGCACTGAACTGATCGCAGATGCCGAGTAAGTCTCGAGTTACTCAGAAACTGCACAGAGATGTCTTATCGCAAAATTGCGAATCTTTCGTTCGCAATTTTAAGAAGCTAAGATTCACTCCCAGTAGGCGGCGGCTTAGCGTGTGCAAAGCTGCTAAAAGCAGCTTGCGAGCGAACAACTCGGAATGACCCCCAAAGGGCAGAGCCTCCCATTGGATGTAACCTGTGCGGGAGGGCGTTTCTCGCCCAATTAGTTGTGGACTGGGTGTGATAGACCTGCCACTAACCCAATGAGAGATGCGTTATACACACAGGCACAAAGTCACAGAGCTTGGGCTATTATAAAGGAGATAATGCATTGACAACCCTTTTTTTTTTACTGCTACGTGTTGATACAAACCATAGGACCAACCATTTAAATTTGGAAACCTCATTCTTTTCACCCCTAATGAGTCATTTTGATTATTAAAATGGTTCTGCTAAAATGTGAAGATACGGGGTTGAAAACTAATGGTGGTTTATTGAACAGAATGGGTGATAAACACCACAAAACACTTCAGTAATACAAGTCAACATGACAGTACCCACAATTAATCCCTTAGCCTTGGGTCAGTGACTCATCTTTCTTGCCCCCACAATAGCCAACCTATATCACACTCCTAATCCCCCCATGCGAACGATTTGCCAAGGGGAATTACAAAAGGGTAAGATTGGTGGGGTCTTTGCAACATCCAGCCCCCACTACCTCCCCCAAGTGTCATCTCTCAGGTGCCATCCAGCTGGGTCCAACTCCTGGCTGTCTAGAATATCTCATTGTTAGACAATAGAGAGCAAGCATAGGGAACAATGGTACCTTAATTCACTTAACCCAGTAGAAGGAGAAATTAACCTGTGAGGTGCATTTAACAGGCAGGTATCACATTATCCTCACAGGTACTTTTGGTCTGATAAATTCCTAAGGGCATACCTCCCAATATCCGGAGGTCTGCAGACGGGACACCTCGCGTGGCAAAGCCGTGTGCTGCTGAAAAGGGGTGTGGCCTGTTGAAAAGGGGGCATGGCTTTGCGAGCGCCATTGGAGAGGGCGGAGCTACCTCAGAGCGGGACCTGAGGCGGTTTGGCGCCTTCCTCTCCTTACTGCAGTCATATACAGCACACACAGTGCTTCCTGACTCCTCAGCCACACTGGATACATGGTACAGGGTGTAGCAAAGGGGGAGAGCCGCTTGTGTACACTATCCTGATCCTATTTAGGACTAAAATTGTTAGTGTATACTGTGTTTCAGGGAGCTGACAGCCTCACTGGGGCAGTGCAGCTCAGGGTGTGCTGGTGTCCTTCTCTCTCTGTGTTTCCTCTCACATACAGTAGGGCAGGCTTTCATTATAACTGTCTGTGTGTCAGTGGCATAAGTTCGTCCCAGTTGCCCGGAGGCAAGATAAATAATGGTGCCCACCCTATTTCCTATATTAAGATAAATAAATGTATACGTGTGTGTGTGTGTGTGTGTGTGTGTGTGTGTGTGTGTGTGTGTGTGTGTGTGTGTGTGTAGTGTTCTGAAAAAAATGTATATACTGTATTTATACATTTAATTGTCTTTTATTTTAAATCACACAATTCTTAGCAGTCATACCCAGGATTAGAACCTATGACCTGTTACACTGACAGCAGACACTTTACTGATGGAGCTATTTGCTCCTGTACAGGAAGCATGAAAATTCTAACTATATAAAGTTACGTGTAATTGTCAGAGAAGTATCTTCATATAGTTAAGATTCTCATATTTCCTATACAGGAGCAAACAGCTTCATCAGTAAGGTAACTGCTTCCAGTGTAATAGGTCATGTTTTCTAATCCTGAGTGTGACCCTTGTAAAATGTGTATATTCAGTATAATAAAGAGGGTGTGATTTATAAGGTGCAGGGACCAGTGAGGAAGTCAACCACTGAAAAGACAGCGACAGATATCAATTAACTTAATTCAATGGTGTCACAGAATGGGAGGAGAGGTGACCCCTTTCAGAGCAGGAGCCCGGCGGCAGATGACTCCGTTGCCTCCCAGAATTCTGCCTCTGCTGTGTGTATGTGTATGTTATTGTGCTTACTGTGAAATATGGGTAAACACAAGCTGCATGCAGTGTATGTCACACTAGATTCTCCCCATTATCTACTGACTCTGTTTCCTGTGAACAATGCAGCCAGTCTTCACAAATCAGTGAAGGGGCTGGGGGAGAGGGTCCAGAGCCCCACTGGTTAGGGTCTCTTTAGACTATGATGTCTGATATGTCATCCTAACTTACTAATAATGTGCAGAAAACTCAGCTACTACAACAAGCTGTTGCAGATTTATCTGCTAGGGCAGATGCACAGCCCCCCCCTCTCTCATGCAGGTCCTCAGAAGTGGGGTTTACCTGCTCTGCTATCTGATACAGGTGATGATATACAGGTTGTTGGGGATGACCTGGATCCCAATGCTGCTCAGGGTATTGAGACCCTCATTTTGGCTATAAGGGATGTGTTAAAACTCCCTCTAGAGGACGCTGTGTCACAGCAGTCGTTTTTCTTTGTTAAAAAACAAGGCCAATGTCACTTTCTCTGATTCTACAGTTAGATGACTTATTCAAACAGGCCTGGAAAAAAATCCAAGTGTCCAAAAAGTTTTTGCGCACTTTCCCATTTGCTCCTGAAGGTAGAAAATTGTGGGAGGAACCCCCTGGGCTGGATGTCTCAGTCTCTTGCCTGTCTAAAAAGGTGGTGCTGCCCGCTCCGGGCTCCTTTACCATGAAGGATCCTGGGGATAGGAAGATAGAGACTACCCTAAATTCTATATACACGGCAGCCGGTATATCACAAAGACTGTTCACTGCGGGTTGCTGGATGACCCATGCTATTCATTCTTGAGCCACTCAAATTCAGGGGGGCCTCCCGGGGGATATGCCCTTAGTTACTATGGTAACCCTCCTGAAGCACATTCAGGACACTACCCGTGTCCTCTGTGATTCCTTCAAGGAGATGGGGAACATTAATGCTCAGACTTCTGTCATGGCAGTGTCGGCGCGCAGGGCCTTGTGGATTGCGGACGCAGAATCCAAATGTAGTGTGGAATCATCCCCTTTTCTGGGGAATGGCTTTTTGGGGTTGAATTGGATACCTGGATTTCCAAAGTTACGGCCGGAAAATCCACGTTTCTCCCCTCTGGGGCCCGGCCGGCAAGATGCTCCTATCCGAGGCCGTCTGTCCAGTCCTTTATTCTCACAGTGTTCGGTCAAGGCCAGAGGTGCCTGCAATGCAGCTAGAGGTGCCCAGAAAACCTGCAAGTACCAGTTCTCAGTAACAGTCCACCGGTTCTGCTTCTACAAAGGCCTCAGCATGACGGTCCCCACCCACCCCGAGGGGATCTCGAGGTGTGAGCTCGACTGCGTCACTTCAGCCGCTTCTGGGAGACTTCTTGCCAGGGTACCTGGGTCAGAGAGCTCGTTTCTCAGGGCTACAAGCTGGAGTTCGTCAGTTCTCCCCCCTCCCCCCCCCCCTTCCACCCCAACGATTTTTCACATCAAGCTAACCAGCTTTGCAAGTTACGTTGCAACGGGCTATCCGAAAGTTGGTCCAGTCCCACGTCATTGTTCCAGTACCACTACCGCAACACGGCAGGGCAGCGGCGGATTGGCAGGGCAGCGGCGGATTGGCATGCCGGGACGCCGGATCGGATTCCGTTTGGCCAGTCCAGCATCCCTTCATTGGCTGCCCGCCTCCCCCATGCAGGCCGCCAGCCGCCGCCATCCGCCGCCAGCCACGACCGCTGCACCGTTCACTGAAAGCTTCTGCGCATGCGCAGAAGCTCAGTGAAGCACTTTGAAAATGGCCACCGTCTGAGCTTCTGCGCATGCGCAGCAGCCCCTCCTCCTCCCCATAGCTCTTTGCTCTGTGTTCCGAGCCGTATATATACACACGTATCCTCTGTCACGGGCATGTACATCTATTTGCACCCGCGATCCATACGAAAGGCATTGTGCGATTGCAGGTGCAAATATTCTCACTCGGGCGTGTTTAAATTTTGCCACAATACATGCAAACGCATCGCGGCAACAGTGAATGACACTTCTGTAGCGCTCTCTCTCTTTCTCTCTGTATATATATATATATCCAGAGTTCCGCACTCACATCTATGGAAAATAACAGCAGACTGCACTGCACTAGAGGCCTAATTCAGACCTGATCGCACAGCGGCTGATTATCAAATGCCTGTACATGCGTACAGATCGTAATACGCATGTGAGAGGCCAAACTGCAAAAAAATCCAGCGTCTTTTTTGATTGCTAGGTGAACGCAGACTGATTGACAGGAAGCAATGTGTATAACGTGCTCTGCCTGGTGCAATGTGTATAACGTGTTCTACCTGGTGCAATGTGTATAACGTGCTCTACCTGGTGCAATGTGTATAATGTGCTTTACCTGGTGCAATCTGTATAACGTGCTCTACCTGGTGCAATGTGTATAATGTGCTTTACCAGCTGCAATGTGTATAACGTGCTCTACCTGGTGCAATATGTATAACGTGCTTTACCTGGTGCAATGTGTATAACGTGCTCTACCTGGTGCAATATGTATAATGTGCTTTACCTGGTGCAATGTGTATAATATGCTCTGCCTGGCGCAAAGTGTATAACGTGCTCTACCTGGTGCAATATGTGTAATGTGCTTTACCTGGTGCAATGTGCATAATGAGCTCTGCCTGGCGGAAAGTGTATAATGTGCTTTACCTGGTGCAATGTGTATAATGTGCTCTACCTGGTGCAATGTGTATAACGTGCTCTACCTGGTCCAATATGTATAATGTGCTTTACCTGGTGCAATGTGTATAATGTGCTCTGCCTGGCGCAAAGTATATAACGTGCTCTACCTGGTGCAATATGTGTAATGTGCTTTACCTGGTGCAATGTGCATAATGAGCTCTGCCTGGCGGAAAGTGTATAATGTGCTTTACCTGGTGCAATGTGTATAATGTGCTCTACCTGGTGCAATGTGTATAACGTGCTCTACCTGGTGCAATATGTATAACGTGCTCTACCTGGTGCAATATGTATAATGTGCTTTACCTGGTGCAATGTGTATAATGTGCTCTGCCTGGCGCAAAGTATATAACGTGCTCTACCTGGTGCAATATGTGTAATGTGCTTTACCTGGTGCAATGTGCACAATGAGCTCTGCCTGGCGGAAAGTGTATAATGTGCTTTACCTGGTGCAATGTGTATAATGTGCTTTACCAGCTGCAATGTGTATAACGTGCTCTACCTGGTGCAATGTGTATAACGTGCTCTACCTGGTGCAATATGTATAACTTGCTTTACCTGGTGCAATGTGTATAATGTGCTCTACCTGGTGCAATATGTGTAATGTGCTTTACCTGGTGCAATGTGCATAATGAGCTCTGCCTGGCGGAAAGTGTATAATGTGCTCTGCCTGGCGCAAAGTGTATAGTGTGTATACCTGGCGCAATGTGTATAAGCGGCACTACTTTGTGGTGTAATGTGAATTGGCACTATTATGTGACCATGCCCCTTCCCTGCAAAGCCACGCCCCTAAAATTTTGCACCCCGCCTGTGGCACGCACTTTACATCCCTGTGTTTGTTAAGGCCTTCAGCGCAGTAATCCCTCCCACTTGTCAGACTCCACCCCCTCAAACAGACCCCCCCCCCCATTAGGGATGCTTACATAAATTTCCCGGGCTGGTTTTCGATCCCAATCCGCCCCTGAGGCAGGGGTTTTACTCACGCCTGTTTGTGGTGCTGAAACTGGACAGTTTGGTCAGGCCCATTTTGAATCTGAAGTCCTTGAATCCTTATTTGAAGGTGTTCAAGTTCAAAATGGAATCTCTCCGAGCAGTGATTGCGGGCCTGGAAGAACAGGAATTTATGGTCTCCTTAGATATCAAGGACCCCTATCTCCATATTCCGATTTGGCCACCTCGTCAGGTGTACCTGCAGTTTGCCCTACTGGACGATCATTTCCAATTCCAGGCTCTGCCCTTCGGCCTGTCTATAGCCTTGAGGGTATTCACGAAGGCGATGGTGGAGATGATGCTTCAACTCAGGGTCCAGGGGGTCTATGTGGTCCCTTATCTAGATGATCTTCTGATAAAGGCAAGATCCAGGGAGCTTTTGTTGCTCCATATCAACCGCACCATCCATCTTCTGGCAGACCATGGGTGGATCCTCAACTTACAGAAGTCCCACCTGGAGCCAACCCAGGGGCTCCTGTTCCTGGGGATGTTGCTGGATACTGTGGCCCAGAAGGTGTTTCTACCAGAGAAAAAGGCAAAAACACTTCAGGAAATGGTCCGCATGGTGCTCCAACCTCTCGAGTGTCCATCCATCTTTGAATAAGATTGTTGGGAAAGATGGTCATCTCATGCGAGGTGATCCAGTATGGGAGGTTCCATGCCAGAACGTTTCAGTTGGATCTCCTGAGCAAGTGGTCTGGATCACATCTGCAGATGCACCGGATGATTCGGCTGTCACCTCAGGCTAGAATTTTGCTCCTGTGGTGGCTACTGTCCTCCCATCTCCTGGTAGGCTAGAGTTTCGGTATTTAGGATTGAACCCTCCTCACTATGGATGCAAGTCTACGGGGATGGGGAGCTGTCACCCAGGGGGCGCAGTTCCAGGGCAGGTGGTAAGCCCACAAGGCCCTCCTTCCGATCAACATTCTGGAACTTCTGGCAATCTACAATGCTTTGCTTCAGGCCTTTCATCTGCTCACGGATCAGGCGATCCAGGTGCAGTCGGACAACACAGCAGTGGCGTATATCAGTCGTCAAGGAGGGACAAAAAGCAGAGCCTGCATGCGAGAGATGTTAAAGATACTCCTCTGGGTGGAAAGAAATGCAAGAGCAATGTCTACAATCTTCATTTCGGGTGTGGACAACGGGGAGGTGGACTTCCTGAGTCGTCACGATCTCCACCCGGGGGAGTGGGGACTTCACCCTCTGGTGTTCCAGTGTATCATCAACCGGTGGGGTTGCCCACAAAAATAGACATGATGGCTTCTTGTCTCAATAAGAAACTTCCCAGGTATTGCTCACGAAACAGGGACCCTCAGGCGAGGTCAGTGGATGCACTGACGTCGCCTTGGCCTTACCGGCTGGTCTACCTGTTTCCTCCGATTCCATTGCTCCCAAGGGTGCTCAAGTGAATCAGAAATCAGGGAGTCCAGGCAATTCTGATTGCCCCGGATTGGACTTGGAGGGCGTGGTACGCGGATTTTCTGGACATGTCCGTCGAGGACCCTTGGCATCTACCACTAAGAAGCGATCTTCTTCAACAAGGACCGTTCGTCTACCCGGATTTACGGCGACTTCGTTTGACGGCATGGAGGTTGAGCGGAACATCCTAGCTCACAAGGGCCTTTCTGAAAAGGTTATTGCTACCATGGTTCAGTCCAGGAAACCTGTGACGTCAAAACACTATCATCATATCTGGAAGAGATATATCTCTTGGTGCGAGGAATGCATGTATCTGCCTGCAGAGTTTCACTTGGGTTGTTTCTTATGTTTCCTGCCGGCTGTGTGGATAAGGGCTTGCATCTGGGTTCCATTAAGGTCCAGATTTCAGCCCTCTCCATTTTCTTCCAGAAGACATTGGCAGTGTTGCCGGAAGTTCAGACCTTCTTGCAAGAGTTGCTTCACATACAACCACCTTTTGTGCCGCCCATGGCACCCTGGGATTTGGATGTTGTGTTGGCATTTATACTGTCCTCCTGGTTTGAACCTCTGATGACGGTAGAAGACAAGTACCTCACGTGGAAGACAGTGATGTTGCTGGCCCTGGCTTCTGCTCAACGTGTCTCGGAATTGGGGGCCTTATCGTGTAAAAGTCTGCACTTGGTCTTTTATGAGGATAGAGCGGAGCTCCGGACTAGACAGCAGTTCCTGCCGAAGGTGGTCTCCGCATTTCACCTAAATCAACTTATTTTGATTCTGTCCAGTTCTGACGCTTCTGCTCCTCCGGAGGCATTGGATGCTGTGTGTGCCTTGAAGATCTCTGTCAAGAGCTCAGCTCGGGTCAGAAAGACGGATTCCTTGTTCGTGCTCTATGATGCACAGATAAAGGGTTGCCCTGCTTCAAAGCAGTCTATTGCTCGTTGGATTAGGCTTACTATCCAACAGGCCTATGTGTCAGCAGCCTTACCGGTTCCTAAGTCTCTGAAGGCCCACTCTACAAGATCGGTGGGCTCTTCCTGGGCGGCTGCCCGGGGAGTCTCGGCCTTGCAACTATGCCGAGCTGCTACCTGGTTGGGGAAGAACACCTCTGTGAAGTTCTACAAATTTGATACCCTGGCCAAAGAGGATGGCTTTGCTGCAGGCTTTGCTGCAGCAGTCTCCACATGTTCCCGCCCGTTCTGGAAGCTTTGGGACGTCCCCATCGTACTAGATTCCCTATTATCCCTTCTGGACGCTAGAGAAATTAGGATTTTAATACCTACTGGTAAATCCTTTTCTCGTAGTCCATAAGGGATATTGGGTTCCCGCCTCAGTGCATTGACTTTTCTGCAGGTTCTTGTTATGTAATTACCTGTTCAGCTGTTGCTGTTACCAGCCATTGCTGGTTGTTTTATGTTAGTGGTGTGCTGGTATGTAAATTTCACCAGACTTTGTTGTCATGTTCCTTCTCTCATATATGTCCTTTCTCCTTCGGGCACGTTTTTACCTATAACTGACTGTGGGAGGGGGCATTGAGGGGAGGAGCCAGCACACCCAGTTGAAGAAAATTAAAGTGCACTGGCTTCTTTGACCCCGTCTATACCCATCGTACAATATCCCTTATGGACTACGAGAAAAGGATTTACCAGTAGGTATTAAAATCCTATTATTTCCTTTCTCTGCCACATCATCCTGGTCGTACAACCCACTCCAAATATTCACATGAACTGGCCTGGGAATTTGACATTGGTTTCTCCTTGGGTGCAGGAACCTGGGATACTATTAGATACAGTGTCTCCAAATGTTCTAGAAGTGTCGCCATATTGAAAACTCCTTTAAAATTCTGACTAGATAGTACATGGTACCTGATAGTCTCCACAAAATTTACTCTACACCCTGTGTTGGAGACAATGTAACCAAATTGGCACTTTTTTCCACATATGGTGGGCATGCCCAAAGGTTATCCCATTCTGGTTGATGGTTAACTCGAATATAACATCTGCATCTAGCCTTCTCTCACTCCCATCAATATAGTATTTTGTAATCCTGTTAGAGGGATATATTATCAAGTTTATTCTATACCTCATCTGTGCTTGGAAATATTACCTGGCTTGGAGTTTGAAGTAGCTCTCTTCCCCCACTAACCAGAAACTTTTGAATCATGTATAGTTTATCTCCAAGATAGAATATATTACAGCCCTCCAAAATCATTCAGTAAATACATTTCACAATGTATGCCAACCTTGTACTTCTGCTATTCTGCCAGTCTACCTGGTTCCCACTCTAAATAGTGAAAAATATTCACACCTGTGACGCCGCACTCCAAAGTACCAAAGATATTATGAAAAAATAAGCCACCCAACTTGTATAAATATATAAATGGAAAAAAAAAGGTAACAATCTCACTTGCGCTTCGGATTGTCCAACAATAGATGGTGATGTCATTCTCTTTTATTTCCAATGAAATGGTCAATATATATGTAAACAAAAACCCATAAAACAATACAATAGTGTACTATTGCAAAAAAATGGATTTCCACACCTGAACATCTGAAAAAAAGAGGTGGAAACAGTCCCATCCAGGAGGTGAAGATTTCCAGATTCCGTTCTTAACACGTGTACACTGCATTGTGTAGACTCTTACATGTACAGTATGCTTACTTCAGCTAAGTTGCTGCTGCGCACATAAAGGTTTCTTTAAAACTTCATGGATAGTGGGGTTGATGAATCTCATACATCTCCATGTGTTTTCATTGCCACCATGCTGTGGTTGGAACAATAAAGTTGTTTGATAACATTATTGTTGTGCAATATAACACTATCATATTGTTTAAAAAAAAAAAATTGTTTACATGTATGGATGATTTCATTGGAAATAAGAGAAAATTACGTCACCATCTATTGTTGGACAATCCAAAGCTCAAGTGAGATCATTACCTTTACCTGGTACCCACTGACCTTTCTACCACAAGGTAGACAAACCCTTTCTCTCCAGCTGGCTCAAACCCTCCTGACTCTTTTTTGTTATTACTTTTATCTCCATTCCCCTTTCACTCTATATGTGCATCTCTCCCGCAAGTTCTATCAAAATGGTCTCCTGCATTACCATCAGTGGAGTGCCCACCACTACTATCTTTTGCCTATAATCACTAATTCTGTAATACCCTCTGTATCTGAGAGGTGTTTGCATTTTACTGCAATGTAATAGTGGGCACATATAGTAGTGTAGGGACTGCAAGCTTAAAAGTTTGGAAAAATTTTTAACAAAATTCCCATGCTTTTATTTGCTAGATACAAACAGATTTGCAGTATAGTATTGTTAGCGTCGATAGCAAAAGTCTTTCTGTTTTGTATACATATACAGTACAGTATGGCATTATTACCAGGGCCGGCAACAGAAATATTGAGGCCCGGTACACACGGATATCTATGGCCCTCCCCACCATCAACCCCACTCAACACACATGCACATACATATTATATATATACACACACACACACACACACACACACACACACACACACACACACACACACACACACGGTGAGGGTGCCAGGACCCATGAGGAACTTACCACAGCCAGGGTGTCTTGTGTCTGCAGGGCCAGGTGTGGGGCTGTGGGTGGTTGCATGATGTGCATGTCAGGGGTAGCTGAAGGCAGGCAGTAGGCCCGGGGAACCCTCTCACTGTTGGTTGTAGCAGGTGAATGGTAGGAGCGGTGTGAGCGGCCGTTGGGAGCAGTGCTGTCGGTCATAGCGGGAAGGTGATAGGTGCGGTGCAGGAGGGAGGTAGAAGCAGTGCGGCCGGTAGGAGCAGGAACTTGAAGGCTGCAGGTGTGGTGCAGGAGGGCAGTGTGGGTAGGCGATAGGAGCAGTATGAGGCGTGCAATAGTAGGAGCAGTGCAGACAGTCAGAGTGGGCCGGGCCAATTGACAAAAAAACGGGGTGGGGGGGTGGGAGGTGCACAGACAGAAAACTGTTTATTTACTTGGCTGGGAGACGGAATACTGTCTGGCGGGCAGACAGCCCAGCTTTTTATGTCCATAATTCTCGGGCCCCCTCTGAGCCGCGGGGCCCATTACAGTTGTCCCCTTTTACCCCCCCTATCGCCGGGCCTGATTATTACTGCCACGCAGATGGTACCTTGTACAATATGAGTAAAACTGATTTCCACATACTCCTCATACTCCCATTTAACCTGTTCATTGTGATTTTTATTGTTAAAAAAATGTTAATTCCTGCTCACTTACTTATTGGACAAAGAGGTCTATGTACTTAGGGGGGTATCCAATTAGCCGCGACTTGCCCCAATAATTAGGCCTGAGTCGCGGCTTATCTGGGACTTTGTTTCACCTACTTCAGGCAGGTGAAACCAAATCCCTGGAAACAAATGGAACTGGGGCCGTTTCAACCGAAAATGCGCAGGCTTCACTGAACCTTTGTGTTTTCGTGAGAGAATAAGAGTTATGGTAAAACTTACCCTTGTTAACTCTTTTTCTTCGAGGTTCTTTGGATCCACTCTGGGAAAAAGAAATATTGGAGGGAAGAGATAAGCCAGACGAAAGTGCCACGGGACTGTTACTGTGTCCATGAAGGTTGCATTCCGGATCGCGTGTCCTGACCCCGTACACGGGTACCTTGTGGTTGTGCCTGGCGGCCATGAGGTCCATGTCTGGAAGACCCCATTTGTTTACCAGAAGCTGGAAGACATCTGGGTGGAGAGACCGGCGGTGTGCACATCCTGTAGATGGAGGAAGTCTGCTTCCCAGTTGAGGACCCCCGGGATGAAGATCACGGAGATGGTCAGAAGATGGGTTTCTGCCCAGGCAAGAATTGGTGCTACTCCCTGCATGGCTGCGGCACTGCAAGTGACTCCTGGCTGATTGATATAAGCCACTGTAGTGGCGTTGTCTGACTGTACTTGTACTGGAGAACTGTGAAGAAGGTCCTGATCCATCTGAAAGGCCCGGTAAACTGCTCAAAGTTCCAGGACGTTTACTGGAAAATCTCTCTCTGTTGAGGACCAGCGTCTCTGAAAGGAGTGGCTGCCCATGACAGCTCCCCACCCGCAAAGGTTGGCAGCCGTGGTGAGAAGAACCCAGTGTGGAATCCTGAATGGGTAACCCTTGTCCAGGTTGGGAGTGTGTAAACACAAGGAGAGGGACGTTTGGACTTCTTGAGGCAGAACCATCATCGGAGACATGATCTGCTAGAGTTGTCCATTCCACCTGGTGAGTATTAGGCATTGGAGAGGTCTTGAGTGGAATTGGCTGTATTCCACAATGTCGAAGGTGGATAACATGGAGCCCAGGGTCTGGATTGCTGAGTTGATAGAAACCCTGCGACTGTAAAGTAGGTTGCGTATGCACAATTGTAGTTCTGCAATCTTGTCCAGAAGAAGAAAAATGCATTGTATGTGAGCATCCATCAGGGCTCCAAGATGGAGCATTATCTGAGAGGGGATAAGATAGGCCTAGTTGATCAGTCAGCCGTGACTCTGAAGAAATTACATTGTCACCTGGAGATGATGGTGGAGGACCTCTGAAGAATGTGCTAGAAGAAGGTCATCCGGTGAGGGAGTATATGTATTCCCTGTCATCGAAGATAAGCAGCCATGCTTAGTGAACACCCTGGGGGCTGTGGAAAGGCCAAAGGGTAGGACCTGAAACTAGCAATGCTGATGGAGTACAGCAAATCGGAGATATTGTTGATGACATGGGGCCTAATTCAGACTTGATTGTAGATGTGCTAACCTCTACGATCAGGCACACTGACATATGGGGGGGACGCCCAGCACAGGGCTAGTCCGTCCCGCATGTCAGGCCCTACCCCGTCGCACAAGTACAAAAGCATCACACAGTGGCGATGCTTTTGTACTTGAAGAGTAGCTCCCTGGCAACGCAGTATGAATTAGCCCCATGGTGCTATAGATACATGGAGGTATGCTTCTGTATATCCAAGTAGACCATAAAGTTCCCAGGCCACATAGCAAGGACAATGGAACGAAGGGTTTCCATTTGAAACCTGGGCACTTTGAGGTATTTGTTCTGTAACTTTAGATTTACGATGGGACGATGAGACAGATTGGGTTTCTGAACACCCCAAAAATTGTAGAATAGAACCCCTGGCCCTGTTGAGACATGAGGACAAGAATAATTAAACCCGATTGTAGTAAGAGTGAATGACTGTCTTCAGTGCCTTGGCCTTGTTGAGGTCTGCTAGTGGAGTGGTAGGAAAGTATTGTCTGGGAGGACGCTTCAGGAAAAAGAGAGCATACCCATGAAAGATCACTTCTTGAACCCAGGCATCTATTGTGATTTGACACCATACATGGGCGAACTGAAGAAGTTGGCCTCCCACCCTGTTTTAGAAGTTGCCAGGTTATTAACAATTTTGTCTAATTCTGGCCCAAAAAGAAATTCTGTGTAAGGAAGTGCTTCCAGGGTCTTCTTAGCATCAGAGTCTGCCTTCCAGGAATGAAGCCAAACAATACAGCATGCTGATACCTAAGCAGGCAAAGCCTTAGAAGACAGTAGAGCATTATACTGAGCAGCCTCCTCGATATAACACGCAGCATCCCTGATGTTGGCAACCCAGACTGTATCCGTGGCAGGTATGGCTGTGCCACCTGTAAGTGAATAAAAAAATTTAAGGCACGCATCCAACTGTCTATCCGGAAGGTCCTAAAGAGAGGTCGCAGTTGGGCTCGGAAGAATGGAACTTTTAATCAAACGTGTCACATGAGCACCCACAGTAGGTGGATTTTTCCATTTTGAACAATTGGCCATGGGTAATGGATAAAAGGAGCCCAGCCTTTTTGGGACCATAAACTTCTTACTAGGAGTTTTCCATGACTCATTCATAGCTTCAGAGACATGATCACAGTGTGGAAACTCAGATACTACAACCTTCTGTCGTTTACACAGAGGATCCTTAGATTTTGGTTCCGTTTCAGTATCCACCAGCAGGAGTGAGAATTTAACCACCCCAACTAAAGCAGCCACATTAAATTTAAACTGTACCTCTTCCTCCCCAGAGCGGTAGTCTGCATCAGTGACCTTGGCCTGATCTGCTCCACCAAAAGATTCTTCAGAATCTGAGATTAACGTAGACTGTGAGCATGGCACAGTACGCATAGTGGCAGTAGGTGTGGGCAGTGTCACCTGGCCCTGTAATATGTTCTGAAATGCAGCCGATGAAGCAGCCAGGCTCTGTATAAAGTTAGAGAATAAGTCCAACCAGGGAGGAGGGACGAGTGGGGCTGGCATGGGCTGATAAACCAGCTGTAATGGCTGTAGGAGACCCATAGAGATAGCCACAGATGGGGTTGCAATATGGTCAGCAATTTTAGCCAGCATTTTAGAAAAAGACATCCATGGAGGCTCTGTGCTGTAGCTGCGGTAGTTGGTGGGCCCGTGGGTACTAAACAAGCAGTACACTGACCATCCTGTAATAAATCCTGAGATAAAACCTCTGTGTTACAGGTCCTACATTATACAAGAGTAGGTACTCCAGTCTGTTTAGCTGCCTTGCCTTTGCTAGACATAACTCCGAGGAGTGTACATACACAATATGGAAATGTGCAGCATGTGACTGAGAATAGTATGTGACAATGAGTCTGCACAAATACAACAATTTGCAATTTGTGGTGGAGTAAACCCTGTACACACCAGTATCCAAGGTTTACTGTAATAAGAAAGGTACAGGGACAGCAATATAATGTACTGAGAAAGAAGTTTAGACAGCAGCACTAGCATAAATCACATACAATGCAATTTAACCGCAGTGGGCACTGATATCAATTACTCAGCTATTAGAAGAGAGCTGGTAGGAAGCAGCGCTGTGTATAAACTGACTCCAAGAAGTGGTATACAGGGAGACCAAACCCAGTGTTCCTGGAGACATTGAAAGCTCTTGTAATGGCTGCCCAGCATCTTTGAGAGGAAGGAGGGTGAGGGAGGAGCAGCCCTGGGCGTGAAGACCTAAGCGCAATGGCGTTCTGGGCTGGAGGAGGGGCCATTGGGGAAGCGCTGACCTCCCCTTGCTAACCGCCACCTCCGGTTCCCTGGCCTGTAATAATGATCCTCAGTGCCAGTACCGTTAACCCTGGTGGTCTAGTGGAGCTCAATGTCACGCAATGGTCTGGGACCATGTCAGCACTGCTGGTCCGTCTTCCGGGACTGGCGGATTAGGACTGCTGCGATCATGGGTCCCGCAAGTGGGAACCCACCTTACCTTCTTCCCCATCATTCCAGATGCAGTCCGGGGTGCCCCTGTGTGCCTCTGCTAGTGGAAGATGCCAGGGTTCCCGCCGAAATGACCTAGCTCCTGTTGGCACCAAACAAATACTGAAGAGTCTCAGGGGAGAGGGATCCAGTGCATCCTGGGAGGCTCAAAATCCTTGCTGTTCAGTGCCTGATCCTCGTCTCCACCAAGCATTCCCCAAGGTTAACCCTGTGGAGACCATGCACCCTGAAGAAAATTATTTTTTTTTATAAACGACCAAACTGGGTAGCCTGTAAACAAAATACTGGTGAAACATCAGGAAAAAAATTCTGTTTCCTCACAGGTAATTGGATACCTACCTAAGCGTTGGAGAGAGATAAAGTAGACAAAGTAAAAGTACCAATGAAGGGGTGTGGCGTGAGCAGAGCGGTGACTGGGAGGAGGAGGGGTCGGTGCTGGGACTGCAGATGATACGGGTGAGAAGGTAATTTAACCGGCTCAGCTGCTTTATAGACTGGTGTTATGCACACCAGTGCCTGCAGGAATGTACTGGTGTCTGAACTGTTATGCACACCAGTGCCTGCAGGAATGTACTGGTGTTTGAACTGTTATGCACACCAGTGCCTGCAGGAATGTACTGGTGTCTGAACGGATAGGGATGCAAAACAACTGAACTCACAGACAGACTGGGGAATATGACATTACGTACACAGAAGGTGATAGGGTAACAAAATAAACACAAAGTGAACAGAGAAGCCCAGAGGCTAAGAAACTGGGTGTCTCCCTAGTATTAGTAATGCTCAGATGGAAAAAGCAAGATGTTGTGTTTTAATACGTAGAGAACCCGAAATGCTGTTGCTAAGGGCAACAGCAAAACCCTAAAGGGTTACCAACGGGTGTGGCAGTAAACTCCTTGGTCAGAGATGGAATGATAGACACAAGGAGAGTCTCCACAATCCTAATCCTCACTTGCAGTGCACAGGTTCAGCTTACTGCCACTAAACTGACCCCTGAACACCTTGCACAGTGAGACAGCATTTAGGCAGGCAATTCTGAGAATACAGCCGCAAACTTGCTAAGTTCACAGAGTAGCAAAAGAACCCCAGCAAGTTAAACGACTGACTCCAGTCTTACTGCTAGGTCTGGATTGGCAGAGTGTAATACCAAATCCCCAGGCCTATTTGCAGTAAGCAACAACAAATACAAAGCTACACAGTACTGGCTAACTTTTAGGAACTGACTAACCAACAAAGATTCAGCAGCATCTGCTTAACCTGAGAAGAGGCCTTATATAGCAGGTGCTGTCCACGCCCCACTCAGACCTCACAGACTGTGAGCACAAAAACCAGCACCGGATCCCCTGCCGTGCACAGAGCCTGTAACCACTGCACAGCAAAAGACCCGAACCGGAGTATCAGCTGCGCTCAGGTTACTCCGCTAGCACTTGTCTCCCGGTTGCCATGACGACGTGGCAGCACAGGGCAGGAGACCCTAACAGTACCCCCCCTCTGACGAGGGGTCAAAGAACTCCTACCACCGGGTTTATCGGGGAACTGCGAGAAGAAAGAGCGTATCAGTCTGGGGGCATGAAGATCACAACTGCGCACCCACGACCGCTCCTCCGGGCCATACCCCTTCCAGTGCACCAAAAATGACAGCCGACCCCGAACCATCTTGGAGTCAAGAATCCTTTCAACAACAAACTCCCTCTGGCCACGTATCAGAAGAGGAGAAGGTCTTCCACTGGAAGAAGGATTACTAATCGCCCGTTTTAAAAGGGAACAATGAAATGTTTTATTGATACCCAAAGAACGGGGCAGATCTAACTGAAATGCCACCAGATTGATAACCCTGGTGATCTTATAAGGGCCGATGAACCGGGGGCCTAACTTATGAGATGGCTGTCTCAACTTCAAATTCTTGGTAGACAACCAGACAAAGTCTCCTAATTTGAAGCTGCAGGGTCTTTTCCGCTTATCAAAAACCCTTTTGGTCACTAATGACACAGACACAAGGGCTTTCTTCACTTTCCTCCAAATACCTCTAAGGACCGAAACCACAGAGGAACCACCAGGCGTGGAGTCCAGGGGGTCAAAAGAATTGGCCTTAGGATGATGCCCATACACACAAAGGAAGGGAGAGATCCCTGTAGCAGAGTGAGCCGCGTTGTTATAGGCAAACTCCGCCATGGACAGATGAGCAACCCAGTCAGTCTGACACTTGGAGACATAACACCTGAGGAACTGCTCCAAGGACTGGTTCACCCTTTCAGTCTGCCCATTAGACTGCGGATGGTAGCCTGACGACAAGCTGACAGAAATCTGGAGATCGGAACAAAATGCCCTCCAGAATTTGGCCACAAACTGGGATCCGCGGTCAGAGACCACATCAAGTGGCAACCCGTGGAGACGCACAACATGCAGCATAAATAATTCAGACAGGCGTCTGGCCGATGGCAGCCCAACCAGTGGAACGAAGTGCGCCATCTTCGAAAACCTGTCAACGACAACCCAGATGGCTGTCATCCCCGAGGATTTGGGCAAGTCCACCACAAAATCCATTGAAATGTGGGTCCATGGCTTAGATGGGATAGAGAGTGGATGTAATGGGCCAACAGGAACCCCTCTAGGAGTCTTATTTCGGGCACAGATGTCACATGCCCGAACCCACTGATCCACATCCTTAGCCACCGAGGGCCACCACACCGCCCTAGATAGCAACTCCCGAGTTCTGGCAATACCCGGGTGACCTGCCGACTTCTTGGCATGGAATTCCAGGAACACTCGCTGTCTTAACCTAGGAGGCACAAACAAAAGACCTACCGGAAGGTCTGGAGGAGCCTGCTCCTGTGCTCTAAGGACTAATGATAAGAGGTCCTGGGTAATGCCCACTTTAATACATGATGGGGACACAATGGGCAACGGCTCCTCGGTGGTCTCCTGGATTGGAGCAAAACTCCGCGAGAGCGCATCAGCCTTGATGTTTTTTGACCCAGGGCGATATGTTATCAAAAAATTAAAGCGAGCAAAAAACAAAGCCCATCGTGCCTGCCTGGCATTGAGACGCTTCGCTGACTCTAAATATGCCAGATTCTTATGGTCGGTGAGAATTGAGACCACAAACTTAGCCCCCTCAAGCCAGTGTCTCCACTCCTCGAGTGCATCCTTAATAGCCAACAATTCCCGGTTACCCACGTCATAATTCATCTCGGCAGGCGAAAATTTACGGGAAAAGTAAGCACAGGGATGAAGGCGATTATCAGACACTCCCATCTGAGAGAGCACTGCCCCAATACCCATCTCAGAGGCATCCACCTCCACCACAAAAGGACGCTCTGGATCTGGGTGTCGCAGCACCTTGGCCGATACAAATGCCCTTTTGAGACGGGCAAAAGCCGCTTTAGCCTCACAAGACCAGTGAGCAACATCCGCCCCTTTCTTAGTGAGTGCCACCAAGGGCGCCACTATAGACGAAAATCCAGCGATAAATCGTCTATAAAAATTTGCAAAGCCCAGGAAACGCTGAAGCGCCTTCAAACTAGTGGGCTGCACCCAATCCAGGACTGCCTGTACCTTGGAACCCTCCATTTGGAAACCTTCTGGGGAGATAATATATCCTAGAAATGCGATTTGCTGAACTTCAAATTCGCACTTCTCCAGCTTCGCCCCAAGCTGGTGGTCTCTGAGTTTCTGAAGGACTAAGCGTACATGCTTCCGATGTTCCTCCAGGGAATGGGAGAAGATTAGGATGTCATCTAAGTATACAACTAAGAATCTATCCAAATATTCCCTGAGTACATCATTCATGAAATCCTGGAAGACTGCCGGGGCATTACAGAGCCCAAAAGGCATCACCAAATATTCATAATGCCCTGAGTGGGTATTAAAGGCAGTCTTCCATTCATCCCCCTCTCTTATTCAGATTAGATTGTACGCACCGCGTAGGTCAATCTTAGAAAAAATGGTGGCAGTACGAAGCTGGTCAAACAAGACCGAAATGAAAGGCAGTGGGTATAAGTTTTTAATCGTGATACGGTTCAATTCCCTGAAGTCGATGCAGGGTCGCAACGAACCGTACTTTTTACCCACGAAGAAGAACCCCGACCCAACTGGAGACTGTGAAGGTCTGATAAATCCCTTAGCCAAGTTCTCCTGAATGTACTCTGCCATAGCCTGAGTCTCAGGACGTGACAGGGAGTACAACCTGCTCTTGGGAAGCTTAGCATTTGGCAACAAATCAATGGCACAGTCATAGGGGCGATGGGGAGGTAGTACCTCTGCAACTTTTTTGGAGAACACGTCCGCAAAATCTGCATAACACCCTGGCAATCCTGGCAAACTTAGCTGCGAGAGCCTGACTGGAAGGCTCAAGCAACTCCTGAAACAATCAGTACCCCAACTAAGAATCTCCCCAGAGACCCAGTCAAATTGAGGATTGTGGGCCCTTAACCAGGGTAACCCCAACACCAATGGGGCAAAAGTACAGACAGTCACATAAAAGGACAATTTTTCAGAGTGTGTGGCTCCAATAAACAAAGAAATCTGGCTAGTGCAAGAGGTAATTTTACCTTGGGATAATGGTTCCCCGTTTAACCCACAAATCTCAATTTCCGATGCCAAGGGTACTAAGGGAACAGAGTGTTTCAGGGCGAATTGGCGGTCCATAAAAACCCCGTCGGCCCCACTGTCCACAAAGGCCTCAGTCTTGACAGTTTGACCGAGGATCTTCAAGGTCACCGGAATGATAAAAGTCTTCTTGGGAAATTCTGACTTCTGGCCTGACAGGATATTTCCCATCACCCTCAGGCCCTGAAGTTTTCCGGCTTTTCTGGGCATGATACTACCACATGACCTTTATTCCCACAGTACAAACACAACCCCTGCTGTCTCCTCCGCGTCTTCTCACGCGAGGAGAGGCGGGTAGCCCCAATCTGCATAGGCTCCTCGGAAAATTCCTCAGAGTCTGAGGTTCCCTTGGGAAAGAAGGAAACCTCGGTCTCCCTTTCAAGCCTACGCTCTCTCAGCCGTCTATCCACCCGGATGGATAACTGCATGAGCTGATCCAAGCTATCAGGCAAGGGATATTGAACCAGTTGGTCTTTTATCTGGTTAGAAAGACCTCTTCGGTACTGGTGTCTCAGGGCTGGGTCATTCCACTGGGTATCATGGGCCAACCTCCGAAACTCCGTACAGTAAATCTCAACTGGCCTTCGCCCTTGCTTAATGATCGAAATCTGAGCCTCGGCTGAGGCCGTCTTCTCAGGGTCATCATACAGCATGCCCAGTGCCGTAAAAAAAGCATCAACACTTTTAAGCGACGGACAGTCAGGCTGCAACCCATATGCCCAGACCTGTGGGTCTCCTTGTAGCAAGGAAATCACTATGCCCACCCGCTGAATCTCCGACCCAGAAGACTGAGGCCTAAGCCGGAAGTATAGCTTGCAGCTCTCCTTGAAACAAAAGAACTGCGAGCGATTTCCAGAAAAACGATCCGGGAGATTTACTTTCGGCTCCTTAACCCCTGAAGGTGCTGCTGCTGCGGGAGCTCCGCCAGCGGCCTGGGAGGTGTGCATTTTAATGGACAAATCATTAAATTGTCGAGTCAGGACCTGCACCTGATCGACCACCTGTTGCAACGTATTTTGAGGGGTATGCTCCATATTCCCACAAAATTTCAACAGGAGTATTAGGCTGCTGAATATGTTATGCACACCAGTGCCTGCAGGAATGTACTGGTGTCTGAACTGTTATGCACACCAGTGCCTGCAGGAATGTACTGGTGTTTGAACTGTTATGCACACCAGTGCCTGCAGGAATGTACTGGTGTCTGAACGGATAGGGATGCAAAACAAATGAACTCACAGACAGACTGGGGAATATGACATTACGTACACAGAAGGTGATAGGGTAACAAAATAAACACAAAGTGAACAGAGAAGCCCAGAGGCTAAGAAACTGGGTGTCTCCCTAGTATTAGTAATGCTCAGATGGAAAAAGCAAGATGTTGTGTTTTAATACGTAGAGAACCCGAAATGCTGTTGCTAAGGGCAACAGCAAAACCCTAAAGGGTTACCAACGGGTGTGGCAGTAAACTCCTTGGTCAGAGATGGAATGATAGACACAAGGAGAGTCTCCACAATCCTAATCCTCACTTGCAGTGCACAGGTTCACCTTACTGCCACTAAACTGACCCCTGAACACCTTGCACAGTGAGACAGGATTTAGGCAGGCAATTCTGAGAATACAGCCGCAAACTTGCTAAGTTCACAGAGTAGCAAAAGAACCCCAGCAAGTTAAACGACTGACTCCAGTCTTACTGCTAGGTCTGGATTGGCAGAGTGTAATACCAAATCCCCAGGCCTATTTGCAGTAAGCAACAACAAATACAAAGCTACACAGTACTGGCTAACTTTTAGGAACTGACTAACCAACAAAGATTCAGCAGCATCTGCTTAACCTGAGAAGAGGCCTTATATAGCAGGTGCTGTCCACGCCCCACACAGACCTCACAGACTGTGAGCACAAAAACCAGCACCGGATCCCCTGCCGTGCACAGAGCCTGTAACCACTGCACAGCAAAAGACCCGAACCGGAGTATCAGCTGCGCTCAGGTTACTCCGCTAGCACTTGTCTCCCGGTTGCCATGACGACGTGGCAGCACAGGGCAGGAGACCCTAACAACTGGTGAACTTACACGTGCCAGTACTGGTGTATATTAGAGATGAGCGGGTTCGGTTCCTCGGAATCCGAACCCCCCCGAACTTCAGCCTTTTTACACTGGTCCGAGGCAGACTCGGATCTTCCCGCCTTGCTCGGTTAACCCGAGCACGCCCGAACGTCATCATCCCGCTGTCGGATTCTCGCGAGGCTCGGATTCTATCGCGAGACTCGGATTCTATATAAGGAGCCACGCGTCGCCGCCATTTTCACACGTGCATTGAGATTGATAGGGAGAGGACGTGGCTGGCGTCCTCTCCGTTAGAATAGATAGAGACACTTGAGTTGATTTACTACTAACTTAGTAATTTTGGGGAGCATTAGAAGTACTCAGAGTGCAGAGTTTTGCTGATAGTTACTAGTGACCACCACCAGTTTTATTTATTATTTAATATAATCCGTTCTCTGCCTGAAAAAAAAACGATACACAGTCACATACCATATCTGTGCTCAGCCTCAGTGTGCTGCATGATAATATCATCTATGTATATCTGACTGTGCTGAGTGCTCACTGCTCACACAGCTGAATTGTGGGGGAGACTGGGGTGCAGTTATAGCAGGAGTACAGTACACACTTTTGCTGCCAGTGTGACTGACTAGTGACCACCAGTATATTGTCTGCCTGAAAAAGTTAAACACTCCTTTGGTGTTTTTTTATTTATTCTATAAACGCATTCTGCTGACAGTGTCCAGCAGGTCCGTCATTCATTATATTATATAAATATTTACCTGCAGTAGTGTTATATTTTTTTTGTTCATCTCTATCATCTTTATCATCTCTATATTAGCAGACGCAGTACGGTAGTCCACGGCTGTGGCTACCTCTGTGTCGTCAGTGCTCGTCCATAATTGTATACCTACCTGTGGTGGGTTTTTTTTTCTATCTTCTTCATACTAGTAGTTTAGGAGTCTGCTGACAGTGTCCAGCAGGTCCGTCATTATATTATATATACCTGCAGTAGTGATATATATATTTTTTTTATATCATTATCATCTCTATACTAGCAGACGCAGTACGGTAGTCCACGGCTGTAGCTACCTCTGTGTCGTCAGTGCTCGTCCATAATTGTATACCTACCTGTGGTGGGGTTTTTTTTCTATCTTCGTCATACTAGTAGTTTAGGAGTCTGCTGACAGTGTCCAGCAGGTCCGTCATTATATTATATATACCTGCAGTAGTGATATATATATATTTTTTATATCATTATCATCTCTATACTAGCAGACGCAGTACGGTAGTCCACGGCTGTAGCTACCTCTGTGTCGTCAGTGCTCGTCCATAATTGTATACCTACCTGTGGTGGGGTTTTTTTTTCTATCTTCTTCATACTAGTAGTTTAGGAGTCTGCTGACAGTGTCCAGCAGGTCCGTCATTATATTATATATACCTGCAGTAGTGATATATATATATTTTTTATATCATTATCATCTCTATACTAGCAGACGCAGTACGGTAGTCCACGGCTGTAGCTACCTCTGTGTCATCAGTGCTCGTCCATAATTGTATACCTACCTGTGGTGGGGTTTTTTTTTCTATCTTCTTCATACTAGTAGTTTAGGAGTCTGCTGACAGTGTCCAGCAGGTCCGTCATTATATTATATATACCTGCAGTAGTGATATATATATATTTTTTATATCATTATCATCTCTATACTAGCAGACGCAGTAAGGTAGTCCACGGCTGTAGCTTCCTCTGTGTCGTCAGTCACTCGTCATCCATAAGTATACTAGTATCCATCCATCTCCATTGTTTACCTGAGGTGCCTTTTAGTTGTGCCTATTAAAATATGGAGAACAAAAATGTTGAGGTTCCAAAAATAGGGAAAGATCAAGATCCACTTCCACCTCGTGCTGAAGCTGCTGCCACTAGTCATGGCCGAGACGATGAAATTCCATCAACGTCGTCTGCCAAGGCCGATGCCCAATGTCATAGTACAGAGCATGCAAAATCCAAAACACAAAATATCAGTAAAAAAAGGACTCAAAAATCTAAAATAAAATCGTCGGAGGAGAAGCGTAAACTTGCCAATATGCCATTTACCACACGGAGTGGCAAGGAACGGCTGAGGCCCTGGCCTATGTTCATGGCTAGTGGTTCAGCTTCACATGAGGATGGAAGCACTCAGCCTCTCGCTAGAAAAATGAAAAGACTTAAGCTGGCAAAAGCACAGCAAAGAACTGTGCGTTCTTCGAAATCACAAATCCACAAGGAGAGTCCAATTGTGTCGGTTGCGATGCCTGACCTTCCCAACACTGGACGTGAAGAGCATGCGCCTTCCACCATTTGCACGCCCCCTGCAAGTGCTGGAAGGAGCACCCGCAGTCCAGTTCCTGATAGTCAGATTGAAGATGTCAGTGTTGAAGTACACCAGGATGAGGAGGATATGGGTGTTGCTGGCGCTGGGGAGGAAATTGACAAGGAGGATTCTGATGGTGAGGTGGTTTGTTTAAGTCAGGCACCCGGGGAGACACCTGTTGTCCGTGGGAGGAATATGGCCATTGACATGCCTGGTGAAAATACCAAAAAAATCAGCTCTTCGGTGTGGAAGTATTTCAACAGAAATGCGGACAACAGGTGTCAAGCCGTGTGTTGCCTTTGTCAAGCTGTAATAAGTAGGGGTAAGGACGTTAACCAACTCGGAACATCCTCCCTTATACGTCACCTGCAGCGCATTCATCATAAGTCAGTGACAAGTTCAAAAACTTTGGGCGACAGCGGAAGCAGTCCACTGACCAGTAAATCCCTTCCTCTTGTAACCAAGCTCACGCAAACCACCCCACCAACTCCCTCAGTGTCAATTTCCTCCTTCCCCAGGAATGCCAGTAGTCCTGCAGGCCATGTCACTGGCAATTCTGACGAGTCCTCTCCTGCCTGGGATTCCTCTGATGCATCCTTGAGTGTAACGCCTACTGCTGCTGGCGCTGCTGTTGTTGCTGCTGGGAGTCGATGATCATCCCAGAGGGGAAGTCGTAAGACCACTTTTACTACTTCCACCAAGCAATTGACTGTCCAACAGTCCTTTGCGAGGAAGATGAAATATCACAGCAGTCATCCTGCTGCAAAGCGGATAACTGAGGCCTTGGCATCCTGGGCGGTGAGAAACGTGGTTCCGGTATCCATCATTA
This sequence comes from Pseudophryne corroboree, assembly GCF_028390025.1. Taxonomy (NCBI): domain Eukaryota; kingdom Metazoa; phylum Chordata; class Amphibia; order Anura; family Myobatrachidae; genus Pseudophryne; species Pseudophryne corroboree. The sequence goes on from NC_086445.1 coordinate 571,927,362, forward strand.
CTGCAGAGCCAACTATAGACTTGTTTGAGGTACTGTGTCCCCGGTACCAAATACCATCTAGGTTCCATTTCTCTAGGCAGGCGATACCGAAAATGTACACAGACCTCAGAAAAAGACTCACCAGTGTCCTAAAAAATGCAGTTGTACCCAATGTCCACTTAACCACGGACATGTGGACAAGTGGAGCAGGGCAGACTCAGGACTATATGACTGTGACAGCCCACTGGGTAGATGTATTGACTCCCGCCGCAAGAACAGCAGCGGCGGCACCAGTAGCAGCATCTCGCAAACACCAACTCTTTCCTAGGCAGGCTACGCTTTGTATCACCGCTTTCCAGAATACGCACACAGCTGAAAACCTCTTATGGAAACTGAGGAAGATCATCGCAGAATGGCTTACCCCAATTGGACTCTCCTGTGGATTTGTGGCATCGGACAACGCCAGCAATATTGTGTGTGCATTAAATCTGGCCAAATTCCAGCACGTCCCATGTTTTGCACATACCTTGAATTTGGTGGTGCAGAATTATTTAAAAAACGACAGGGGCGTGCAAGAGATGCTGTCGGTGGCCAGAAGAATTGCGGGACACTTTCGGCGTACAGGCACCACGTACAGAAGACTGGAGCAACACCAAAAACGCCTGAACCTGCCCTGCCATCATCTGAAGCAAGAAGTGGTAACGAGGTGGAATTCAACCCTCTATATGTTTCAGAGGTTGGAGGAGCAGCAAAAGGCCATTCAAGCCTATACAACTGACCACGATATAGGAGGTGGAATGCACCTGTCTCAAGCGCAGTGGAGAATGATTTCAACGTTGTGCAAGGTTCTGCAACCTTTTGAACTTGCCACACGTGAAGTCAGTTCAGACACTGCCAGCCTGAGTCAGGTCATTCCCCTCATCAGGCTTTTGCAGAAGAAGCTGGAGACATTGAAGGAGGAGCTAACACTGAGCGATTCCGCTAGGCATGTGGGACTTGTGGATGGAGCCCTTAATTCGCTTAACAAGGATTCACGGGTGGTCAATCTGTTGAAATCAGAGCACTACATTTTGGCCACCGTGCTCGATCCTAGATTTAAAACCTACGTTGTATCTCTCTTTCCGGCAGACACAAGTCTGCAGGGGTTCAAAGAACTGCTGGTGAGAAAATTGTCAAGTCAAGCGGAACGCGACCTGTCAACATCTCCTCCTTCACATTCTCCCGCAACTGGGGGTGCGAGGAAAAGGCTCAGAATTCCGAGCCCACCCGCTGGCGGTGATGCAGGGCAGTCTGGAGCGACTGCTGATGCTGACATCTGGTCCGGACTGAAGGACCTGCCAACGATTACGGACATGTCGTCTACTGTCACTGCATATGATTCTCTCACCATTGAAAGAATGGTGGAGGATTATATGAGTGACCGCATCCAAGTAGGCACGTCAGACAGTCCGTACTTATTCTGGCAGGAAAAAGAGGCAATTTGGAGGCCCTTGCACAAACTGGCTTTATTCTACCTAAGTTGCCCTCCCACAAGTGTGTACTCCGAAAGAGTGTTTAGTGCCGCCGCTCACCTTGTCAGCAATCGGCGTACGAGGTTACTTCCAGAAAATGTGGAGAAGATGATGTTCATTAAAATGAATTATAATCAATTCCTCCGTGGAGACATTCACCAGCAGCAATTGCCTCCACAAAGTACACAGGGAGCTGTGATGGTGGATTCCAGTGGGGACGAATTGATAATCTGTGAGGAGGGGGATGTACACGGTGATGAATCGGAGGATGATGATGAGGTGGACATCTTGCCTCTGTAGAGCCAGTTTGTGCAAGGAGAGATTAATTGCTTCTTTTTTGGTGGGGGTCCAAACCAACCCGTCATTTCAGTCACAGTCGTGTGGCAGACCCTGTCACTGAAATGATGGGTTTGGATAAAGTGTGCATGTCCTGTTTATACAACATAAGGGTGGGTGGGAGGGCCCAAGGACAATTCCATCTTGCACCGCTTTTTTCTTTCATTTTTCTTTGCGTCATGTGCTGTTTGGGGAGTGTTTTTTGGAAGGGCCATCCTGCGTGACACTGCAGTGACACTCCTAGATGGGCCAGGTGTTTGTGTCGGCCACTTGGGTCGCTGAGCTTAGTCACACAGCTACCTCATTGCGCCTCTTTTTTTCTTTGCGTCATGTGCTGTTTGGGGAGTGTTTTTTGGAAGAGCCATCCTGCATGACACTGCAGTGCCACTCCTAGATGGGCCAGGTGTTTGTGTCGGCCACTTGGGTCGCTGAGCTTAGTCATCCAGCGACCTCGGTGCAAATTTTAGGACTAAAAATAATATTGTGAGGTGTGAGGTGTTCAGAATAGACTGAAAATGAGTGGAAATTATGGTTATTGAGGTTAATAATACTTTGGGATCAAAATGACCCCCAAATTCTATGATTTAAGCTGTTTTTTAGGGTTTTTTGAAAAAAACACCCGAATCCAAAACACACCCGAATCCGACAAAAAAAATTTGGTGCGGTTTTGCCAAAACGCGTTCGAACCCAAAACACGGCCACGGAACCGAACCCAAAACCAAAACACAAAACCCGAAAAATTTCCGGTGCACATCTCTAGTGTATATAATGCAGAATCATTATGATTATTATTATTACTATTATTATCATTATTATTATTTATTAACAGTTTCTTATATAGCGCAGCAAATTCCATTGTGCTTTACAATTAGAACAACAGTAATAGAACAAAACTGGGGAACAACAGACAGACATAGAGGTAGGTAGGCCCTGCTCGCAAGCTTACAATCTATAGGGAAATAGGCATTGACACACAAGGATTGATGCTACCTATTGCATAATGGTCCACCACATTGCTAGGTTCTTAATGGGTTGTATGATATGATCACCCAGCAATGTTGGCCAAGTGTCAGGAGGGTGTGAGAATAAAGAAAGACATGTGATGTTATGTGTACTGTACAGAGAGTATGTAATTAGATAGGAAAGCACTGAAGGTTATGTGGGTGGGTCTGGAATTTGATAGGTTTGTCTGAAGAGGTGAGTTTTCAGGGAACGTTTTAAGGTTTGGAGACTAGAGGTGAGTCTTATTGTGTGTGGGAGGGCATTCCACAGAGTGGGTGAAGCCCAGATAAAGTCCTGTAATTTTGAGTGTGAACAAGTAATGCGTGTAGATGAGAGACGCAGATCTTGTGCAGAGCGGAGAGGTCGGGTAGGGAGATATTTTGAGATGAGAGAAGAGATGTATGTTGGTGCAGTTTGGTTAATGGCCTTGTATGTAAGTAAAAGTATTTTATATTTAATACGGTAGAATACTGATAACCAATGGAGGGACTGACAGAGCGGATCTGCAGACGATGAACGTCTAGCGAGGAAGATTAGCCGCGCAGCTGCATTCAAAATGGATTGTAGTGGTGATAGACTATGTTTGGGAAGACCAGTCAGGAGACTATTATAATAATCAATGCGGGACATAATGAGAGCATGGACTAGAGTTTTTTCTGTGTCTTGTGTAAGATATGGTCGTATTTTGGATATGTTACTTAGATGAATGTAACATGATCTTGAGACAGATTGAATGTGGGGAACAAAGGACAGTTCAGAGTCAAGAATGACACCTAGGCAGCGTGCTTGTGGGGTAGGGATAATTGCTTAGTTATCAACAGTGATAGAGATATCAGGTTGGTAACTACTATTGGCCGGTGGAAATACAATTAATTCTGTTTTGGAAATATTAAGTTTGATGTGGCGAGATGTCATCCAAGATGAAATGGCAGAAAGGCATTCAGTGACACGGCCCAATACAGATGGTAACAAATCTGGGGAGGATAGGTAGATTTGAGTATTATCCGCGTACAGATGGTATTAAAATCTGAAAGAGTTGATTAGTTTGCCAAGAGATGTGGTATAGATAGAGAAAAGCAGAGGACCTAAGACAGAGAAAAGCAGAGGACCTAAGACTGAGCCTTGTGGTACTCCAACTGAGAGAGGTAGCGAAGAGGAGGTGGAATCAGAGAAACGAAAACTGAAGGAGCGATTAGATAGGTAGGATGAGCACCAAGAAAGGGCTGCCCATTACAGATATACAGCATCTATATATTTAAAAGGATAACACTACACACACACACTTACACACACGCACACTCAACATGACAGAGACCCGGCTCCCAGCGGTAGGATTTCCACAAAGCAGTAGTTCCTGTGTTAGCAGCAACCCCCAGGCCCCCACCCCTTATAATCAGGCCCTGGTGTCCGTCATTTTGGCAGGATTTTAATTAGTATACCTATAATAAAAAAAGCTGAAATTATAATGTATACTAGAAAATCTAGACATGAATCTGTTTGCCAGTTTCTAGATGCCATTTCTTTTTAATGTACGTGTATAAATGAAAATACATACAAATATTAGTTTACATTTTGCTCTGTTAATGTCATTTGGAAACTGTTGACATTAACAACCTCACAGAAATGACACTGTAAAAATGTATTTTGAGTGACATCTAACCCAAATTAAGTAATGTCATTTAAACTGAGAAATGATTGACTTAATTGAAACACTTGCCTAGCAACACTCTTCAAACAATGCTTAAAAAATAAATGATTGACATCATCTTCATGTTACTATAATCACAGCTATTTTATTAAAGTAACAATAGCACTGGGCGCATCAATAAACCTCAAAGTAATAGAGCCTAAATAGGTGAGCTCTAAATGAACTCCTATTATAAGGCCTAATTCAGACCTGATCGCAAGAGCAATTTTTCTCTCTAATGGGCAAAACCATGTGCGCTGCAGGGGGGGGGGGGGGGGCAGATATAACATGTTCAGAGAGAGTTAGATTTGGGTGGGGTGTGTTCAAACTGAAATCTAACAAGTGTAAAAATAAAGCAGCCAGTATTTACTCTTAACAGAAACAAAATAACCCACTCAGATCCAACTCTCACTGCAAATGTTATATCTGCCCCCCCCTGCAGTGCACATGGTTTTGCCCATTAGAGAAAAATTTTGCTTTTGTGATCATGTCTGAATTAGGTACTTAATCTGTAGGTACAAAAGAACACAGATCCCTTGAATCAAATAGGAAGCCTCACATCTGTGAATATTTGTTTACCAAGATTAATTCTAGATCTTCTGGTTTAAAACATGTGATAGGGAATATAGATTGTAAGCTCCACGGGGGCAGGGACTGATGTGAATGTGCAAATATTCTCTGTAAAGCGCTGCGGAATATGTGTGCGCTATATAAATAACTGGTAATAAATAATAAATGTAAAAATAGCAAACCTCAATTTACTATTATAAAAGGGTCTAAACATCTAAAATTATTTACAGCAATTCCCCGTCCTGCGATTGCCTGAATTAGGGGATAGGGAAAATATAAATTGTTGGAAATACTCGATTCACCAGTTACGACCTATAAATTATCGGAATTGGTTAGTCGGGTATTTTTAACAAGTATGATATTAACGACCCCTTACAAATTGGCAGTCATCACAGTCTGCCAACTGGCAGTTCGGATTGTCGGCAAATCAGCATCGGAGAATAACTGGGTAAATGTATAGCCCACATTAATCCAAACCTTTAAATCTCTCTTACATCATCTCTACTCTTGCGCTCAAACTGATGAACAAAGATTCTGAAGTCATGGTGCCAGTGTGCTTTGCCTCCAGCGCCAGCTGTCAAGGGGGCACAGATAATCCTTCTATAACTGCAGCCTGTGCCTTGCTGATCACTGCAGCGGCAAAGGCCTTGGTTATAGCTGAATCTTTCTGTGGGTCACGGTCCGGACAGCCACTGTCGGGCAGCCGCTTGATGGAATAATTTATGCAATCATTTTTTTTATTCTTTATTGGGACACAGCATACCGCTAACAGAGGAGCCTGCCACACCACTGAGGGGAGCAGCCGCCCAGATGGCAAGGGGGGCTGGATGCATGAGCTGGCTGGAGAGACAGAAAAAGGCTAGCTGAGGAAATAGAGACTGGCTGGAAACACAGAAGGGTGCCAGCAGGGGAGACAGCGACTGTCTGGAGAGACAGAAGGAGGCTGACAGAAGGAGAGACAGAAGGAGGCTGACTTAGAAAACAGGGCCTGGCTGGAGACACAAGTGTGCTGGCTGGGGAGACGGGCTGGCTGGAGAGACAGAAGGAGCCTGTCTGAAGAAATAACAGCTGGCTGGAGACAGAGGGTGCTGGCTGGGAGGCAGGGGCCGTCTGGAGAGACAGAAGGAGGCTTTCTGAAGAGACGGGCTGGCTGGAGACACAGAAGGAGGCTACCTGAGGAAAATGCTTGATTGTCATTTGCTCTCATACATTAGCAGATTTTCATTCCAACCAGCCATATTGGTCAAATAATATTAAAGTATCTAGGGTCCTTTAGGCCATAAATAAAATGATAGACGATCATTTTGCATCCCCAAATTTTAGTGGATGAAATTGTTTTATACTGTACTGTACAACATTGGACATACATTTGTTTGCTATGTTGAGAAAACTATTAATTTGTGATACATTTAATATAAATAAGGGAATTTAGATTCAGTAATGTTATTTTTGTTGTACTTCCACTAATGTTTTAAAGCAGTCTTGATTGCCATAACCTGATAGAACTCAATATTGTTAATAATGTTATTTTCTCTAATAATGCTGCTTAGAAAAGGGAAATTATTTTCAGCCCCTATAAAATTTAACATAATCTAAAATTAACCACTGACAAATCCTGCTACAACAGTGTGGACCGACAATCAGGTATTTAATAAACTTGGTTTATTGCCAAATTAATCTTGTATTAAATGTTGAAGTATAATGATGGGTTAGCACAGATATGAAAGCAGTACTGATGTGTAGTACTGCAATTTACAGATTAAACATTTGAATAATGGGACTAGCTATGGACTGGAAAAGATCATTCATGTTCCTTTGCTACAACACCGCGGTAATTAAGTTGGATCTTGCACCATAATTGTACTGCGCCGTAATTGTACACCTAAATTATTAATTACATGATAGTAAAAAATCTTTAACGACAGTTCATTCTTGGCACTCCATACTGGCAGCATGATTTTGGGCGCTTTGTTCATCAGGTTGAATACAAGGGTTTGATAAATGCCATTTTATTTGTAAAATACACATTTTGGCACAGAGCAAAAATGCATACATATACAGTATGTATCTATAGTTTGTTGTATTATTGAGATGCATCTCATTAAACCTAAGAGAAGTATGGAGCAAGCATTTGTATTCTTTATAACTCTGAAGATACTATTTTCTCTCTCTGTATACGACTATGATACTTTATAAAATATACGAGGGATGTGCAATAAGTTTCCGGATGCACAGAAAGTATTTTATTTACAAAGGGAACATTTTTTCAATGTATTCGCCAGAGGAGTCTATGCAAACTTGCATGAGCTCAAATCACTTGGTGAAGCAGCTGGACCAGTCTGAAGCAGGTATGTCTTCTATATGCTGGATGAGGGTCTCCACTGCAGCTTCTGGTGACTCAAAACAAATTTTATGCATCTTGCGCTTGATTTGTGGGAAAAAGTCGCCAGGTGCCAGGTCTGGACTGCATAGCTGATGCCCAAGTTGCTGTATGCATTCAAGTGGTTTAATGGAAAACATTTAAATTTGTTGGAATGGCCTAGTCAAAGCCCATTTCTCAATCCAATTGATAATCTGTGGTCCAGACTTGTTCACAAGCAGAAACCATCCAACATGAAGGAGCTGGAGCAGTTTTGCCTTGAGGAATGGGCAAAAATCCCAGTGGCAAGCTATAATAGAGACTTATCCAAAGCGACTTGCAGTGGTAATTGCTGCAAAAGGTGGCTCTACAAAGTACTGACTTTAGGGGGTGAATAGTTATGCACGCTGAAGTTTTCTGTTATTTTGTCCTATTTGTTGTTGGCTTCACAATAAAAAAAAACATCTTCAAAGTTGTAGCCATGTTCTGTGAATGAAATGATGCAAACCTTCAAACAATCCATTTTAATTCCAGGTCGTGAGGCAACAAAACGTGAAAAATGCAAGGGGGGGGGGGGGTGAATACTTTAGCAAGGCACTGTAGCTGTGCGCTGTATTGCCATACGAAAATGCAAACCCTTGGATGGCCAATGGCTACCATCAATGGTCTGAAACTAGTTGGTTCACTGCCATCGATGGTAAAACCATCTGACATCAGGCTGATGATTTCTATTCAACCATCTGACCATTGATGATTTCTATTCATGGATGGTCGATGACCATCCCTAGCTCTGTGTTAAGCAGTATTTTGGCCAGCAAGCTGGAGGCGAAGGTAAATGAGCAATTTTACTTTGGGGCTACTTCTCTATCCAGGCCTTGTACTCCAGTCCTGGCAGTCCTCCCCCTGATGGTGGCCCTGTAGACGTGCATCACAAATCGCAATAATATATTGTTCCCACAATCCACTTTAAGAACAATACATAGTCTCTGGGAGACACGCTTCTGCAACTAGAAATAGATCCAGGTGTTCAGGGAGAGGGGCCATAAAGAGATTCCTAAATATGACATATTGCATTATATATACAGTTTCTATTACACAGTGTATATTAGTTTGCCTCTTTTGTAATGTAACAGCTACTGCTAGAAGAACTCAAATATCCCCTCCTCCACTCGAAGCTATAAAGCCAAGAAAAGGAGACAAGTTTGAAATATTGCAGTATGGTTAGCTTGTGAGGCTGTCTACCATCAGTCATTCCTGCTTTGGCCAGAAACAACAATAAAAATGCTATTCAGAACTGTACCTACTTCTTTCTTCGCTGGGTTAAAAGAACTCCCCAGGTCAATTCTTCTAAAAATAAATGTTTTCATATTTGCAGTATGGTTCATTGGCAGGAACACCAAAGACATGACTTGTGACAGATAAATGGTATATACAAAAGCGAAAGGCCTTCCATGCATCATCTTTGTCTGACTTATTTAATGTACATTTTCTTCTTGTAGTTTCAGTTACTGAGGTTTATTGCCTAGCAATTTATTGATAGCTTATTATCAACATGATAGGTTTTAGTATCAGAATAGCTATAATTATGTCAAACCAGTTTTAAGGTGCATAAAAATATTTAGCATGTTCCTTACTATATATTTACGTTCACACGTTTATATAAAGGGGAACTAACCACTGGTTTAAGTGGACCAGTATACGGCAGAAAGGTGTGGATTATTAGTTCTACACTAAAAAGGTCTACAGTCAATAGGTCTATCACTAATGGTAGATCTATAGTCCGGATACCACGTCAGAATACCTTACCTCCACTGCTCCTACAGATTCAACTGTGCTACTGTCAAATTAAATGTACCTACATTTTCCTTTCTGCTACTTCTAAATGTCTACTTTTATCACTGACACTAACTTGAATAAATAGCATTATGATTAAAACCTGGCCACCAGCAGTAGGAGTAAAGTTACTGTATTTATCACGTCACCAGACAGAATAAGATATCTGTGCATGCGTGACCTGGCCCTTGATAGTTCACGACTACTTAGAGGAACAGAGTCCCCTTGAGATTCCTCAGGTGCGCTAGAGAATACATTATATATATATATATATATATATGTGTATATATATATATATATATATATATATATGTATATATATATGTATTTATATATACATATATATATATATATATATATATATATATACATACATACATCCATATAAAAGAAGGCACTCAGAGACGTCAATGATACACTGGAGCAAGTTGCTGCTCTGAAGTGAGTGTCGTGTGTATATATATATATATATATATATATATATATATATATGTGTGTGTGTGTATACTGCTGCTTTTTTTTTTGTATGTACTATGCATCGCATCCCACCACTTATCTGGTATATATTGGCATTAATAACACCAGTATGTACCTAGAAAATTGCAAAGGACATCTCTCCCAATAAGAGCTGTCCTTTGCGATACAAGGACTTCCGGGTTAATGACCCAGGAGTCATTCTGCACATGCATAGAATAATGCACATACTGCCGGAGGCGTCGTTGGGATCTAAATGGATCCCTCTCAGGAATGCAATTAGAAGTTAGGAATGGAATAAGAAGCCTATAGGAAAGTATCGCATTCTGTAGCTCGGTATTTGGCAGCATTTTCCTTTTAGTACCTTCCTGACCTCTATCTCTTTTTCTGTCCTGTTCTCTTTAGCACTTTCCCTCACTTTTTCCACTTTTTCTCCTTCCTCTCACACTTCATCTCTCTCTTTCGCCTCATCTACTATAGGGGGTCATTCTGAGTTGTTCGCTAGCTGCTTTCATTCGCAGTGCAGCAATCAGGCAAAAAATCGCACTTATGCGCATGCGGCGCAATGCACACGCGCGTCGTACTATTACAAAGAGCGATGTAGTTTCACACAAGATCTAGCGAAGCTTTTCAGTCGCACTGCTGGCCGCAGAGTGATTGGCAGGAAGAGAGCGTTTCTGGGTGTCAACTGACCGTTTTCAGGGAGTGTGCGGAAAAACGCAGGCGTGCCAGATAAAAACGCAGGCGTGGCTGGGGAAACGGAGGCGTGGCTGGCTTAACGCAGGGCGTGTTCGTGACGTCAAAACAGGAACTAAATAGTCTGCAGTAATCGCAAGCTAGGAGTAGGTCTGGAGCTACTCTGAAACTGCACAAAATTATTTTGTAGCCGCTGTGCAATCCCTTCGTTCGCACTTCTGCTAATGTAAAATACACTCCCAGAGGGCGGCGGCTTAGCGTTTGCACGGCTGCTAAAAGCAGCTAGCGAGCGAATAACTCGGAATGAGGGCCATAGTTTTCTTATGAGCACTTGGTTTTATTATATAGATATTCTGTTTTCATCTTTACTATTTTACTTTCTGGAATATCATCATCTTTTCTTTACAGACGTTTTTGTGACCTGTGCATCTGTGTGTCCTTTTTGCTTTCTTCTATACTGTTATACATTTTTGGTTGTGGATAATGTGATATTGTTACTTATTCAAGAGTGTTTGTGTTTTCACATGTAAGCAGCACTATAGTGTGTATTGTTGTCACTCAGTTTAGAAAAAAGTAAAAAAAAAAGTAAAAAATAATTTTAAAAAGTAAAATAAATTGATTTTTAAAAGTTTGTACTACCCGTGTGCGCTATACCTTTGAACTGCTGCAGTTTGAGTTGAGCTGCGAAGTGAAAAATAAATATATTGTTCTACTGTTTGTTCTGTTTTGGCGCACTTTACCCCTGTGCATTTATTATTCACATATATATAAAAGAAAGCCTTTTGAATTGCCGCAGTGATCTGTGAATTAAAAAACGGATAATGATCACTTTGTGTGAGCCTGAATTTTCTGATACTATACTCACAGAGAGGGGGATATTTGTGCAGCTGACGCTGGCACTGAGGATGTTAAGGATGTTGTTTGTGGGGCGTGGCCTGGCTTCTGAGGCAGCAAGACGTGTGGAGCTGGAGCTCCTGCCCGGGCCTCTGAAACTTGCCCTTCCCGCACCCTGCTACTCGCCTGGGACCCACCATAGCCCGCCATCCTTGCTCCTGGGGTCCCCCTGCCCTGACCTGCAAGGTCCACGGAGCCGGCAGACACCTCCTGTGTCTGTGCGTGTTGCAGCCTGCAGGTCTCAGTGAAGCCGGGACCTCTCCTGCCGCCGAGAGCCGTGACGCGGCTCCTGCCTCCGGACCCGGGGTGACGAGCGGTGCCTCACAAGCCAGACCCCACCGCCTACCTCCAGCCTGGTCCCTCCGAGCTGCTCCGGAGCTCCCCTGCGTCCGCTCTCGCCCGCAGTGCGGCATCACTGAAGACGCGGACCTCCGTACTCCTCCATAGCCGGAAGCCGGGACCCGCCGCCGCCGCAGTGAAGGTGAGGGCCGGGGGCGGCGAGAGGCTGGGGGGAGAGATATAGCCGGCAGATCACCCGCCCTACGGTGGAGGCTGGTGGGTGGCTCCAGCCTGCCTCTGCCCTGGGCCATCTTGTCCACCCTCCCTGGCCCTGCTGGATGAACCCTCGGAGCGCTCCGGTGCCCAGCATACTTTTGGCGGCCTAGCAGACCCGGGTCCCCGCGCTGGGGGCCCCCCTGTAGTGACCCCGCGGAGCCTGCATCTCACCTGGCCTTGGGCCCCCTGTGTTGGCTCTCCTTCTGGGGCTTCCTGGAGCCCACACCTCAGGGGCCCACCGACCTTTCCAACGCCGGCTCTACCTGCGGCCCCCTGCCTCTCCCGGCGCCTGGGACAACATTCTCCGCTGCCGGGACCGCTTACCCCTCCTTGCTCCCCGGAGGTTGGCACCGCCCTGGTCACTGGCTGGCCCGTGGCCGGGCTCCATTCTCCCAGACCCTGCGTGTGGGCTAACGGGCGGATTGCGCCAGCCCGTCTCCTGCGATTTCCGACTGGCGGTCTCCCCTCCGTGACTGCGTGGGCCCTCCCGGCCGACGGGGCCCCTCGGCCCGGCCCCACCCACGCTGCCTTGTTGGCCGCGCTATGATACCTCTCTAATGCTACCTCAAGCGCCTCTTCACCTTCCTGTCACCCGATACCCCCTAAGACCACCTTCTCCTGGACCGAGCACACCACGCTCTTCGGCCCCGCTCCCAAGACTTTTCTCAGCCTAGAGACGTCATCCTCCGAATGCACTACTTCACCGCGAAAGAGTCCGTCATGAGGGAAGCACGGCGATTGAGCTCTGTGACTTTCTAAAATGTCTCCCAGCAGATCTTCCAAGACCTATCCCCCCTCACCCTGGCCAAGCGTAGGGACTTTAAGCCTATCACTTCCCTGCTCTCCCAGCACAATATCAAGTATTGCTGGGGCTTCCTGTTCCATATCCTGGTATGGAATCAGGGGAAACTACTATCAGCCAGAAATCCACCCGAGGCTCAATCGCTGCTCTCCAAATTGGGCATCCACACTGACGTACAGGACCCCTCTGCTTCCTCTCTACCTCCCCGGACGCAGCGGCACCTGCCTCCGCCCCCCAGCTCGGAATGGTACACGGTTCCAGCGTCTTCGCCCTCTCGGGCTCCTCCACCAGTCCCCTGATGGACTTGTAGCTCTTTCAGTTGTTATACTTTGCCTATGTTTATGCCGGCCTTTCCTGGTCGTACTCCCCACCTGTGGAGCTGTTTATCTTTAGATCTCCCATGTTCTCACCCCCAGATCCCTTTAGTCGGTTCTCAACTGTTTTACTGTTACCCTCTGTTACGATATGACCCTGTTAATGGCCCCTATTTCCCTTTTTCCTCTTTCTCCTGCTTCTTTTTCTCTCTCTTCTTCACTACCTCTCTGGAGCTGGCGCTCCACCCGTTCTTCACTCCTGTTTTCTCTCCAACCTCTCTTTGAAGGTCCCTCCAGGGGGGACCCGCTTATTGGACATCACCAAGCGGTTGGTGATGCATTGCCTGGATGCCAGGCGGCGCCCCCTACGGGCTTCGATCCCGTTTGCTGACCTATGTGCCCTCCCAACGCCTAGCATCCCTTCCCCCTGTCAGCACCACTGGTCCTGGCCTCCACTGCTGGACGACCACCTACCCTCCTCCCCCCCTCCGGTGCTCTTTCCTTCCCCCCTCCTTTCTGACCACGATATCCTCTGCTCTGCTTCTTTGTCTATTCTGCTTTCCTCTTTACTGCTTGCCCATGGGTCTCCGGGTACTCTCTTTTAATGTGAAGGGCCTGAATAGCCCTCAAAAGAGAGGTAAGCTCTTTGCCACCCTTAAACTTCACAGAGCTGACCTGGTCTTCCTCCAGGAGACTAATTTTCTACATGATGCCCACCCTACCCTACAATGTAAACCGTATCCTGACGTGTTTCATGCCTGTGACCGTTTGGCTAAAAAGCGGGGAGCTGCGATCCTATTTGCCAGCCATCTCACCTTTGAACTCCTCGACTCCCACGAGGACAGGGAGGGCCGGTTCCTTGTGTTAGTGGGGAAACTCAATCCCAAATTGTGCACCTTAGTCAACATCTATGCCCCTAACCAGGGACAGGAGCGGTTCTTTGCGAAACTAGACACGCTCATCACTCAAGTCCGACAGGGCGACCTCATACTAGCTGGAGATTTTAACGCTGTGTTAAATCCGAACATAGACCGATCCCCCTCTCTCTCCTCTGCTTCCCCGTCGGACTCTCTCCGCTCTAGATCCCTCCTCCGTCTCATGCAATCCCAGCTTCTCTACGACTCCTGGAGGATCAAAGATCCCACAGCACGTGACTACACCTTCTACTCTGCCCCTCATAACTCTTACTCCCGCATCGATATGATCATGCTCAGCCACGAACTTGCCTTGAACCTCCGGGCTGCCCATGTTCACCCACTGATATGGTCTGACCATGCCCCTATCTCCTGCGATCTCTCGGGCCTTCTCTCCCGCCCCCGCACCATGACTTGGCGCCTCAACGACTCTCTCCTTCACAACCCGGAGACACGCTCCCACCTTCGGGATAAGCTTTCTGACTATTTTACCCTGAACGATTCCCCCGACACTTCCAGGTCCACTCTTTGGCTGGCACACAAGGCGGTCCTCCGGGGACATATCATCAGCCTAGCCTCACGGGCCAAGAAACAATCCCTCACCCAGCTTAATAGACTTTCTATCAGACTCCATTCCCTCGAGACCCAGCATAAGGCGTCCTCCGACCAGACCATCTTGTCCGAACTCCGTACTGTTAAGGCGGAACTTGATCTCCTTCTCTCCAGACGGGTGGCTAAACGTCTTAAATGGCTTCGCCAGTCCTTTTATGAGAAGGGGGATAAGGCGGACAAGTTTCTGGCGGCACGACTGCGCTCCACTAGGGTCAAAACTAATATTATTTCCATTAGAGACCCTCTTAATCGGTTAGTCCATGACCCTACCGCCATTAGGGCGGCGTTTCAATCTTATTACAATAACTTATATAATCTCCCACCCACCCCCACCAGGTCCCTCCTCCCAGCCCCACTCTGACTTGATCTCTCACTTTCTCTCGGCCTCCAACCTGCCTAAATTGCCTCGAGACGCCATGGACCATCTTAACAGGGAGATCTCGGTGGAAGAAATTACCCAGGCCATTCTCTCACAAAAGATTGGTAAATCTCCTGGCCCGGATGGGTTTACAGCTCTTTACTACAAACAATTCTCCGATCTCCTCTCCCCCCACCTTCAATCCCTGTTTAATAAGATCATCCATGGCGACCCTCTTCCATCCGAGATGTTGGAGGCTAGAATTGTGGTGATCCCTAAAGAAGGCAAGGACGCCCTCAACTGCGCTAGCTACCACCCTATATCTCTCCTGAACCTGGACCTTAAAATTTTTGCTAAGATTCTAGCTAACCGCCTTAACCCGTATCTCCCCTCCCTTGTCCACTACGACCAAGTGGGGTTTGTCCCAGACCGCCAGGCGAGAGATAACACCAGACGCGCTATGGATCTTATACATATCTCGAACTCCAGGGGATCCCCCACTATCATGCTCTCCTTGGATGCTGAAAAAGCTTTCGACCGGATCTCCTGGAGTTTCTTAAGAGCCGCCCTGGAGGCCTACGGCATGTCTGGTGCCTTCCTCTCTGGTGTCCTGGCGCTATACTCCTCCCCCTCTGCCACAGTCCTAATTAATGGGGTCCCATCCGCCCCGGTCAATATATCGAATGGTACACGTCAGGGCTGCCCCCTGTCACCATTGATATTCGCCCTTGTTATCGCGCCTCTCGCCTCTCAAATTAGAGCTCACCAGGGTATACATGGTATACCAGTGGGTCGTACCGAGCCCAAAATTTTCCTCTTCGCCGTTGACATCCTACTTTCCTTAACCCAGCCCCTTATCTCGCTCCCGAACCTATTTTCAGTCCTCCATTCCTACAGTCTCGTATCAGGCTACAAGATCAATTATTCCAAGTCCGAGGCCATGCTGCTTCACGTCCCCCCCGTGAGGCTGACTCCCTCTGTACTAGTTTCAATTTTAGATGGCAGCCTACGAGGATCAAATACCTAGGGATTTATTTGACTTCCCACTACGACTCTCTCTTTAGAGAAAACTTCCCACCCCTCCTCACCAAAATGCTTGCTGACCTGACATCCTGGAGGAGTCTCTTCATTTCGTGGCTGGGCAGGATCATTGCGGTTAAAATGAACATAATCCCTAAATGGCTCTACCTTTTCCAGACTCTCCCTGTGGCAGTCCCGGCCTCCTTTCTCCGTACTATCCAGCGAGCACTCGGACGCTTTATCTGGAACCACAGACCTCCCCGCATTGCTGCCAACACCCTAAAACGGCCGAACTCTGCGGGCGGCAGAGGTCTCCCGGATATTAAACTCTACTATCTGGCCTCTCATCTCTCCCATATTGTTGCTTCCTACGCCCCCCCCCCCCCCCCCGGGTCTGCTTCCTGGCTAGATATTGAAGCAGCCTATCTCAACCTATTGGACCTGTCTCCCCTGTGGGGTTTGCCCTCAACCTCCCAACCCCCAGCCTCCAAACTCCTCCCCACGATCAAATTTAATCTTAAAATTTGGGATTCCTATCCCTTGAAGATGGGCCTTACCCCCACCCCCTCACCCTTGACCCCTATCTGGCAGAACCCTTTGTTTCCTCCTGGATTCTCGGCTACGAGATTCCGTACATGGATAATGTTGGGTTTTAAATTCCCAACCGATTTTGCCGATCGGGGTCAATGGTTGTCTCTCCCTGCCCTACAACAGAAGACTCCCTCGCACCCACTTAATCCCTTTCAATTCCTGCAAATCCGGCACTTCTTGGCCTCCCTGCCCTCCCCTGCCCTCCTCCGAACCCTCACACCCCTGGAAAGTTTATGCATACACTCGCCCCTCTCCAAAGGCTCAATCTCTTCACTCTACTCCCTTTTACTGGATTCATCCCTTCCTCCCTCCTGGCCTCACGAGCTCGCCTGGGAACGTGATCTCGGGCCCCCTCCGGAGGGTGGCGACTGGGAGGACATGAGACTGGGGATTGCTAAGTGCTCCATTGCTACCGCCTTTAAAGAGACGGCTTACAAAATCTACTACCGTTGGTACTATACCCCGGACAGGCTACATAAACTCTTTCCGTCTACTTCCCCTGCTTGTAGGAGGAATTGTGGATCTAGAGGCGACATGCTACATATATGGTGGACTTGTCCGTCCATCATCCCCTTTTGGAACTTAGTCCACTCTCTCCTCGTTTCTCTCCTAAATTCCCCTGTACTGAGAGATCCTTGGATCTTTCTGCAGTGCTACCCCCCCACCCCCCCGACACTTGATAAATTCTCCCGTAAACCGACTACACATATTTTAACCGCAGCTAAATCACTGATAGCCCTCCACTGGAAAGACCCCTCCCCTCCCTCTCTCTCAGCCCTCAAAGCCAAAATTTGGCATATTGCATCTATGGAACAGATTACGTACTACCTTCATGACCGTGGTCATGTTTTTGAGCAGGTTTGGGCCCCCTGGCTCACAGCTGAACGCCGTCCACCACCTCGCCTCTTACGGGGACCCATGGGCATCGCCGACTGACCTCTCTCTACCTCCTTCTTACTCTTCACTTGCATTCTTTCTCTATCTTTTACCCTATACCCACTAGTTTCAGCAAATATACTGTGATTGGATTCCTCTGTCTTGGTCTTCCCTTTCCCCTACCCTCCTTCCCGCCCCCCCCCCCCCCCCCAAATAAGATACTTCATTACTGCTATGTTATTTTTGTTTGCTTTTACGGCTTATTCTAAAATTGTGGCATCTGTTGGACTCTGGTCCTTCTGACCACCAGTCCCCATTGTCGATATTTGCTTATCCAATGTAATTTGCCACGCAAAATACAGAATTTAAAAAAAAAAAGGATGTTGTTTGTGTAAGTCAGGCACCAGTTGGAGCAGCTGTTAGCCATGATAAAAACGTGTCAATTGTCATGACTGAACATAGGACCAACAAATCCACCTGTCTAGGAACCTCCTCCCTGTTACGCCATTTGCAGCAAGCTCATGGAAAGTTTTTGGCATCATAAGCTGGTGCTAAAAAATAACAACAGTCAAGCATCAGTTAGCTCCCTTTTCTCAACTGGATCCCAGAACCAGTAGTCCCCACCGCCAACACCTTCATCTCATCCTCAGTAATGATCGGAGGTAGTCCTGCATCCAATTTGTTAAGGCTAGGTGACTCATCACCTATCCAAGATTCCTCAGAAGAATCATTCAGTGCCTGCTGCTGCTGGATCTGCATCCCAGAAGGTGACCAAGAAGACTGCTATTTAAAAAAAAACAATTGACTGAGAAACAACACTTTGCAAGGGAAAGCAAACATGACAGCTCTCACCTAGTCGTACAGCGGATCACTGATGCAATCATGGCTATGGTAGTATTCAATCTACGTCCAATATCCACAATTAATGCAGTGGGTTTTACACAGTTAATTGAGGTCCTCTGTCCTGGTACAAAATTCCATCTTGGTTCCATTTTACCCAAAATGTAATTTCTCGGCTGTGTCAGGTCATTAAAAAAGAAGATTATTTTCCTCCAAAATCCCATTGTACGCACTGTCCACTTAAACACAGATATGTGAAGAAACGGTAGTGGGCAAACAAAAGATTACATGACTGTGACAGGTGAATCGCCTTCAGCAGCAGCAGTAGCTCATTCAGATTCAGGCTACTTTGTGCATTACCGGCTTCACTAAGAGGCATACCGTGGACTACCTCTTATAAAAACTAAGGGACTTCATAGCAAAATATCTTACCCCACTTGGACTCTCCCCAGGATTTGGGATTTGTAATAATGCCACAAATATTGGGGTTTGATATGAAATACCGACGCTTGGGTTGCCAGGGGGGGGGGGGGGGGTGTCATAAGACTGGTTTTACGATTGCAGGATCTCATCAGGGGTTGGGCAAGTATGCTTACCCCCCCAACCCTCCCCTCCCGCAGCCTAACCCCCCCACAGCCTAACCCTAACCGTCTTCAATGGTGCCTAATCCTACCACCCCCAACCCGCAGCCTAACCTTAACCCTCCCCAGGGTTGCTTAACTCTAACCCCCCCATCCCCGCAGCCTCACACTATCCCTTCCTTTTCCACAGCCTAATGGGATGTCGGCGATTGGGAGTTCGCCATCGGTATTCTAAGTGATGTCAGAGTTCTGGCGCTGGGAATTTTGACCATGTGTCTGGATTCCGGCAGCAGTATTTAGAGTGCCGGCATTCCAACCATGTCCCCAAATATTGTTAAAGCATTACAGCTGGTTGAATTCCAACACATCCCATGTTTTGCTCATGCAATCAACATGGTGGTACAGGGTTTTTGTTTTTTTAAATGACAGGGACGTGCAGGAGACGCTGTCTGTAGCCCCCAAAAAGTTAGGGCATTTTCAGTATTCACACACAGCATGCAGGAGATTGCAGTACCTGGAAGAATAGTTCAATTTACCCTGTCACTAACTGATGCATGAAGTGATAACCACAAAGAATTGCACTCTTCATATGCTCTAGCAGATGGAGGAACATCAAAAAGCCATCCACAGCTATACAACAAGCCATGACATGGGAGAGGAGGGGGATTGTACCTTAGACTAGTGCAGTGAAAAACACTTTCTATCTTGTGCAAGATGCTTAAATCCTTCAAAGTAGCCACCTATGAATTAAGTTCAGACCCTGCTAGATTGTGTCAGGTGATTCCCCTACTACATTTTGGCGACCGTGCATAATCCTAGATTTCATTTGTTTATCATGTCTTTCTTTCCAACTGACCCAGATCTAGAGATGTAAAGAACGCCTAATGAGCAAGTTGAAAGCTTAAATGGTACATGACATGATGACATCTCCTCCTTTAATTTTTCTGGCAGATACCAGGAATAAACTCAGCTTTTTCATTAGACCCAGTGATGATGCAGAGGAGACAACATAAAATGTTAACATTTTGTAGGGTCTAAAAGAATTGCCCAAAATTAGTGACACTTCTACCGTAACTCCATCTGATATACGGTCACTATCCAAAGAATGGTGGAGGATTATTTTCATGACACCATACAAATAGGCATGTTTGACTACCGGAAGGAAAAAGTGCAATATGGAGGCTGTGTACAACTTGGCTTTCCATTATTTAAACTGCCCACCCTCCAGTGTGTACTCAGAAAGAGTTTTCAGCACAGCCAAGAACCTTATCAGTACTTCCTCAAAATGTGGAAAAGATGATGTTCACCGAAATGAACTACAAATTCCACGTTTCCTTTACTAGCAATCACATCAAAGTACAGAGACTTCTGTAATGGTGGATTGCAACTGGGATAAATTGACATTGTATGAGGATGATGTACACACTGATGAGGGTAAGGATGGTAGTGACAATGACATCTTGCCACTGCAGAGCTGTTAGCTTAGCTACCTTAAGCCCACTGGTAGCTTGTTTTGTGGGGGCCCAAACAAACCAAGCACTTCAGCCACAAAAGCAGCAGTCTCTGTAGCTGAAGTGCTTGCTTTGTTAAACTATGCATGCCCTTTTTAATGCTCAACATGTGGGAGGGAGGGCCCAAAGACAATTCCATATTACACCACTTTTCATTTCTGCCACTGCTGTGTGGTAATGTTTCATAGATGTGCTATAAATTGCTATGTGTTTGTGCCGCTGCTCTGTTGCTTAGTAATGAGCCCGCTTGCTGCAGCTATTGGCCTAAACTGGATGAAAACAGTGAGCTGTAAATTGGTCAAAATTGACTGGAAATGAGTGGAAATTAATGTTACTGAGGTTAATGATACTGTAGGAACAAAAATAAGGGCCAAACTATGTGATTGTAGTTTTTTTTTGTAATTTTTTTAGAGGAAAAAAAAATACAAAACCAAAACCAGTCACGGGGGTATATTTACTAAGGTCCCGATTTTGACCGAGATGGTGTTTTTTCTTCAAAGTGTCATCTCGGGAATTTACTAAACAAAAATCACGGCAGTGATGAGGGCATTCGTATTTTTTTGGAAGTCCAAGAAAAAAAATACGAATGAATACACCATCAGTCAAATACGCCTGTAATTTGGTAGAACTCGGTCATTTACTAAAAAGTGTAATTCACAAACACTGCCGACAATAGCCAAACACTGCCGTGAAAAAATACCAATCGTGAAAAAGTGCTAAAATAAAACAGACCTGCTTTTTTTTACCGTGTTCTGATAGGCATGCACGGATCCATGAGATCCGTGCATGTTTATCAGTGGGAAGGGGTGGGTAAGTGTTAAATTTGCCAAAAAAAATGCGTAGGGTCCCCCCTCCTAAGCAAAACCAGCCCCGGGCTCATTGAGCCAGTCCTGGTTGAAAAAATATGGGGAAAAAATTGACCGGGGTTCCCCCAAATTTAATCAACCAGCACCGGGCTCTGCGCCTGGTCCTGGTACCAAAAATACGGGGGACAAAAAGCGTAGGGGTCCCCCGTATTTCTGAAACCAGCACCGGGCTACACTAGCCAGATACATAATGCCACAGCCGGGGGACACTTTTATATTGGACCCTGCGGCCCTGGCATTACATACCCAACTAGTCACCCCTGGCCGGGGTACCCTGGAGGAGTGGGGGCCCCTTCAATCAAGGGGTCCCCCCCTCCAGCCACCCAAGGGCCAGGGGTGAAGCCCGAGGCTGTTCCCCCCATCCAAGGGCGGCGGATGGGGGGCTGATAGCCTTTTTGTCAAAATTTGAATATTGTTTTTAGTAGCAGTACTACAAGTCCCAGCAAGCCTCCCCCGCAAACTGGTACTTGGAGAACCACAAGTACCAGCATGCGGTGGAAAACCGGGCCCGCTGGTACCTGTAGTACTACTACTAAAAAAATACCCCAATAAAAACAGAAGACACACACCTTGAAAGTAAAAGTTTAATTCATACATCCACACCTCCAAACATACATACTTACCTATGTTCACACGAGGGTCGGTCCTCTTCTCCATGTAGAATCCATGGGGTACCTGTTGGAAAAATTATACTCACATAATCCATTGTAGATTGGTCCTCTTCTGTTCTATTTGTAATCCACGTACTTTGCAAAATAAGAAAACGGACACCCGACCACGCACTGAAAGGGGCCCCATGTTTTCACATGGGACCCCTTTCCCCGACTGCCAGGAACCCCCCCTGACTTCTGTCTAAGAGGGTTCCTTCAGCCAATCAGGGAGCGCCACGTCGTGGCACCCTCCTGATTGGCTGTGTGCTCCTGTAGTGTATGTCAGGCAGCACACGGCAGTGATACAATGTAGCGCCTATGCGCTCCATTGTAACCAATGGTGGGAACTTTGTGGTCAGCGGTTGACCGAAAGTAACCTCACCGCTGACCTCAAAGTTCCCACCATTGGTTACAATGGAGCGCATAGGCGCTACATTGTATCACTGCCGTGTGCTGCCTTACATACACTACAGGAGCACACAGCCAATCAGGAGGGTGCCACGACGTGGCGCTCCCTGATTGGCTGAAGGAACCCTCTTAGACAGAAGTCAGGGGGGTTCCTGGCAGTCGGGGAAAGGGGTCCCATGTGAAAACATGGGGCCCCTTTCAGTGCGTGGTCGGGTGTCCGTTTTTTTATTTTGCAAAGTACGTGGATTACAAATAGAACAGAAGAGGACCGATCTACACTGGATTATGTGAGTATAATTTTTCCAACAGGTACCCCATGGATTCTACATGGAGAAGAGGACCGACCCTCGTGTGAACATAGGTAAGTATGTATGTTTGGAGGTGTGGATGTATGAATTAAACTTTTACTTTCAAGGTGTGTGTCTTCTGTTTTTATTGGGGTATTTTTTTAGTAGTAGTACTACAGGTACCAGCGGGCCCGGTTTTCCACTGCATGCTGGTACTTGTGGTTCTCCAAGTACCAGCTTGCGGGGGAGGCTTGCTGGGACTTGTAGTACTGCTACTAAAAACAATATTCAAATTTTGACAAAAAGGCTATCAGCCCCCCATCCGCCGCCCTTGGATGGGGGGGACAGCCTCGGGCTTCACCCCTGGCCCTTGGGTGGCTGGAGGGGGGGACCCCTTGATTGAAGGGGCCCCCACTCCTCCAGGGTTCCCCGGCCAGGGGTGACTAGTTGGGTATGTAATGCCAGGGCCGCAGGGACCAATATAAAAGTGTCCCCCGGCTGTGGCATTATGTATCTGGCTAGTGTAGCCCGGTGCTGGTTTCAGAAATACGGGGGACCCCTACGCTTTTTGTCCCCCGTATTTTTGGAACCAGGACCAGGCGCAGAGCCCGGTGCTGGTTGATTAAATATGGGGGAACCCCGGTCAATTTTTTCCCCATATTTTTTCAACCAGGACTGGCTCAAAGAGCCCGAGACTGGTTTTGCTTAGGAGGGGGGACCCCACGCATTTTTTATTTTTTATTTTAACAATGTTTTATTTTTTACGAAAGGTGCACAATGAAGCCCAGCACGGATCTCACAGATCCGGCCGATATTCATTGTGTTAAAGTCGGCAGTGTTTTACAATTCACTCATGTAAAACACTGCCAAAAAATACGAATGACATCGACATCGGTAAATACGAAAATGCAGAATACGACAGCTTAGTAAATTAGTCGTAATAAATTCAAAAAGTTGCAATTTTACACTTTCGATGTCATTTGTGATTGAACTTTAACCTCATTCGGAAAAATACGAATTTTAGTAAATTTACCCCACGGTGTTTAGGCAAAACCTAACTACAAAACTGGATGATGAATTAGAACCAAAACCAGTAAAAATGGTCCGGCGCATGTCTCTACTTATGTGTAACATTATTGTTTGAATAATGATAATTGTGGTACAGCATTCGCTATGAGAAAGCAGATCTCTTCTTTCTTGGTGGCATCTCAGTCATGTATTTACTTTAAGAGCTAACATAATACAGATGTTAACCCTCCTAAGGGGCAGTTTGGATGGTGTAGGGGCAGTACGGATTGTGTAATAGTTAGCATTACTGCCTCACAACACTGAAGTCATGGGTTCAAATCCTACCACAACCATGTGTGGAGTTTGTATATTTTCTCTGTACTTGGGTGGGTTGCCTCTGGGTACTCTAGTTTTCTCCCACAATCCAAAAATATACTGGCAGGTTCATTGGCTCCCAACAAATATGAATCCTAGTGTGTGTGTGCATGTACATAGGTAGACTAGATGAGTCACGTGGTTCTTATCTGCCATCATAATTCTATGAGATTTTAATAACTATAAGCACATATTCTGCTAGAATATTCTATCATTGTGGGGATACATGATGTCCATAAAGGCCTGCAACTGATCATCAAGTAATGCAACGTAGCAGTTGAAGGTCTTCAGGTGGACCAGCAGACCCAACCCATGTCACATGAATACACCCCATACAATTGTTGAACCACCACCAGCCTGCATAGTGCCTTGATGTCAACAGGAGTCCATGGCCTCAAGGGTTCTACACCACACCCAAACCCTACCATCAGCCTGAAACAACTGGAACTATGACTCATCGGACCGTGCCACATGTTGCCAGTTCTCCAGGGTCCAGTTAGCAACATCAAGGGACAAATAATGTTAACAGAGGGTTTTCTGGTGGGTCTTCTGCTGCTATATCCCATGGAAGCTAAAGAATGCTGTACCGTAGGACCCTGACTGATCCAGTATGTAGGACCATTTTAGTCACTGAGGGACTTATTCCCTTTTAATGGTCCTACATACTGGATTGGACTTTCCCACTGACCCATGTAATTTTTATATATTTGTATTGTATATTTGTTCTTTATGTATTATTGTATTTTGTGTTCACTGTATTGTTCTGTATTACTAACAGATCCATGGAGACCGCCGGACTTGGAGCGATGCGGAAGCAGGCGCAGTGGATAGATGAACGGAAGCGACCTGGGGTGCTCTGAGATCCCGTGGGCACTGTTGGAGGTGGGCTGCAGTGGTTCCAATGTTGACGACCGTGCTGCTGGACGCTCCCGAAAGTCATAGGACTGCGACGCGGAAGTAGGTGCTGGTTTGTATGATTAGCTATTTATGTCCACTTTGGTTATGTATATACACTGCTCAAAAAAATAAAGGGAACACTAAAATAACACATCCTAGATCTGAATGAATGAAATATTCTTATTAAATACTTTGTTCTTTACATAGTTGAATGTGCTGACAACAAAATCACACAAAAATTATCAATGGAAATCAAATTTATTAACCCATGGAGGTCTGGATTTGGAGTCACACTCAAAATTAAAGTGGAAAAACACACTACAGGCTGATCCAACTTTGATGTAATGTCCTTAAAACAAGTCAAAATGAGGCTCAGTAGTGTGTGTGGCCTCCACGTGCCTGTATGACCTCCTTACAATGCCTGGGCATGCTCCTGATGAGGTGGCGGATGGTCTCCTGAGGGATCTCCTCCCAGACCTGGACTAAAGCATCCGCCAACTCCTGGACAGTCTGTGGTGCAACGTGGTGTTGGTGGATGGAGCGAGACATGATGTCCCAGATGTGCTCAGTTGGATTCAGGTCTGGGCAATGGGCGGGCCAGTCCATAGCATCAATGCCTTTGTCTTGCAGGAACTGCTGACACACTCCAGCCACATGAGGTCTAGCATTGTCTTGCATTAGGAGGAACACAGGGCCAACCGCACCAGCATATGGTCTCACAAGGGGTCTGAGGATCTCATCTCGGTACCTAATGGCAGCCAGGCTACCTCTGGCGAACACATGGAGGGCTGTGCGGCCCCCCAAAGAAATGCCACCCCACACCATTACTGACCCACTGCCAAACCGGTCATGCTGGAGGATGTTGCAGGCAGCAGAACGTTCTCCTTGGCGTCTCTAGACTCTGTCACGTCTGTCACATGTGCTCAGTGAGAACCTGCTTTCATCTGTGAAGAGCACAGGGCGCCAGTGGCGAATTTGCCAATCTTGGTGTTCTCTGTCAAATGCCAAACGTCCTGCACGGTGTTGGGCTGTAAGCACAACCCCCACCTGTGGACGTCGGGCCCTCATACCACCCTCATGGAGTCTGTTTCTGATCGTTTGAGTAGACACATGCACATTTGTGGCTTGCTGGAGGTCATTTTGCAGGGCTCTGGCAGTGCTCCTCCTGTTCCTCCTTGCACAAAGGCGGAGGTAGCGGTCCTGCTGCTGGGTTGGTGGCCTCCTCCACGTCTCCTGATGTACTGGCCTGTCTCCTGGTAGCGCCTCCATGCTCTGGACACTACGCTGACAGACACAGCAAACCTTCTTGCCACAGCTCGCATTGATGTGCCATCCTGGATGAGCTGCACTACCTGAGCCACTTGTGTGGGTTGTAGACTCCGTCTCATGCTACCACTAGAGTGAAAGTACCGCCAGCTTTCAAAAGTGACCAAAACATCAGCCAGAAAGCATAGGAGCTGAGAAGTGGTCTGTGGTCACCACCTGCAGAACAACTCCTTTATTGGGGGTGTCTTGCTAATTGCCTATAATTTCCACCTGTTGTCTATTCCATTTGCACAACAGCATGTAAAATTGATTGTCAATCAGTGTTGCTTCCTAAGTGGACAGTTTGATTTCACAGAAGTGTGATTGACTTGGAGTTACATTGTGTTCCCTTTATTTTTTTGAGCAGTGTATGTTGGTTTGGAGTTATGTGTCTCACTTTTGGTTGGTCCTGAGGACGGGGTACATCCCCGAAACATGTCGGCCACTAGGCTGAATAAATTAACACAACTTTAATCGATGTGAATTGAGACTGATGAGCGCCGCCGCAAAACAACATCATTTTATATATATATATATATTGGAGCTTCTCGACTGCCAAAGCAGAACCAACCTCACCCCCCCCATCCCCCTCACTACCACATTTTACGGACCATTGCCCCCTCCTTCCTCACCAGTTACAAAATGACAACAGAAAAAAAAAAATTGGCCTAGCAGGGCGCCTCTGTAAGTGAGCATGAAGTCAAAACTTTGGAATATACTGAGTATGACAGGGGAGGCTCTGCCCACCCTGACTGCACGTCACTGATATATATCCATGAATTTCAACATCTAGTCCACTGTCCGACAACTTCTCCGTTAAGAGTCAGGAGGCTAGTCCTCTTCCATGGGAGTCCAGAAGAGACCCAGGAATTCAGGAGAGTAGACAAATATGTCCTTGCCTCTGTTATTCTTCCTTTAAAGTTTTTATCAATAAGTGTTTATCATTGTATTTTTAATTATATATTCAGCCCTATGAGCTGTAACATGGACAACTCTGTAGTAATAGTACTCAGGGGCGCCAGAATGTTTTTAGGTTGGTGGTGGTGGTGGTGGTGGGGGGGGGGGGGGCGTAGAAAAAAAATAATTATGCCGCCCCCATGGTGCCAGCCTCCTCTCCCTTTTTAGCCCCCCACCCCAGTTCGGATGAGTGCATACCTCCGGATCCACGCGGGCAGCAACTCCATTAAAAACAGTCTGCTTCCGCAGGGTGCTATGTCCTCCTCCTATATTCTGTTTTGTACAAGCCAGCTGTCGCTCCTTCACAAATGCATTACTGGGAGGAGGCGTGGCCAGGCTGGGACATTCTGGGACCATAGCCACGCCTCCTCCCAGTAATGCAACTGTGAAGGAGATACAGCCGGCTAGGACAGAAATTAAGATAGGAGGAGGACACAGCACCCTGCGGTAGCAGGCCTGTTTTTAAAGGAGATGCTCCTGCGGGGATCCAGAGCTAAGTGCTCCCCCGCACCTGCGCCTCTGTCATATTTGGGGGGCATGCTACCCCCTTGCCCCCCCCCCCAGTTCCGACACCCCTGATAGTACTGTATAGAATAAATACAGAATGCTAATAATAGTCTATTCTGCAATAGCAACAGCACAATCATTAGTCTACTTGTAAGAAAGGAATTCTCATGGTCATACTGTACATGTATTTTATTGGATGTTCCCACAGTAGCAATCATCATAATGGTACATGTGAACTCAGATGATGTATGAGAGTGTGAACTTCAATTGCAATCCTATGCTGTACTCAAAAAACATATTCATGAGCTAGAATGGGAAAGCAGGACCTGACCTCTCATTCTCTGACTGACGCTTTTTACTAACACAAAGAAGCCACTATAGACAAAGTAGAACGTTTTTGATTTCATAACACTTTTGTCTGGCAGAGAGGATCATTTTCGAACATCCAGAAATACAGTGCAAATGGTATTTTAGAGAAGTCAAGTTTTACATAAATACACAATTTTTATAGCCTGCAGGGATGTAAAAAAATTGCACCATCCAACAAGAAGAATTGGGCAGATTCCCTGCTAAGTATACAGTACAAAACATTCATTTCCTACCAAACACACCAAACATGGGGCCTGATTCAGACTTATATGCTAACCCGATGGTTAGTGTACAAGCCCAATGCTGGGCAAACTGCGCATGTGCAAAATGGGTCCTGTGTCCTTACCTGTTTGACAGGCTAAGGGTGTTTGGGGGCAGGGAAGGGACGGCGACCAAGTTCGTTCCACAAAACGGAGTCATGTCACCTCCATTTTGTGGGAGTGCCAATGTCAGAACTGAGAAGGCCATATGAGTAACCTGAAGGTTACCCAGATGTCTGGTGGTCCCGCAGAGTGATCCATCCGATGGTGTGTCTTCAGACAGGCAAGATGTGTCTATTTGAACTAGATGCCTCCTGCTGCATTAGCATATTAGTTGGATGGTATTGCCATACTTTCCTACCCTCCTGGAATGGCCGGGAGGCTCCTGAAAATCAGATGGCCTCCTGGCCCCCCGGAAAGGTGGGCAAGTCTACCGCAGCGCTGCTGACCTTCCGCAATCCTCCCTCGGCCGCTCAAGTGGGTGGTCCATGGGGACTTTATGAGATTCGCGCTGAATTGGCATTGTTTGTGCTGCCTCTAATATTTACCCACGCCCCCGTTATGGAGGGGGCAGCCAGAAAGTAGGTAACCTTGCGGTATTGCACAGCCACTTCCCTGCGGTTGGGCAATAGCATACAACTCTGAATACAGGCAGCATGATTTATGTATGGTAGGGTTATATCTCTCATCCATCTCGATTTTGGTGGGACAGTCCTGATTTGAAGGTTCATCACGATTTGCAGGAAGTTAGGCATGTCCATTGTGACAGAGTTACCACACTCAGGGGTGGCAGGTGCCTCGAGTTTGTGTGCAAGTAAAAGGGTGTTTCGGAGGAACATGCCCACAATCATGCAGTCATGTTGCCAGTGTGCTGCAAAAACACTCCCATATCCTGACTTACTAAGCCTTTGAGAGTGGAGAGAAATAAACTACCAACCAATCAGCTCCTAAATGTCAGTTTTCAGACACAGTCCGTAACATGGCAGTTAGGAGTTGATTGGTTGGTACTTTGTCCCTCTCCACTTTATCACTCTGAGGGCGGGATGTACTAAGCTCTACCGCCATGCTAAATGCCTTCTCACTGCTCTGTTGACATCTCCATAGTAACATTTCTCCTCCCCTCCCAGCGCTGCCATTCTGTCCCGTTGTTTTCTCTACCGGCAATCGCCGGTATGAACTAACAAAAGTATAGCTGCTCCTCCGTTGTGGCCACTCAGGGTTGTGTATGCTGTGCTCGGCTCTCCATAGATACCCTCCTGCGCATGCACACCGCTGCGGACACTCAGAGCTCAGCGTGCACATGACGGGATCCTAAGACATGCACATGCACAGGAGGGTATCTATAGAGAGCCGAGCGCAGCATACACAACGCTGAGTGGCCGCAACGGAGGAGCAGCGATACTTTTGTTAGTTCATATCGGCAATTGCCGGAAGAGAAAACAACGGGACAGAATGGCAGCGCTGGGAGGGGAGAAGAAATGTTACTATGGAGATGCCAACAGAGCGGGGAGAAGGCAATTAGTGCGGCGGTAGAGCTTAGTACATCCCGCCTCCCAAGGCTTAATACTTTTCCACCTATGTCTGTCAGTGGTGCCACTGTCTTACCCAGACTGGCTGACATTCTGGAGAATTATTCATCTCTGGGACTTGTTCCTGTTGTATCGCAACTATCTCTCACTTTGTGGTGTATTTACTAGATAATGGGTATTAGACCTGATAATTTGAATTTCTTATCGCCGCTATTTGCGGCAGTAACTACATTCACAGGAATGTACTAACAATCACATGCAGGCAGAGTGGCTTTAAAAGGATGTGAAATGATGGCAAAAGCAAGCATTATTTATTTCTTAAATTATTTATTTATTCATTAACAGTTTCTTATATAGTGCAGCAAATTCCGTTGCGCTTTACAATTGGAAACAACAGTGATAAAGCAAAACTGGGCAATAACAAACACTCATAGCAGTAGGAAGGCCCTGCTCACAAGCTTACAATCTATATAGATATAGGCAGGGCTGTTTCTAGACAATTTGGCTCCCAGTGCGAGTATTAAAAAAATGTGCCCCACCCCCACTCATAGACATTCAAAAATGTGCCCCCCTCCACCAACATAAAAAACCTGATGAGGAGGTGGGGCCACGTGAAATGGGTGTGGTGTTTCTAAAATGGGTATGGCCTCGCAGGAAAAGACTACCTTACACCCCAGTTTTTGACCCTACAATAACAGACCTAGGCCATCACAGGGGAAAAAAACACCATATTAAGCCCACACAGTAATGCCTCTTGCACCATATTATGATTCCTGCACCATATTATGCCATACTCCTCAATGCCTGTGATACATTATGCCCTACACTAAAGCTTCTTCTTATTTTTAAATTATCTGCTCATTGTCAGGGGTTTAATGCACTGGGTGTCAAGCTCGTTGCCAGGGGTTTCATGCATTGGGTGTCATGCTCCTCATTGCCAGGGGTTTAATGCACTGGGTGTCATGCTAGTTACCAGGGGTTTCATGCACTGCATGTCATGCTCGATGACAGGGTCTTCATGTGCTGAGTGTCATGGTCGTTGCCAGGGGTTTCATGCTCTGGGATCCATGCTTCTTGCCAAGTAATGGTCGTTGCCAAGGGTGTACAGTCACTGACGGGCGCCAGCTGACTGGGCACATGCACGGTCAGCTGACCACATATATGTGGCAGCCATTGCTGAGGAGGGTCCCAGAGGAATGCTCTCCCAGCAAATTTTGTTAAATAGTAGCTCATAGAATTCTGTAGGATAACACTATCTGCAAATGGCATTATCCTAACATCCTAGCAGCATGGCCTCCCCTATAAAAACCTATGGGGGCTGTATTTGTAGATGAGAATTGATGGGCCGTGGCAGATATCGCCCATATGCGTAATAAATTTCCTTTAACAAACAGGTAGGATTAATCATATTGATTATCCAGCCTAAACAGCTCAGCCTACTCCAGCACTCGCCGGTTTTCATCTCCAATAGTGGGCCTGATTCAGGGTGCACATTTTATGCAACACGACTGCATCTTTTATGCGAATATTGCAGCCGATGGTCTTCCTACTGAGACACATTAATCTGCAGCTGTTTGCACAAAGATGCATCATCAGTCTATGGAGATGCAGAATGTCCATCTGTGAACAGCGCTGCCGGTGCCAGTGCAACTGCGGCAAAAGACGTAGACGCTGCTGCAGCATGCCCACATCTGGCTAGCCACCTCCTTGTTACCTCCCAGGAATGCCCACTAAAATTTAGTGATGAGCGGATTCGGTTTTACTCGGTTTTACTCGGTTCTCAAAACCGAATCTTATTGGCTATCCAAAACACGTGACATCAGTGAGCCAATAAGATTCGGTTTTGAGAACCGAGTAAAACCGAGTAAAACCGAATCCGCTCATCACTACTAAAATTGCCTTTTTTGTGTCCGAATTCGCTCTGCGTCTCCCATTGGTAACTATCGGGATGCAGAGGCTTAAAAAATGATCCACTTACGTGCGGCATTGACAGTGCGTCCACCTCTGAATCACGCCTAGTGTCTTTTCTGGCATTAATGAAATTGTCTCCTCCTTAATCTGGTGAGAACACCTGGCTGAACTTAATCTGAATTCTTTATGCTGATTTAAGGCTTCATGAGCTTTGGCCCTGCCTAATATTTAGCTTTTCTATGTTGCCTCACAATTTGCTCATTGGATTGGGCTAAGGATTCTAGATGTAGCACATTTTCAGGTTTTCTCACCGAGCAGACAGAGGGCCTAACTCAGACCTGAAATCTTTCTTTAATGGGCAAAGTGCAGTGCAGGTGGGCAGATATAACATATGCAGAGAGAGTTTTGGTGTAAGGTGCCCATACACTAGACGACCTGTAAACGATGCATTCTTGTTAACGATTTCCCTTGAATTCCCCCGACAGCTCCCCAGCAGTCCTGGGAAAACAATATACTACAATACACATAAGATATATCTTAAGATCTGGGAATGGCTACATCCAGGAGCATACTGTCATTGACGATAGCTTCAGATCTTCCCTGCAGCAGGAAAGACCAAAAGCTCCGACCAACGACCAGCGGGACCGCACATCGTGATCGTTATCATTCTTAGACACTGAACGATCGGCACTATTATGAACAATTTGTAGCTCCTATCAGTCGGAAATGGCCAATTCACACCTTTAGATTTGGGTGGATGATTTGTTTCTGTGCAGGGAAAATACTGGCTGCTTTATTTTTACACTGCAATTTAGATTTCAGTTTGAACACACCACACCCAAATCTAACTCTCTCTGCACATGTTACATCTGTTCCACCTGCATGGTTTTGCCCATTAGAGAAAAATGTCGTTGCTGCGATCAGGTATGAATTAGACCCAGAGTCTCCTCTTGCAGGTTGTGGTAATGGTTTCTTTCTAGATCCACCACAGTTATCTTGATAATCCAGTAGGCCTTTATGGTTTGGCGATTTGCACAACTATTAGCCTCTTGGGTGTGGTTGGCATTGACATGATGCTTCATTGTGGTATAGTCAGTGGTGCTTTCTCTGAGCTGGACAAGTTCAATTCACACAACATATTGCTTTCCTATGGCTTAACCACATTTGGACAGCTGCTCCATCTGAGTATGTGAGCAGGTCAGCATCTTTGTACACAACTTTAAACAACACCCCCTCCAGTCACCAGTAACACCCCAATATGTACAAAATAGAGATGCATGCGCAGAACTAACACATTGCTCTTTGCATGAATAGCATAGAATCTGAATCAGGCCCATAATGTGAACTGGGGGCGCTGTAATGATAAAATCTCTCCTTTAATAAACTGATATGTGCCTTGATAATTTTAACAGTGTTCCGTGAGCTGAAAAAGGTTGCACTATAAATCTCTTATGTACCAGAAGGCATACCCAACTGTCCTGATTCCAGCAGGACAGTCCCACTATTCGGACACTGTCACTGCTGTCCCACCCACGTGTCGCAGTGTCCCGCAGGCGTGGGGGGGCTACAGTTGGGAGAGCCAGTGATCACCACTGCTCTGCTTTGCAAAGCACCAGTGATCACTGAATAGATGCCATGCACATGCGCACAGCATGTAATCAGAGTGGGGAGATGAGTGGGGGGTTGCCCAGCTGCTCAGGGATGAAAACGGGAGTTGTGTGGCGAGGTCCCGTCCCCTTCTCCTGATGCTCCGCCCCTTCTCCCGAGGCCCCATCCCCTTTTTCGCCTGTGGGCGCCTCTGGTGCGGCAGGTCCTGCTTCAGAGGATACAAAAGTTGGGAGGTATGCAGAAGGGTAAACTGGGTTTGGTGGGGGTAGGACGGTTCTGTATAGATTTGCCTTTGAAAGGTGACAGAAATCCTGCAATCACTGTCTTAAATCCCAGCCAGGGCCACCCAATCTTCACCCCTGACTATGCTCTGCAGCTCTGATGACATTTACTGCTGCTTTTTCCCCCCATAAACTATACAGCAAATATATTTTAGGTAAAATAGTAAGTACCTGAGCGTTTGTGTAAAATCATGTGTACAGGAACTTTTTTTAATAAAGGGGCATCAAATTATTTTGCTAAATAATGGGGATAACACTGGCCCTCATTCCGAGTTGTTCGCTCGCTAGCTGCTTTTAGCAGCATTGCACACGCTAAGCCGCCGCCCTCTGGGAGTGAATCTTAGCTTTGCAGAATTGCGAACGAAAGATTTGCATAATTGCGAATAGAAATTTCTTTGCAGTTTCTGAGTAGCTCGGGACTTACTCTGCCACTGTGATCAGTTCAGTCAGTTTCATTCCTGGTTTGACGTCACAAACACACCCAGCGTTCGCTCAGACACTCCCCCGTTTCTCCAGCCACTCCCGCGTTTTTCCCAGAAACGGCAGCGTTTTTCCGCACACACCCATAAAACGTCCAGTTTCCGCCCAGAAACACCCACTTCCTGTCAATCACACTCCGATCACCAGAACGATGAAAAATCCTCGTTATGCCGTGAGTAAAATACCTAACTTTTTAGCAAATTTACTTGGCGCAGACGCACTGCGAACATTGCGCATGCGCAGTAAGCGACTAATCGCAATATAGCGAAACTCGGCAACGAGCGAGCAACTCGGAATGAGGGCCACAGTCACAATGTGCAGGAATCTCATCATAGTGCACATGCACAGAAGAAAGACTGTCTTCTGTGCATGCACCAGATCAGGTATTCATACATGACCAGAGAGCGCTAATGCGCCATACATGGACAATACTAAACCATAAACAATAAGAAAACTGCACAGAAAACTGGCCACAGATACGTATGATTCAGAATCAGGACCAGGAGTTTTCATTATCTTCTCCATGCACATTTTGATAATACAGGACATTACATACCACAATCATACTATTACACAAATAGGTCTTACTGTAATGTCTGTTGTACAGATTGTGATTGTTGCAGCACTTTGCAACACCAACCTTTTACTTTACTAGATGTTAGTCTCACAGGGTCCAAAGAGGAGTTGAATGTACATTCGTTTGTAGAGCGGATCTCGCATGCTTACGGACTCCGCATGCTCCTGAGCAAAGTGTTTGGAACTATTTGTCATATGCCATTCAGTCACATCTCTATTTGTTACTGGGTAACTAGGCTGAGATGGGGTGTTTTCATGTAGGCAATGTTCAGGGAGGCCACTTTCACAGAAGTATAAACTATATACAAAGGCTAGTGCAAGTACAAACTGATGATGATGAGGATGCCTGTTATCAAACCGAGTATATGCAGAACTACCAACAACTGATGCAATGAGATTGGGACCACCGCATGCCTCTGGCGTGCGTGCCAAAAAAGGGGCATGACCTCATGTGGGAAGGTGTGGTCTCATGTGGGAGGGTGTGGCATTGCAGCACAAACCCCCATTTTTGTAATTTTAGGGGCATGATCAGCGCTCCCCAAGCCTCTGGGTAGCCTCCAGGCTCATCTCCATGAACAGTTTAGGTGCTGTGAGTATGAATTACAAGTATTCAGGACTATCTGCTGCTTTGCAGTACAGCGGTGATCAGAGGCTTCCCCCATCCCCACCCATGAGACACTGCGATCCGCTGCGAGACAATGGCTGAATAGTGGGACTGTCCCACTGTAATTGGACAGTCAGGAGGTAAACGTATGGCCAGCGGTGGGCACATACAGTATATGCACTTATTTTTATGCATGCAATATTCAAGGAATTATTTCTGACTTGAGTTCAACTCGGCACCAGCCCCTCCGTTTTAGCAAGAACAAAATTCCCAATATGAAAATATTGTTGCTTCTCATTCAATCTTTTCTATTTACAGCAAGCAGATGCTAAGAGAAAAGATGCAATTTGCAATCAGGAGAGGCAGCGTGACTTGAAGACATTAGTCATAGTTTCACTTGTGCTGAAGACGGTTCTGCCATTGATCACAAAAAAATAACTTTAAAAGTGAACCTATATTTCAAAAGCAAAAATAACTTTAAAAGTGACCCTATATTTCAAAAGCAATGTACCAAAAACAACCTCTTATAAATGTACATGGTTACGAGGTGGCAGTGACACAGT
Source organism: Pseudophryne corroboree (assembly GCF_028390025.1). NCBI lineage: Eukaryota > Metazoa > Chordata > Amphibia > Anura > Myobatrachidae > Pseudophryne > Pseudophryne corroboree. The sequence goes on from NC_086445.1 coordinate 571,963,118, forward strand.
GTGGCAGAAAAAGAAGCCAGGCAGTTAGTGCGGCAGAAAACGAAGCCAGGAAGATAAACAGAATATTTTACAAGAGATTTCTGAACACCTATAAGAGTTAATATATATGCCGAAAGGTACCTGTCTCTTCCAAGCTGCTGGATGAGCTCACACAATTATGAAGAAACAACGTGATGCCTATCTACTCGCCGGAAGAACATTTGCAGGCAGTTTCAGCTGTTCAACAGAAAATGCTTTATACATACATTATAGCTGACACTCCATTATCATATATTTAAATAAGCAGAACAAAACAGATATAACCCTTTCTTACAAATATGCCAGACCATGCAAAGATTAATGCATCATTTACATCGAAATAAACCATCTTTTTTGACATCCGGCATGATAACACTGCCCAGCTACCTGGTAGCACAAAACATGTAAAATAGCTTTAAGAATGAATATCTTTCTTTTTTTAAACCAATTTATCTGCCACTCTATGAATCACTCTAGACAATTACATAAGAGGGGAGTAAACACACATACATATAAATGTAAATGGGTAATTGGCAGGATTGACTTGTGGGTGTAGATAAAGAATTCATAAGATGTGAAAGAACATAAAAAAATAAATCTAAAGTAATTTTCTACCTATAGGATATGTACGAGGCTCAGTATTCTGAGAGTAAAGATGACTGACACTAGATTGAACAAGCAACAAAATTAACTGTTGCGAGTGGTTGTCAAACTGTGTGCCTAGGCACCCTTGGGTGCCCCAGGGCACTTGGAGGGATGCCTTGGATTGGTGGTTCAGGACCAATTCAAATTATTTATGGTCAGTGTAATAGACAAAACCAGTGCTGGTGGCTGCCAATCATAAAATATGTGGCAGACAGAAGTAAATCTTGTCCCTCACCACACAATTAAACCTAAGGATGATATAGAAACACAATTTACTTAATTTAATATTTCTTTCTAAATTTCTAAACTTTTGGCCTAGGGGTGCCGTGAAATTTTTTTTGATACTCTAGAGCACCCGTGATTTCAAAATTTTTGAGAACCACTAAACTAAAAACCGATGATATCATTTGTGATTGTACATGATAGCAGCGCAAAAAATATCCAGAGCACATGTACCTACCAGTAAAAGGGGAGAAACAATTATACTGTCATTGTGTTTCTCATTATGGCATAAGTCCCTATTTTTTTCCTGCTTGCTCCTTTCTATATTAACCTGGGTACACAATATAAGATTTATCGTCCTATATATGGTCCACTCCTGAGGCAGAATGGAAGCACCTTCTTATAGTGTGTGCACGTTTTCACCTGTCATTTTCACCCGTTGTTCAACGCATCTTCCCATCTGATGTGCTGCACGTTAGATGAGACGACAGAATGAATGATGTGGTGGACATCACATAGGGCCTAATTCAGACCTGATCGCTCCTCTGCAAATTTGCAGAGATCTGCGATCAGATAGTCACCGCCCATAGATAGTGGACTGTGGAACCCGCCCCGTGCAAGTGTGCGAATGCCTGTGTATGCTGTGCGAAAACTTTGTCAGACAGCGAACCGCTGCATATCCGTTCACAACTTACACACCATTGAATGTTTTTCTAGTCTGTGGAGCGGACGTCACACACCCTCCCAGAAAATGCTTGGGAACGCCTGCGTTTTTCCTGACACTCCCAGAAAACAGTTACCACCCACAAACGTCTACTTCCTGTCAATCACCTTGCGTATGCCTAGCGAGCGCAGTCATTCAAAAATCAGCCGCTGTGCGATTTCGCACAACAGTGATCAGGTCTGAATTAGGCCGATAGTGTGTACTCACAACTGCAATTTCTGTACAGAAGAAACAATTGGATACATTCCTGCGACACATTATATTGTGCCATCGTTCGGATGATTTCATAGTGTGTACGTTCTTTCTATATTGTGTGCTCTGGAACTTAGTGAAATTGAGACTACCGTCACATTGTTTGTTACATAGTATAGTGTGTACCCAGATTAAGCATACCGTATACGTGGTCAGTGGGCAATACATTTTCCCTGGCTATTCCTTTAGAGTCTGTTATTCTTTCCCCATCCACTTCCGACCTTCTCTTAGATTCTCAATGTCTCTTTACTGCAGAATCTTTAGATTCTAGCTATCATGTATCTATTACATTCTATGAAATGACAGGTAGAATCTTATTAGTTACTATGGGCAATACTTCCATTTATCCTCTTTAGAAGTTTTGATTGGAGTACCTTTTTCAGAGGTTCCACTTCGTGGCTTTTCCTTCAACCCACTTAAGCCCAGACATTTATACACTACCATGCAACAGTTGCTTCTCCATGATATGTGTAGCATTGTAGGATTGCTTCCCCACTCACAGAATCCCATAATGAATCTGGGAAACCATCTACTGGTGGCATAGCAGACCCAAGTTCTGCGTCGAAAGATGCAACATTGCCTATCTGAGTAAAGCTGTCTACACATACAGACTTATTGCCAGATCTGGCTGGTTGGAAAGAAAATCTGGTAATGGATGAGAGCAAATGACAATTGACCATTTGCTCCCAAACACTGGAAAACAGACAAAAATGGTCAGACAAATTGGTTAAATCCACGTCCGTTTTTGTCAGTTTTATGGCATTTAGGAGCAAATGGGCAACTGTCATTTGCGCTCATCCATTACCAGGTTTTCATTCCAACCGTCCAGATCTGACAATAAATCTTTAGGTGTATGGGCAGCATAAGTCTAAGCCTTCTCAGAAAGAGCAACGGAACTCCTCTGCTGGGGCCAGGAAATCTGCCCGAAAGACACATACACTGGCGTCGGCATGCCTACAAAACGGTCCCCATCGCCACCTCTGCTCCGTCCCCCAAAAGGCCGCAGCATGTCAATCGTGAAACAGCTTTGGGCACTGTGAGTGATCTCGCAGACAAAGCTCAACACATGATGTAGTACACATCCTGCACAAGCACCAATCGGCAAACATCAGAGATCTACGGAAACCAATAAATACTGTACAACTCTGAATCAGGCCAAATGCCATAACTTTATGGCACTAAGTAAAATAGGTTTGCATGTCCCCCCAAAAAACAATGTTTTTGCTCAAAAATATTCTCAGACAAAAATAAAATAAAAGTTCATATTGATGCTGATGCTGAGTTGACTATACAATACAGCTGTTATCGGAGCATATTTTGTGTGCTAATGAATAGCACATATCCCCGTTCCCATTGTCAACCGGAGGCACTGCCATCGGTGCCTCCCAAACTAGTTTAATGTATTAAAATGACTAAATTAATATAAAGAAGGTACTTATAACACAGAATATATGTCATAAGTATCTTTTTTGTATTATTTTAATCATTAATGCACTTCCCTGATCTACATTTATTTCAGTGCATGCAATGCGGTAGCACATGCATCTGATTTCTGTGTTTCTCTGCATCTGGCCCATTGTGTTTCTACAGGAAACTAATTTCTAAGGGTTTATCTCTTATCAAAACCCACTAACTTTTCACACAGGCATAAATCTTCAGTGGAGGTTCGGGAAAGAGAAGGAGAAACTTTACTTTCATAGAGGAATGAAGGCCTGCTCATGGCACAGATGTAATCCTGGGGCCAGGAAGCTTCTGATTTTTTTACTTATGCTTTTTTTTCAGAACCTTAAATTATGTCCTTGATGGTGGTCTCTGCACTAGATGTCCTCTGAACTGTATAGTATTCGTCCTAGTTAACAGCTGGTTTTCCCTATTAACGTGAACTGAAATTTGCCAGCTAAGTATTCTTGTACTATCCAAAATTGTTCATTGTGCCCATATGCATACAGGAACTTATAATGCAACACGCAAGACCAGACTGACCATCAGGCAAATTAGCCAGCCCCTATCCTCCCCAGCACAGTCCTTCCATGATCATTACACTTTCTTTCTGCCGACACATGAGTTTCTTCTCAACAACTCCTGCTGCTTAGGCCCAAGGGATATGTATTGGCAGATGCCTACAAGTTGGTAGGTGCGTAGTGGATGTGAGCAAGGGGGTTTGACGTTGTTTCCTAACTAGCATAGGTTTTAGTGAATATAACAGGATACATGGCATAGAAGACAAACAGCAGTCAATACGATAAGGTATCAATCTGAATTGGGCTAAGTACTGTACAGATGTACAGCACTATGCCACGCCAATAGCACAGTGATAGACTTGTGCACATGCAGATACTTTTATAAAGACATGTAGACATGTACGTTTTGCACTTGGGAGTCTAGACAGTCTGACCTTTAAGTTTGGTGAATAACATGTACTCTGATATGTGGGGCGGGATGTAATGAAGTCAGAGTTCAGTCGCCGTGCGGGTTGCCGGCCGAACTCAGACTTTTTTTTTAAAGGGGCAATCATGTACAAGGCATGGTTTAGCCAGATGAGTCATGCATAATAACACAGTTAAGATACAGCACGTTGCGATGAACAATTTAACTACATGCATCTTATCAATAATAACTTTAACTTAAAACCCCCTTACATTTACACACACATGCTCAGGTTACTTGAACTCACAACTTCATATATTGCATTCAGACACTATACAGTTTTATTCAAACATTTTACTTTTTGGTGCACCAAAAAGAGACAGACCAAATGGAAAAAAGAGATGTAAAAATTCATCACAAGGAGAGTATATTAAGATCATCAGAACACTAGAGATATTTAAAATATTTTATAGGTCACTGACAATCTCACATATTCAAGTTAGCCAATGGGCTAACATTTGCAAGCCAAATTTATTGAATTTGAGCTACATATGATTAATATATCACTTAGGACGGCGTCCTATTAGCCGTGGTAAATTACTGCGGCTAATTACCTTGCCCGGTGCTATCCAATTACTCCAATGCGGGCACATATCTGTGATTTTGACCAAATCCATGTAAGATGCCCTATTTTCCCCGATCACTGGTGTGATACAGGGGTCCGCAACTTTGTAAGGCTCTTATGTGTTTTTGTGAGAAGAAATTTTCAGATTTAAAAAATGGGGTAATTGGGTACCCCCCCAAAACAAACAAATAAATAAATAAATGTCACGATCCAGGTAATTCCTTATCAGTATTTACCTTCCAAATGCCTCCTGAGACTGTCCCAGTGTTCCAAGCCTGGATTCCATCTGCACTGTCTACATGCAGCACGCTGCATCTCATTGTTTCTAATCTCTTTACTGTGATTCTGGCAGCATCAGGGTTAAGTTTCACATGCAAGTTACAAACAGTCTTTCCCTCCAAGTTCAAACATGGGCGCAGCCATGTTTGTTTTCATCACATGTTACTTTTCAGCCTATCAGCTGTACTCTGCTCTCGGCCTGATTACCCAGCAGCTGCACTCTGGACTCTGCTTAATCAGCCAGCCAATCCCTGTTTCCCAGCTGGTATAAATATCTTGTTCCTGGGCTGGAAAGATTAGTCAGTGCTTCAATTGTCTTCAGTGATTCCAGTGTGCAGTCCTCCCATGGACTTTCTCTGCAGTACAGCCTGACTCTGCAGTGCCTACATTGCTCCCTGTGACTGGCAGTTACCTGAGACCGGCTTCCAGCTTCCAGCGGTGCTCTGCCCTGCCAGTAACCATCGGTGTTCCGCCATCGATCCCCAGTCACCATCGGTGTTCTGCCATCGATCCCCAGTCACCATCGGTGTTCCACCATCGATCCCCAGTCACCATCGGTGTTTCGCCATCGATCCCAAGTCACCATCGGTGTTTCGCCATCGATCCCAAGTCACCATCGGTGTTCTGCCATCGATCCCAAGTCTCCATCGGTGTTCCGCCATCGATCCCAAGTCTCCATCGGTGTTCCGCCATCGATCCCAAGTCTCCATCGGTGTTCCGCCATCGATCCCAAGTCTCCATCGGTGTTCCGCCATCGATCCCAAGTCTCAATCGGTGTTCCGCCATCGATCCCCAGTCTCCATCGGTGTTCCGCCATCGATCCCCAGTAACCATCGGTGCTCCGCCATCGATCCCCAGTAACCATCGGTGCTCCGCCATCGATCCCCAGTCTCCATCGGTGCTCCGCCATCGATCCCAAGTCTCCATCGGTGCTCCGCCATCGATCCCAAGTCTCCATCGGTGCTCCGCCATCGATCCCAAGTCTCCATCGGTGCTCCGCCATCGATCCCAAGTATTTCTCTGAACTGTGATTCCTGTTACCTGTACTAAGTCATCCGTATTCCTCTGAACTGTGTTTAATAAACATTTGAACTTTCCTTCGTTGTCTTGGTCACGCCTTCGGGCTTTTGTTCTAAAGGTTCCCTGCTTGTCTAAGAACCCAGTACTGCCTCCCAGGTACACATATACCTCAGCCCCTACAACTGAGGCTCCCCCTGGTCAGCACCAGCCCTCAGTTGTGACAATAAATAAATCAGCAAAATAAAATAGCAAAAACCCATTTTCATATTCTCTAAATTTTCGCTACTAATAGGATACTTCTCCTAAGTGCTGTTTATCAAGCAATAAAGCCATTTTGATGGCAAGAAATTCTGTCAGTTGGCTCCATGAATGCTTATCCCTTTTTAACAAATGGACAATGCAGGTATTTCCCTGGCTTTATCCTACTTTCTGTACTTTACTGCCACCCCCATAGATGTCTCTAGAGATTGTGTCTTACAGCATCTCAAGTTATCAAGTTGTGAAAAGCCTAGCTTTGTGATGGTGATACCTTTACTGAGCAATGGGGGCCCTGCAAAATCATTAGACCTTCCAAGTCTAATCACTTTTCCTGAAACCCTTTGCCAAAAGCAAAAGACTGAAGTTGATAAGAAGAAAACCTCCACTTAGGAAGGCTCTGCTAGGCTCCAGTCCTAGGTTTTCTATCAAATCCAAATGTTATCCTCATCAACATATACAAGGATAAAGATGTCTTGGATCTTAGATCTATTTGTGCCAATAATTCCAGAAAAATTAAGTATTTTTCAAATTTGAAACTTTTTGAACAAAAAACTATAAAGGAGCTAAATCTGAATAATTCTTATAATAAGGCTACCCAAAAATGTGCCAGTAGTATAATTCCGGGCACTCCCTTGCTCCAGCATCTCTATGACTGTTCTTCTGTGGGATACTCTGTGTAACAGCTCTTTGGCTTGCTCCCTGATTTTGAACTTCTGCTTGTGACATTGAGTTTGCATTACTCTAACGATTCTTGTGTCTACTGAACCGGATTCCATGACACTCCTTTTGACTTCAGATTTATAATAATTTTAATTATTTTATTTATATAGCGCTCATTCTCCAATATGACTCAAGACACTTGACACATTGTAGGAACAGAATACAACATATATCAATATACCGCTATATATCGCAATACAATACAGAATCAATGAACATACTAAAGGGGTTTAGCTATGCAAGAGATACTGAGACCATGGAGTTACTGTACTAAAACAAGTGTGGCAGCCATTATTATGGGCAACAGTTGCAGGGATTATTCATCCCACCTATAAAGGATCGAGGCGGGCAGCCATTTTAGGTGCATTACATAGTCTTATACTGGGCAAAGCAGGTATACTGATGACAGATAAAATGAAACAGCAAGGTGAGATAAAGTGAAACAGCAAGATCCTTGCAAGATCATCACAGCCATGTATTTTTTTCATTCTACATAAGGCACCAGGTAAGGCAGACATGTTCGGCACACTACATTGGTGCCAGTGTGCAAATAAGCAACACATGGAAGAAGGTCATACAAGGATAAAATGAGAGTGCCCATCCTGCCCTTGAAAGTTCCAGGTGAGGAGCCATGTAGGGCGCACTACATAAATTACAGTGGGCAGGATGACCAGGCCACAGAAGTGCACCATGCAGAGGGAGATTGCACAGTTAAAAGAACAGTTGCAGTTGTGGGACAGTACGTGGCAGCATCAGCACAGGGTAGGCAAAAGTACATCATAATTTAAGCAGAGATAAATAATAGTTAATGTCTTAAATGGTAGCTTGAACAAATGGCACAAAGCAGGATGTATACCGAACAAGTGAGCAATACAAAGGGGAGTCCAGCCAAATGAAAGTTTGCAGAAGTAAAGTCCAAAATTATAACTGGGAACAAATGGGGGCGAGGGGATGAGATGACAATAGGGAGTAGGGGACAAGTGGATAAGTAGGGGGATTAAACTATGTTATCAATCAAATAAAGCAAAATGAAATAAAACAGCCTACAAGTCTCATGGAAAGAAGCTGCTGGTACATTGTAATTGGATCCCACCACAGAGCTTCCTCAGCCTGAGCTGCCCAACATGGAGAGAGGTGTCCAGACAGGCAAAGCGGCCTAGCAGGGGTATGGGCAGCACGATGACCATCAGACAGATTTTTTTCCTCCCGTGAAGTCCTAAGGGGATTGTCACAACTGAGGGCCTGAGCTGACGGGAGGCAGCCTCAGTTGTAGGGGCTGAGATGTACCGGAACCTGGGAGGTTGTATCAGACCCCTGGACATGTAAGTAACATGAATAATAACTGCCCGAAGGCGTGACCACGACAACTTGGATAAAAGTCAATGATGTTTATTATGACAACTCCGCAACACAGCAGCAGTAAAAGAAAACGTAAAAGTCAGCAAAGAATAAATACAGTTCCTGGGTACTACAGGATGGCAGGAGCCACAGGGCACTGGTAGTGTGAGATAGTTCTTATGATCTTCTAGATGGAAAGTCCTTACCAGGCCCGACTGTAGCAATGGAGATAACCCAGGATTGTGCCAGCTGGTGTTCCAGGAAAAGCTGGGTTGCTGAAGATAAAACAGCTGCTGTGGATACTGGCTGGAACCAGACTGTTGTTAGCACGGAGTGGATACTGGCTGGAACCAGTTAAATAATAAATGAACTTGGGAGCGATGAAATATGAACTGAAATGTAGAACTTGAGAGTGGAGAAATAATAATACCGGTGGAGAGTGGTAAAGTGTAGAAAGGACACCGGCCTTTTAAGGGAAGCTGTACTCTGCTGGAAGCTGAGCTGGAAGCAGGTAATGTTGTAGCTGGAAACAGATGAATCCACAATGGATTGGAGAGTCAGGCTACACCGCAGGTGGAATGCTGGTGCGGGTCTCTATGGTGGAAGTCTTGAGACAGGAGCTGGAACCTGGAAGACAATCACAGGAGAGAGACAAACAGGAACTAGGTTTGACAACCAAAGCACTGACGCCTTCCTTGCTCAGGCACAGTGTATTTATACCTGCAGCAAGGAAGGGATTGGCTAGGCAATTATGCAGATTATCAATACTGAGAACAGATTGGTGGAAATGATCAGCTGACAGAATCCAAGATGGCTGCGCCCATGCAGACACTTGGAGGGAAGTTTGGTTTGTAATCCATGTGGTAATGAAAACAGTAATGGCGGCGCCGGCCACCGGAGACAGGAGGCGCCAGGCTGACAGATGCACATCCAACCACGCGGACACAGCGGAGGCCGCGGCTGACGTAATCGCCACTCAGACACTCTGCATGCAGAAGTTCAGGGACGGCGGCGGAGGCCGCGGGAGACGCCATGCCAGGTGTAATATGGCGTTTACTGTGACAGCGTCCCAGAGTGACAGGAGAGGATACAGGAATGTACACATCAGGATAACAGATGGGATCCGGTCCTGGAGCGCTGAGCCAGCCTTAGGAGGCATCTGATGGGTAAGAAATGGCGTCCAGATACCCGGATCGTGACAGCACCCCCCCCCTTTAGGAGTGGCCCCAGGACACTTCTTTGGCTTTTGAGGAAACTTGGAATGGAATCTCCGGACCAAGGCAGGAGCATGGACATCAGAAGCATTGGTCCATGAACGTTCCTCAGGACCATAACCCTTCCAGTCAATAAGATATTGTAGTTGACCGTAACGGTGACGTGAGTCCAGGATCTTGGCCACTTCATACTCAACGCCTCGTTGAGTTTGGACTTTCGGAGTTGGAGGAAGTGAGGAATGAAACCGATTCAAGATCAGCGGTTTCAACAGGGAAACATGGAATGTCCTGGGTATTTTTAAGAAGGGAGGCAACTGGAGTCTGTAAGCAACAGGATTGATGACTTGTTCAATCTTGAAAGGACCGATATAGCGAGGTGCAAACTTCATACTGGGAACTCTTAACCTCAAATTCTTCGTGGATAACCATACCCGATCACCCACCTTGAGAGCAGGAACTGCTCGACGCTTCTTATCCGCAAACTTCTTGTACCTGAACGATGCCTTGAGCAGAGCTGATCGTACGCTCTTCCAGATATTGGCAAACTGATGCAAGGTGATATCCACTGCGGGAACAGAAGTTGCTGGAAGCGGTTGGAACTCAGGGACTTTAGGGTGGAATCCAAAGTTAGTGAAGAATGGTGTTGAAGCAGATGAAGAATGATACTGGTTGTTATGACAGAACTCGGCCCAGGGAAGTAATTGAACCCAGTCATCTTGAGAGGAGGACACATAGATGCGGAGGAAGGCCTCCAAGTCCTGATTCACCCTCTCGGTTTGACCATTGGTCTGAGGATGGTAAGCCGTGGAAAACTTTAGCTTGACTTGGAGGACTTGACATAAACTTCGCCAGAATTTGGCTGTGAATTGAACTCCTCGATCTGAGATAATTTCTTCAGGAAGACCGTGGAGTCGGAAGATCTCTTGTATGAATACTTGAGCCAACTTGGAAGCTGACGGAAGACCGGTGAGAGGAATGAAGTGTGCCATCTTGGTGAACCGGTCAACTACCACCCAGATGGTATTGAACTTGTTGCACATGGGTAAGTCTGTAATGAAATCCATCGACAAGTGGGTCCATGGTCGACGGGGAACGGATAGTGGAACCAGTTGCCCCGCAGGCGACTGGCGGGATACTTTATGTTGGGCACACTTTGGGCAAGATGCAATAAACTCCAAGACGTCCTTTTTCAGAGTTGGCCACCAATAGGACCTAGAGATAAACTCCAGGGTTTTTTGGATACCTGTATGTCCGGCAAAACGGGAAGCATGGGCCCAATGCATGAGCTTCTTCCTTAGCATCGGCTTCACAAAACTTTTCCCTGATGGGGGCGTAGAGTCCATCCCTACCGTGGAGAATGCCAACGGATTTATAATAGGATGCTTGTCTGAAGACTCTGACTCATTTTCTTGCTCCCATGAGCGGGAAAGGGCATCGGCCTTGCGATTCTGAGAGCCCGGACAGAACTGGAGTTTAAAGTCGAACCTGGAAAAGAAAAGTGCCCATCTGGCCTGACGAGGGTTGAGACATTGTGCGCCCTTCAGGTATAAAAGGTTCTTGTGGTCTGTAAGTATGGTGATTGAATGAGAAGCTCCCTCCAACAGATACCTCCACTCTTCTAGAGCGAGCTTGATGGCTAGCAACTCCTGGTCGCCAATGGCATAGTTGCGCTCAGCTGGGGAGAACTTCCGGGAGAAGAAACTGCAAGGGTGTAAATGGCCATCTTTAGCCCTCTGAGATAACACCGCTCCTACTCCAACGGAGGAGGCATCCACCTCTAAGATGAAAGGAGAGTCGATGTCAGGCTGTTTCAGAACAGGCGCAGAGATGAACCTTTGTTTTAAAAGATGAAATGCTTGCATGGCTTCTTCAGACCACTTGGACGGGTTAGCACCCTTCTTAGTGAAAGCAGTAATAGGCGCCACAATGGTGGAAAAGTCTCGTATAAACTTTCGGTAATAGTTGGCGAACCCTAAGAACCTCTGGACCCCTTTGAGGGTTAAGGGTACCGGCCAATTTTGGATTGCTTGTAGTTTCTCAGGATCCATCTCTAGTCCGGAACCGGACACAATGTACCCTAGAAACGGAATGGACTTGACTTCAAAGACGCATTTTTCTAATTTGCAATAGAGATGATTGACACGGAGACGGGACAGAACCTCTTTAACCCAAAAACGATGTTCCTCTAAATCGTTGGCAAAAATGAGGATATCGTCTAGATAGACCACGACATGACGGTATAGAATGTCTCTGAAGATCTCATTGACAAAATGCTGGAAGACAGCTGGAGCATTGCTCAATCCGAAGGGCATGACGAGGTACTCATAATGTCCGTCACGGGTGTTAAAGGCGGTCTTCCACTCGTCACCCTCACGGATCCGGATGAGATTGTATGCACCTCGCAAGTCCAGCTTTGTAAAGATGGTAGCTCCGCTAACTCTGTCAAAGAGCTCAGTAATCAGGGGTAAAGGATAACGGTTCTTGATGGTAATGTCGTTCAAACCTCTGTAGTCGATGCACGGCCGCAGACCACCATCTTTCTTTTTTACAAAAAAGAAGCCTGCGCCGGCTGGAGAAGAAGAAGGTCGAATGAACCCCTTTGCTAGGTTCTCTTTAATATATTCCTCCATAGAATGCGTCTCAGGCAGAGACAACGGATAAGTTCGGCCTCGAGGTGGAACCTTCCCTGGAACGAGATCAATCGGACAGTCCCATTCTCTATGAGGAGGAAGGATATCAGCAGAAGCTTTACTGAACACATCCGTGAAATCGTGATATGGAGGAGGTGGAACATCAGACGACCTGGGGGAGGAAGAACAGACAGGCAATACTTTAAACAAACATGTCTCAGCACAGGAGGAACCCCATGCCAGGATTTGCGTAGTCGTCCAATCAATTGTAGGATTGTGAAGACGGAGCCATGGAAGGCCCAGGACCACAGGATGTGTGGCTCTTGGAATCACTAAAAAAGAAATAAGTTCGGAATGAAGAACTCCCACTCTCAGACGAACTGGTAGAGTCCTTAAAGAAATAACTGCATCAAAAATTTTGCTGCCATCCACGGCAGTTAAAGAAATGGACGAAGGAAGTCTCTCGGTGGGTAGGGACCACCGTTTAACATAGGCTTCGGTAATAAAGTTCCCAGCTGCTCCGGAATCAAGGAGGGCAATGACGTTCCGATAACGTTGAGCAACTTGAAGCGAGACTGGGAGATTACAATCTTGAGGAGATGGAGAGGAGATCATTACTCCTAGCCGGCCCTCTCCTTGGCGAGCTAGGATTTGGAGTTTCCCTGACGTTTGGGACAGGCATTAACGGTGTGAGACGGAGCTGCACAATAGAGACAGAGAAACACGGAGAGACGTCTTCGGCGCTCAGCAGGAGTTAAACGGGAACGGCCAAATTGCATGGGCTCATCTTTAGATGGTGACAGTTGACGAGGAGGAGGAGCAGAAGATTTTGGAGCAGATGATCTTCCACGCTCAGTTGCTCTCTCTCTGAAACGTAAATCAACTTTCGTGCAGAGTGAGATTAGCTCATCTAACTTAGAAGGTAAGTCTCTGGTAGCTAACTCATCTTTAATACGCTCAGATAAGCCATGCCAGAATGCAGCATACAGGGCCTCGTCGTTCCATGCCAGTTCGGATGCCAGGATCTGGAACTGTATCAGATATTGTCCTACAGTACGTGACCCCTGGCGTAAACGGAGAATTTCGGATGAAGCTGAGGTTACCCGGCCTGGCTCGTCGAAGATGCGCCTGAATGTTGACACGAAGGCAGTGTAGGAAGATAGCAGGGTGTCGGACCTCTCCCATAACGGTGATGCCCAATCAAGGGCTGAGCCACTGAGAAGAGAAATAATGTAGGCAATTTTTGTACGGTCACTGGGAAAATTGCCAGGTTGTAGCTCAAACTGAATCTCACACTGGTTGAGAAATCCCCTGCAGAATCTTGGAGATCCGTCAAATTTTGCTGGCGTTGGAAGATGAAGACGTGGAGCAGAAATGGGTAAGGTGGGTGGGGTTATAGCTGGAGTCACTGTGGTTGACGCACCAGACGCGCCTGATCCACGGAGAGTTGTCTGAATCCCATCCAGCCGAGTAGAGAGATCCTGGAGACAGCGGATGATGTGGCCCTGTGCAGCCTCCTGATGTTCTAGTCGGGCTGCCAGTTCTTGCATCGGCCTGGCCGCTTGATCCTGGTCTCCGGCTGGATTCATTAGGTCAGTGCTTACTGTCACAACTGAGGGCCTGAGCTGACGGGAGGCAGCCTCAGTTGTAGGGGCTGAGATGTACCGGAACCTGGGAGGTTGTATCAGACCCCTGGACATGTAAGTAACATGAATAATAACTGCCCGAAGGCGTGACCACGACAACTTGGATAAAAGTCAATGATGTTTATTATGACAACTCCGCAACACAGCAGCAGTAAAAGAAAACGTAAAAGTCAGCAAAGAATAAATACAGTTCCTGGGTACTACAGGATGGCAGGAGCCACAGGGCACTGGTAGTGTGAGATAGTTCTTATGATCTTCTAGATGGAAAGTCCTTACCAGGCCCGACTGTAGCAATGGAGATAACCCAGGATTGTGCCAGCTGGTGTTCCAGGAAAAGCTGGGTTGCTGAAGATAAAACAGCTGCTGTGGATACTGGCTGGAACCAGACTGTTGTTAGCACGGAGTGGATACTGGCTGGAACCAGTTAAATAATAAATGAACTTGGGAGCGATGAAATATGAACTGAAATGTAGAACTTGAGAGCGGAGAAATAATAATACCGGTGGAGAGTGGTAAAGTGTAGAAAGGACACCGGCCCTTTAAGGGAAGCTGTACTCTGCTGGAAGCTGAGCTGGAAGCAGGTAATGTTGTAGCTGGAAACAGATGAATCCACAATGGATTGGAGAGTCAGGCTACACCGCAGGTGGAATGCTGGTGCGGATCTCTATGGTGGAAGTCTTGAGACAGGAGCTGGAACCTGGAAGACAATCACAGGAGAGAGACAAACAGGAACTAGGTTTGACAACCAAAGCACTGACGCCTTCCTTGCTCAGGCACAGTGTATTTATACCTGCAGCAAGGAAGGGATTGGCTAGGCAATTATGCAGATTATCAATACTGAGAACAGATTGGTGGAAATGATCAGCTGACAGAATCCAAGATGGCTGCGCCCATGCAGACACTTGGAGGGAAGTTTGGTTTGTAATCCATGTGGTAATGAAAACAGTAATGGCGGCGCCGGCCACCGGAGACAGGAGGCGCCAGGCTGACAGATGCACATCCAACCACGCGGACACAGCGGAGGCCGCGGCTGACGTAATCGCCACTCAGACACTCTGCATGCAGAAGTTCAGGGACGGTGGCGGAGGCCGCGGGAGACGCCATGCCAGGTGTAATATGGCGTTTACTGTGACAGCGTCCCAGAGTAACAGGAGAGGATACAGGAATGTACACATCAGGATAACAGATGGGATCCGGTCCTGGAGCGCTGAGCCAGCCTTAGGAGGCATCTGATGGGTAAGAAATGGCGTCCAGATACCCGGATCGTGACAGGGATCCAGCGGACAAGCTGGGATAGTGGCCTCTCAACAGAGCACACGTCAAGATGGCAGCCGCAACTTGGTGGAC
The DNA here is from genome assembly GCF_028390025.1 of Pseudophryne corroboree. NCBI lineage: Eukaryota > Metazoa > Chordata > Amphibia > Anura > Myobatrachidae > Pseudophryne > Pseudophryne corroboree. The sequence goes on from NC_086445.1 coordinate 571,978,423, forward strand.
TCCTTCCTTGGCTCCCCACTCACCTGAAGGGGAAGGTCCACAGGTGCCTCAGTACGTCCCTCAGGTGCAAGGAGTCGGTAGTGGCCCTGGTGGGGCCCAAAGTGAAGGCCCTTTAATAAGATTAAATTGCTAGCATTGCCACATACCTGATGTCATGATTGTAGTTTTGTGAACCTGGCGTATATGTGAAGTCCTTGCAGGTAACTGGAGGACTGTATGTATATTGGCTGGTCTGTGGGAATCAGTGAGATGAAGGGCTCAAGGAAGACTATGGACGATGAAGTAGTACAAAAAGTAAGATATAATGGAGTAAGGATAATTCACAGAGGCTGAGGCTACCCCAATGACTGAACTGAAGAATGGAGTTAATAACTGTAAAACGATGCTGTAGCACTCTGTATGTATAGCAATGACTGTGGCTGTGACTTTAAGACAAGGCTGAAGAAGAACTGAAGACTGTGGCTGTGTCTTTAAGATGAGACTGAAGAATACTGTGACTGTTTCTTTAAGACAAAACTGAAGAATACTGTGACTGTATCTTTAAGACGAGACTGAAGAATACTGCAGCTGTGTCTTTAGGACGAGACTGAAGAATACTGCAGCTGTGTCTTTAAGAAAAGACTGAAGAATACTGCTGCTATGTCTTTAAGACGAGACTGAAGACTACTGCGGATGTGTCTTTAAGACGAGACTGATACTGGATATAACTGGTAACACAACTGTAATCCGGACTGGGTAGCAAAAGAGAAAAGTTTCACAGGAACTAAGATAATAGTGTTACCTCTTAGGGAGCTCAGCTGCTAAGCTCACACTGAGCTGTGTGACTCAAGGAACTGACAGCTTCTGTAACACAAGTCCATTTACTTATACTTCCTGGTCCTTGGTGATTGGTGAACAGAGTCAGGTGATTCAGATAGGCTGGCACAGGATTGGATAGCTCCAGGTCAGGTGATCAGACCCTGTCATGTCAGTACTCCAGGTTAGGCTTTGATGTAAAGTGAGTCCTAGCAGGCCGGATAAACACTGAAGCCTAAACTCCTAAAATAAACAGAGGATGCTGGCTTTTAGTCCCAAACAGCAGAGAGCTGAGCAAAGTGGAGAATGTATCTGGTGACCACTGGAGTCAGAGAGGCATATAGTATAATGACAACAATGATTGCTGTGTAGGCACAGCACAGAGAGACTTGCTGAATTCAATATTCACACAGAAGGTTAATCAACACAGGTGCAGTTTGTTAACTCTCATCTTCCAGGCAGAGAACTTAGCACTCTGGGAACTCATGGTACTGGCAAACTGTTTATCCCAGTGAGCAAAACAGACTCAGGATCCAGGACAGATGGCAGAGGTAAGTCACCAAATATGAGAAATACATTCAGGATCATGACACCTGGCTATGATAGACTTTCGTGAAACTAACACTCCATGCTCATTGTTTTTCCATTTAATTTCATCATCATTCATGCTATTATAAGTACTCAGTTAAGATGAATTAAAATTTCTATTAAGATTCCAGACAACAGGATGTGTGTAACTGAGGCATGTATGGGATCAGTAGTTGGATGGAATGTTTGCTCTTGTAGTGCCAGAAGAGTTGGCTCCCAATTTAGAAACACATGAATATATGACCCAAAGTGGGCTATTATTATGTAGTGTACAGCCATCTGACCGGAGACGCATTGATATATCTGGTGTTTTATCATATGTTTGCAAATGTGTGTAACTGAGTCTTCTGCATTTTATTATGTAGGATGCATGAGTTCGGTATGAATTACCGATGGCTGGGATTCCAGCCGTCAGCATACTGACAGCAGCATCCCGGTCACCAGTATGCCAGCAGTGGGGCGAGCGCTTGTTGCGGGCACAGAGGATGAATCACAATACCTTGCCGGTATTCCGGCACCGACATTGTACCGCTGTGCAGGATTCCGCCGTTTACATTGTGATTACCCGGGTTCCCGTGCGGCAGTATGTTAACCGCTTCCTGGATGCATGTCTATTTGACCCATTGCAGAGTGCTAGGGGAATTTGTTCCATGTTTTTTTCTTCCATACAACAAATCCATGTGACTAGGACTAGGTGGTTTGATCTAATTTACACTCACTTTCTCTTACATTCCTACTCTATGTGAGAAACATGAGCCACATCAATCCTGTAAGACCAGTGAGAGGACCTAGGTTTTCATCATCATTTATCAGACACTCAATTTTTGAGATTTGGGGCAGTGCTGTTCTTTCTTAGAGTGGATCTAACTCTGATTTATTATTACATTTCATATTATTTGCACATTGTTTTTCCTGTCACTTTTTATGGGATGTTTTTGTTCCTAAATAAAGAGACATAATTCATTTGTTGTTAGATTGCCTGTATTCAATCTGGTATTACAGCTATTCTTGATGATCAACTAACTTCATATAATTTAATGTCTTGCACAGTGTGAAGTTTTTTTTGTATCACACAAGACACTATTGCTGTTTTAATAATCAGTGGATGGTAAATCAATTACATTTTGCATTCCCAGAGATCCCATTGCTCATTCTCATCTTAATAATATTATGCCGTCATTTTAAATGAAAACTTATAAAAGTGAATATTCCTTTCTGGTTCTATATAATCAGGGGAGTCCCCTTTCCCCCACAAAAATCTTAAGATTACCTCTGCCTTACCTCCAATTTTATAATATAAGGCTTTGGAAATCTACAGATACTGTGGGTAATTAACATAGTACAGTTTAGGATTGTCATTACACCAAAAAGAAAACTGTTTTAATGATCTACTAAACTACCATCTCTGTTCAGCTGCTGGTCCCACTGAGCTCAGCTGTTATTTCTGTGTTCATACCTGTTCAGTTGCCAATTGAGCTCAAATGTGATAGCCGCTCTGTTTTTCTGCCATACCCACTGAGCCTGACCGTCCACATCCTAAAATACATACCAGAGCTCCAGAGACTGCCTACTCTAGTAATCCCAGCAAGGTGGTGGTGATGTAGCCTCTACAAACTCCATTGTGCCCACTCTCATTACTTCCACATTCATCCACATCTCTTACACAAGTCTAACATACGGTATCCAGTCTTTAGGTCGACCACACTTAGGTCGACAGTCAGGTCGACCAATATTGGTCGACTTGCATTAGGACGACATGGTCTATAGGTCGACATGGTCACTAGGTCAACATGTACTAGGTCGACATGGAAAAAGGTCGACATGAGTTTTTGACATTTTGTTTCTGTTTTTTGAACTTTTTCATACTTTACAATCCACGTGGACTATGATTGGGTAACCTTGCCCGAAGCATGGTGAGAAATGCGAGACATGCGAGGGGACACGGTGGACTAATTGGGGTTCCCGGTCACTATACAAAAAAAAAAAAAAGACACCAAATTGATTTAAAAAAACTCATGTCAACATTTTTCCACGTCGACATTGTTCATGTCGACCTATTTAAGGTGTCAACTTAGTCACTGTCGACCACTGGTGGTCGACCTAATGACTGTCGACCTAGTTACAGTCCACTCTATGATCCACACCCTTAACAAACACATGGCCCTATTAACCCATTGCTGGACCCCTATGCTTTCAGGTATTTCAGGCACTCTCCGGCATTTCAATCTTTCAACCCACTATGGCTGACATTTGGGAAGCAGAGCTTATGCCATCATTTATTCCCCTTATACACCAAGCTTTTGACCGGTTATTGCCGGGCTAACCCGGGGTCGCGGCTCGGTGTAAAAAGATTAACTTGGGTCTAATGACTTCAGAATCCAACCAGGGCAGCTTGCAGGATTGGTCCTGGGAAGGATTCGGGTTAGGTTGCAGTGTGAATGGGTAACCTGGATCATCCGACCTGGGTCCCGTTTACAGCATCAGGAGAGCAGCAGTCCAACGCAAGGAGATGATGTCTTTGTGGAAGATTTACATACTGTAGTCATTTGTCTTGGAACTTTTGTATAATACATGAAATTCCCCAATTTGGGATGTTATGGACAATATAATAAACACTGTGCTTTTAAACCAAAGCTCAGCTTCCCTCAACATTATTTCATACATTATCTGCCAAATGCCCCTCACTTGCATGCACCTCTGGAAAAGCAGCAAAACACAGGGCATAAACCAGAAGGCAACAGAGGCCCACGCCTTCTATGATGGTAAGAAGCTACGTGTTTTCCTACACGCATTATTGAGTAACTAAATTTTTGCCCTATTGGTTGTATTGAGATGACAGGACATTGAGGGTTTACGAATGCAAGATATTGGAATAACACGCATAGTGAACTAAGACCTCCTCCACACCACTACTACCCAGGAGCCAACTATAGGAACCGGTGGATGTCTTAGACACAACGTAGCAGCATTATAATCAAACTACCCACCTATAGAGGATCATATCACATACTGGCTGCCTATTTGTTTGTTTTTTTGTTTTGTTTTTAAATCAAGTACATTTTATTGATTTTTTGTTAATAAAAAAAAAGTAACAATACAAAAAGTGCATTAAGAACAACAAAAGGAAAGTAGCACAGAGCCGTAACTACGTGTGTGCCTGGCACACAGCGCAGTCGCCTTGAGGGCGCAACTGTCCGCATCCCCATGTCTTTAGTCAGCGGCATTGTAATGAGTCAAACTGACTCATTACAAGCCGCCTGAGAGGAGAGGAGCAGCAGCGCCGGAGGCAGGGGAGAAGGAGGAGGAGGGAGGGGAGGAGGGAGCCGCAGCAGTGCACTGTAATTGGTGGCGGCGCTGCTGCAGCTGTCCCTCTCCTTCCACATTGGCTGGCCGCCGCCGCTGTGAATGCTGAGATGCGCTTCCCTCATCCCAGCATTCACAGCGGCGGTGGCCAGCCAAGGTGGAAGGAGAGGGACAGCTGCAGCAGCGCCGCCACCAATTACAGTGCACTGATGCGGCTCCAGAGTCCCCCTCCCTCCTCCTCCTCCCCTGCCCGGGATCTGCCAGCAACTACACTGAGGAGCCTGACTGCCTGAGCCAGCGGAGAGACAGTAAGTATTTATCATCTATTCTGTCTGTCTGTCTGTCTGTCTATCTATCTATCTACAGCATCTATCTATCCTGTCTGTCTGCCGTAATGTGTAAAAAGGGGGACTGGCTCTAGTAATGTGTAAAAAGGGGGACTCTGTCTGCTGTAATGTGTAAAAAGAGGGACTCTGTCTGCCGTAATGTGTAAAAAGGGGATGCTGTCTGCCGTAACGTGTAAAAAGGGGACGCTGTCTGCCGTAATGTGTAAAAGGTGGACTCTATCTGCCATTACGTGTAAAAATGGGACGCTGTCTCTCGTAATATCTAAAAAGGGGACGCTGTCTGCCATAACGTGTAAAAAAGGGGACGCTGTCTACCGTAATGTGTAAAAAGAGGGACTTTCTGACGTAATGTGTAAAAAGGGGACACTGTCTGCCGTAATGTGTAAAAGGTGGACTCTGTCTGCCGTAATGTGTAAAAAGGGGACGCTGTCTGCCGTAATGTGTAAAAAGGGGGACTGTCTGCCGTAATGTGTAGAAAAGGGGACTCTGTCTCTCATACTATGTAAAAAAGGGACGCTGTCTGCCGTAATGTGTAAAAAAGGGGACGCTGTCTACCGTAATGTGTAAAAAGAGGGACTTTCTGCCGTAATGTGTAAAAAGGGGACGCTGTCTGCTGTAATGTGTAAAAGGTGGACTCTGTCTGCCATAATGTGTAAAAAGGGGACGCTGTCTGCTGTAATGTGTAAAAGGTGGACTCTGTATACCGTAATGTGTAAAAGGGTCTCTACCTGGTGTAGTGGCGCTACTGTGTGGCGTAATTTGAATAATGGAGACTACTATGCACCATAAGAGGAATTGGTATTATTTTGTGGCCACACCCCTTCACAATGAAGCCATGCCCCTATATATTTTTGCCCCTATTTTACATAAAGGTGGGGCGCTGATGACGTTTCTTGCACACAGCGCTAAACAGTCTAGTTACGGCACTGACGTAGCATATGCATTTTCAATAACAGAGCGCAAAGCGGAGTTATATGTATAGTTTTATACAATAAATTACACAGTATTGAGTCATCTCGAGATAAGTTGAATGACATACCCTTCAAAATAAAAGACAGTGCCAAGTACATGTAATCAGGATAAAACAGCTCACATATAAGCCAAAGAACTTGGATACTGTCTGGTTATTACTAAGAACACCCATCCTACAGTTTGTGCAAGTCTCATCAGTTACCACTGAACTAGGAACTTGGATTGACATTATATTTTATAGTTTCTTGGTAGACAAAAAAATCACCAGCAGTTAATTTCCGTATTCAATACACCTATACCACCATACCCCAGAGAGCACCAGTAATAGTATATACTTATAGGTGGATAGGGGGGTAAGACACCACCTAACTGAAGCAGCTAGGGGTATACACCTGGATACTTCAGAGCGCTGTAGCATTCTTGGCCTGAAACAAGTACCTACTCAATTTATTGATTTATTTATTATTACCAGTTATTTATATAGTGTACACATATTCCGCAGCGCTTTGCAGAGAATATTTGGCCATTCACATCAGTCCCTGCACCAGAGGAGCTTACAATCTATTTTCCCTACCACATGTACACAGACACAAATTCACGCTAGGGTTAATTTTTGATGGGATCCAATTAACCTACCACTATATTTTTGGATTGTGGGAGGAAACTGGTACACCCAGAGGAAACCCACGCAAGTACGGGGAGAATAATTTATGTTCTTGCTTTCTCCTACTCACTTTCCCCATTCTTCTCTCCAAATTCCTCTTCTCTCCAGCCTATCTCTTCCTCCACAAATATTATTTCCCCTTCACTACTTCCTTCCTCACTAGTCTGCACCCTTGAACTTGTATATTTCCTGCACCACACTGCAAGCTACATAAGTAGAAACAAACCTCACACCAAGGATTCATATGTCACCTTTCTTGACCCAGCACATTCTCACAGTTGCTGGAGACAACTCACTGAGTCCTGGGCCTCATGCCATCCTCAGAATCTGTTCACAGTCCTCATTCCACAGTCCATACTAAAACTTTCCTTCTACCTCATACATTCAATCCCGTTAATTTTAACAACATATTTTCAACACCCACCCTTCCCTTTCTCCGTGTACTTTGAATGTGACATGTTTGTAACAAATTCACATCCATCCATGGCCTAATCGTTTTAAAATACTGGAATCTCCTGTTCCAGAAACCAGATTATGTCACTACATACTATGGACCTCATTCCGAGTTGATCGCTCGCTAGCTGCTTTTAGCAGCATTGCACACACTAGGCCGCCGCCCTCTGGGAGTGTATCTTAGCAAAATTGCGAACGAAAGGTTAGCAGAACTGCTCAAAAATCTTTTCATGCAGTTTTCTGAGCAGCTCCAAACCTACTCCTACCTTGCGATCACCTCAGTCAGTTTAGTTCCTGGTTTGACGTCACAAACACGCCCTGCGTTCGGCCAGCCACTCCCCCGTTTCCCCAGGCACGCCTGCGTTTTTACCTGTCACGCCTGCGTTTTTTAGCACACTCCCTGAAAACGGCCAGTTACCTTCCAGAAACACCCACTTCCTGTCAATCACTCACCGAGCAACAGAGCGACAGAAAAGCGTCGCTCGACCTTGTGTAAAACTGCATTGTTTTGTGGGAAAGTACTTCACTAGCTGCTTTCGGTCGCAACGCAGCGATTAGGTGAAAAAGTGGCATTTCTGCGCATGCGTACAGGCCGCAGTACGCATGCGCAGAAATGCCGCTTTTTCACCTAATCGCTGCGTTGCGACCAGAAGCAGCTAGCGATCAACTCGGTATGAGGGCCTATACCTGTAAAAAGCACTGGTGGACGGATCAGTAAGTAACGTGTGCACATCTTCTGGACAACAGTGATCCATAAACAGTTTACAATATTTGCGGTAAATGGTGGAGGTGACTTGTGCTGTCACCCAGTAAATTGAAAAATAAATACATAAATAAATAGGTGCATGACTGCATAAAAGGGAAAATAGACAAGATGTACAGTAGCAATCAAAACACCAGCATGCCTGCATAAATATGGGGGTTTTACGTTACCTTTGAAGAAGGAGTAGGAGGTACCACCAAAACACTGCTCTAACCAGGATGTTAAGTCTTGATTACCCATATGCCAGGAATGATAAGACGATTAGGTTGTGTATATATATATATATATATACAGTTGTGCTCATAAGTTTACATACCCTAGCAGAATTTGTGATTTTATGGCCATTTGTCAGAGAATATGAATGATAACTCAGAAACTTTTCTTTCACTCATGGTTAGTGGTTGGGTGAAGCCATTTATTGTCAAACAACTGTGTTTACTCTTTTTAAATCATAATGACAACAGAAACTACCCAAATGACCCTGATCAAAAGTTTACATACCCTGGAGATTTTGGCCTGATAACATGCACACAAGTTGACACAAACTGGTTTGAATGGCTACTAAAGGTAACCATCCTCACCTGTGATCTGTTTGCTTGTAATCAGTGTGTGTGTATAAAAGGTCAGTGAGTTTCTGGACTCCTGAAAGACCCTTGCATCTTTCATCCAGTGCTGCACTGACGTGTCTGGATTCTGAGTCATGGGGAAAGCAAAAGAATTGTCAAAGGATCTGCGGGTAAAGGTAATTAAACTGTATAAAACAGGAAAGGGATATAAAAAGATATCCAAGCAATTGAGAATGCCAATCAGCAGTGTTCAAACTCTAATTAAGAAGTGGAAAATGAGGGATTCTGTGGAAACCAAATCACGGTCAGGTAGACCTAAAAAATTTCAGCCACAACTGCCAGGAAAATTGTTCGGGATGTAAAGAAAAATCCACAAATAACTTCAGCTGAAATACAGGACTCTGAAAAAAAGTGGTGTGGTTGTTTCAAGATGCACAATAAGGAGGCATTTGAAGAAAAATGGGCTGCATGGTCGGGTCGCCAGAAGAAAGCCATTACTACACAAATGCCACAAAGCATCCCGCTTACAATACTCCAAACAGCACAAAGACAAGCCTCAAAACTTCTGGAACAAAGTCATTTGGAGTGATGAGACCAAAATTGAACTTTTTGGCCACAACCATAAACGTCATATTTGGAGAGGAGTCAACAAGGCCTATGATGAAAGGTACACCATTCCTACTGTGAAACACGGAGGTGGATCAATTATGTTTTGGGGATGTGTGAGCTACAAAGGCACTGGAAACTTGGTCAAAATTGATGGCAAGATGAATGCAGCATGTTATCAGAAAATACTGGAGGAAAATTTGCACTCATCAGCCCGGAAGCTGCGCATGGGACGTACTTGGACGTTCCAACATGACAATGATCCAAAACACAAGGCCAAGTCGACCTGTCATTGGCTACAGCAGAATAAAGTGAAGGTTCTGGAGTGGCCATCTCAATCTCCTGGCCTCAATATCATTGAGCCACTCTGGGGAGATCTCAAACGTGCAGTTCATGCAAGACAGCCCAAGAATTTACAGGAACTGGAGGCTTTTTGCCAAGAAGAATGGCCAGCTTTACCATCTGAGAAAATAAAGAGCCTCATCCACAACTACCACAAAAGACTTCAAGCTGTCATTGATGTTAAAGGGGACAATACACGGTATTAAGAACTGGGGTATGTAAACTTTTGATCAGGGTCATTTGGGTAGTTTCTGTTGTCATTATGATTTAAAAAGAGTAAACACAGTTGTTTGACAATAAATGGCTTCACCCAACCACTAACCATGTGTGAAAGAAAAGTTTGTGAGTTATCATTCATATTCTCTGACAAATGTCCATAAAATCACAAATTCTGCTAGGGTATGTAAACTTATGAGCACAACTGTTTACACACACACACACACACACACACACACACACACACACGCACATACTATATGGACAAAAGTATTCGGATGCCTGACCTTTACACCAACTGGTACTGTAATGATATTGTATTTAAATATACTTTAATAGGGTGTGGGTTGATAGATAGACAGTGTCTAGTTAGACAGTCAATAGATAGACACCAAATGTTGGACAGACATTAGGTCGACAGGGTCAAAAGGTCGACATGAAAAAGGTAGACAGTACAAAAGGATCTACATGATCAAAAGGTCAACATGAAAATTGTCGACATAAAAAAGTTAGACACCATGGGGGGAATTCAAATGTTTGAAAAGTTGGTTGGGCGTCTGTTTTTTCCTGTCTGTTAGGAAAAAACAGACACCTAACTGACTTTTCAAACAATTGAATACCCCCCCCCATGTTTTTTGCATTTTTGTGGTTTATGTGGATAGTTTTGTCATCTGGGACCCCCAATTGTAGAAAGGCATACCCTTGCGGGGCTCGCTTCGCTCACCACGCTTCGGGCTTGGTGGCTCGCTGCGCTCGCCACAAGGTTTATATCTAACTCTATGCCGTCATGGAGAGAGAAGGTATGAAATAGTCCAAAAATATGTAAAATAAAAAAAGGGTCTATCTTTTTTTATGTCGACCATTTTCATGTCGATCGTTTGTCCATGTCGACATTTTGTACTGTCTACCTTTTTCATGTTGACCTTTTGACCCTGTCGACCTAATGTCTGTCTAACATGCCTGGCTTGCAATCTCAGTTCCAGCTCATCGTAAAGGTGTTCGATGGGGCTGGGGTCAGGGGTATGTGCAGGCCAGTAAAGTTCTTACGCTCTGAACTTATTAAACAATGTCTTCATAGTCCTTGCTTTGTGCACTGGGGCACAGTCATGTTGGAATAATAAAGGGTCTTTCCCAAACTGTTGCCACAAAGTTGGATGCATAGCATTGTCCAAAATGTCTTGGTATACATTAAGATTGCCTTCATTGGAGATAAGGGGCCTAGCCCAAACCCTGAAAAACAGCCCCATGCCATTATAGTTCCTCCAGCAAACTGTACAGTTGGCATAATGCAGTCAGTCAGGTAACAGTCTCTCGGCATCCACCAAAACCAGACTCACCCATCTGACTGCCAAAACGAGCAGTGTTATTGGCCACTCCACTTAACAAGTTTCCACTGCTCCACAGACCAATGTCAGTGTGCTTTATACCACTCCATCCAACGCTTGCCACTGGACTTGGTGATGTGAGGCTTGCATACAGCTGCTCGGCCATGGAAACCCATTCCATTAAGTTCCCTCTTACATTAATGCCAGTGGAAGTTCGGCATATTCAGCTATGGAATCAGCACGGGTGGAATTCAATTGTTTGAAAAGTTGGTTGGTGTCTGTTCTTTCCTGTCTATTAGATATTAGATAGGAAAAAACAGACACCCAACTGACTTTTCAAACAATGGAATACCCGCCCATACGTTTTAGCAGTCATTGACCCCCACTCTGTGATTTTGCGTGGTCTTTCACTTCGTGGCTGAGTTACTTGTATCAGGAGTGATAAAAATAATATTTCATTTTATTTTGTTCACAGGCCGTTCAGCACCAAATACAGATTAAATTTCCTAATTTGTCTTTTATACCAATGAATTGGTTATTCAGGAGTTTTCCAGCCTATATAAGCCGGAATCTGTCAGTGTTACGAATTATGTGCCTGGATGAAAACACTGACTGCAGAAGTGCCAGGATGATATGAATATAACTCAGCCTCTAGACGCAAGGGGCGAGGCTCCTGAATTTGCTGATGTGATTGCTGTATTGAACATCTGCTGACTTGATCAATGACCTTAGCTAAGTATACAATAAATTCATAATAATATATTCAAGTTATTTGTTGAAGTACTTTTCTGGGAATCCACCGATCTGGGTCTCCTCAAACTTAACCCACCTGAAACAGTTGCCGTTGTTCGTAAACTCTTCCACTTTCTAATAATATCACTTACAGTTCACCGTGGAATATCCAGCAGGGATGAAATTTCACGAACCGTTTTATTGCAAATGTGGCATAATGTCACATTACCACGCTTGAAGTTACTGAGCTCTTCAGAACAACCCATGTTGTATCACAAATGTTTGCAGATGGAGACTGCATGTCTAGGTACTAGATTTTATACACCTGTGGCAATGGGTCTGATTGAAACACCTAAATTCAGTAAACAGGTGTGGCCAAATACATTTGTCCATATAGTATATATATATATATATATATATATAAAATGTGTGTGTGTGTGTGTGTGTGTGTGTGTGTGTGTGTGTGTGTGGTGTATATATATAAAATGGTAAAGTTTTAAGACACATTTATCAGGTGATGAAAATGTCATAAGTCACTGAAATATTTGGAAAAGGAAACCTGCCAATTTCGATTTATTTGATCCGAGTCCCAGTTGAGAATAGCGCCTTCTGGTGTAGTAAATAAACATCTATTGATGAGAACTTCACCAATGTATAGCACCCTTGAAATGAACAAGTACCATTTCAAGTGGACATATCCACTTTTTTGTCGCATGGGTCAAGTGAAGGGTCAGGATCGGGATGGTTTCTTATTCAATAATGAAAAACTTAATAAAACTCCGGTCCCCAGCAATGTCAAACATGAAGGAGAAAGAGGGGAGGAATGGCCACAAATAGTGTAATACAGTTTAACACAAATTTATTGGCTCACATAAACACAATATGCCCGTACATTAAAAAGGATAAAAACAGCATACCTGATGTACAGTGGGTAGATCTGGTCAGTCATACTCAACGCGTTTCATCCCTATGGCGTCACGTGCCTGAACTTCATCAGGAGTATGTGGCTCCATTGCCCTAGTGCTCTATTTATACCACTAGTAATCATTTAATTAGGGTGTGTGTACCACCCATCATGGGCTTATTCCCGCCACTTCCGGGCGCACCAGAAAAAAGGGTACTTCCAGTTTGTAAGAAATTGCTCCCATTAAAACAGTGCCGCTGGTAGCGGTTCCATTACCCTATAACCACTCTGGGTGGACCACTCAACTTTTCAAATTTTATCTATTATATATGGGTTATAGATGTCTCCATTCATGAAGGATTTCCTTCTTCTTCTTCTTCTTTTTGGTATGTATCTCCTCCTGCTCCCTTTTTATGTAAACGCCATCAGTCTATGAAGCCTTAATGTATTATCTGACCATCCGTCTTTTCTTATCGTGATACCATATATAAATCCCTGAGGAAGTCTTTCTGACGAAACACGTTGGGTTAAGTCAGCTACGGTCTCCTGTCCAGTTTGTCACCACACCCTGTTGAGCTTACACCTGCAAGGGTGAGGGTGAGTTTTTTCAGTTGCTGAAACTACATTATTTCCTGACTGCACATCGATGTATTCTTTTATAATGTTCATATGAACGTATTAAGCTTTTATTATGTACTTTTTAATAAAAAAAAGTTTGGTATCATGTCTAATTAGGCCATTGGCCATTCTTTTCGGGTGTATTTCTGGTGTGAGGGTATACTTACAGGTGACATGATATACAAAAACCCACACCTTGAATATACATGAAAAAGTGTATAAATACACTTTTGTGTATAAATATAAAGTGTATAAGTGTATAAATATAAAAATATTCAAATTTAATAAGATATAAAAGTTAATAAATAAAAGTACAAATTTTCAACAGATAAAATTATATAAATATAAGGTAGGAGATAAGACTTAGCTTAAAAAATAGGCAGGGGGTCAGTGCAGGGAACCCTGCACTGACCCCCTGCCTATTTTTTAAGCTAAGTCTTATCTCCTACCTTATATTTATATAATTTTATCTGTTGAAAATTTGTACTTTTATTTATTAACTTTTATATCTTATTAAATTTGAATATTTTTATATTTATATTTTTTGGCTCATAAATTTAAAGATTTTTTAGTATATACTTTTTAAACAACACAGGTCGCCGGTACCCCTATCCCCCACTTCTTCCATATATATATATATATCAATGGCTATATGGGCGGCACCAACACGGACTCACAATGTAGATAAAGTGTGTCAATTTATTCTATTTATTAACACATTTTATCTACGTTGCTGAGTCTGTGTGAGTGCCGCCCATATAACCATTGAGCTGCATTAGGGAACTTGGACTTTCCACCGGACGAAATGCATTGGGGACTCTTTGAATATACCTCACTCCTAAAGCTAAGCATTTTATCCTGATCATATATGTCTTTTTTATGACGTTTTTTCTTATGCCCAAAAGAATATTTCTTTTTTCATACTTCAGAGTTTTAACTATAAAAATTATAGTAAAATTACAAAGGTAATATTGTAAATATCTTCTTTGTATTACTGTCACAACGCTGTCGGCCAATTCTACAAATACGCCAATTTGAGAATTGCCACATGCGACGTGGGGTTATTTTTGACACACGGGATTAATCAAACACGGTACACTGCCACCAGCCGAAGGAACTGTACTATATTTGAAGGCAAACTTCAGCCCTTACCTTCATACACAATTATTAATATTTTGAGAAATCGGTAACATGCCACACGGGGCTTTGGTTCATAAGAAACACAGAAAATCAGTACTAGAATTTTAAGTTTAATTCCAAGAATACTTCAGAGCTTTAGTTACAAAAACTGTTACAAAGATTATTAAGAAGATTTTAAAAAATACACACAGATTATAGTATGATCTCAAACAAATGAAAAGAAATAAAAATACAGAAAACCTAACTCAAATAGATATAGCCCTCAGCTGCAGCATCCCCCACCCTTGGGATTTTTAACCACTTCCCTGCTAGACACTAAACATACACCCTTTTTACATACTGTAGATGCCTCTCAACAGGTATGGGGAGGGGGGGGGGGGGGGTAGCCCAAAGGCACAGGAATCTCTTTCAAAGAGAGTGAGTTCTGTGAGGATCTGTACCTTGTCATCCCTGGATGGTTTTATGACTAGCCAGAGAGTTTAGTGGCTTTGTCACCTAAACATGTGGAATTCCTTTATTTTCCATCAGGTGATTGATCCGGACATCTCCCCCTTATCAGGATTTATAACCTCTGGTCTGGTCATCGCACATGGAGCATTGCTTTCATCCCTAACTTTAGAGTCTGTAGATAAGAGCTGATGTCAGGAAGACAGAATCTGCTCTCTCTCCCCCAGCCTGGATACATATAGATCCCACGCAGGACATAGCCTGTCAGCCATTTTGTCACAGAAACTTAGGTCACATCTAAGCTGAAAGAATACAAGATTATATATATACAGTCACTTGAAATCATTATTGGTGATTATTTCTGCATGTAATCACCACACCTTAGATCACATATAATTTGCGATTCTCCTTTCCGCGTTTAAACATGACAATTACTGTAACCATTTTTATGGTCAAAACTCTGGTGTATACTGCATCACCTGCCTAACTTGTCCACACATTATTGATCAAAAGTCGCCAAATTTCCAGCAGTATATACTACTGCACCTTAGTATAATGCCCACATGAACCTTCATATTCATATATATGTGTGTGTGTAAATCTGGCTCTGATACTAGCCAGTGCCTCCCCAGCCATTTCTCTCACCACATGTCACTTATATAAATACATACATAAATACATACATACATACATACATACATACATACATACATACAGTATATATAGTGTATTTGGTGACATGTAATCTTTTTTTTTTTTAAATGCAGATGACATTCTATTACTTTGGCCAGGCACAAAGCAGGAATTTCTAGAAGCAATGTTGACTGCTAATTGATCACATCACACATTGTAGCAGCTTTGTAGAAAAATTAATTATCTAAATTTCACCATTAGTTGGAATAGGAAAGAATTGAAAATCTGCTTGTACCATAAACCTACTGACTGCAACACCCTCTCGCATGCCCAGAGTTACCAACCAAATCAGTTAAAGAAGGGTTTACCCTTTTCCCAATTTTTAAGAATTCAATGTATAACTGGAAATGAAGAGAAGGCGGAAGCTTGAGATTGATGCTACAGTATGTTACACAAATTCCTTTAGAGAGGATATCCCCTAAAAGATCTGGAAATGGCGAAACTGACAGTTCTTCAGATACTTAGAACTGGTCCAGTGTTGTACACCACAGTCTATTACCAATATATGTAGCATGGTCTAAAGCAACAATCTTTACTATACGTGGTGCCGTATAATTCTCCAGCTGTAGCCATGCTTTACTCAGTGTGGCTAGCCTGGCCAGCTGAACTCTTGGAGGCTTAGACGGGTTCAGCTGTTAATCATGGAACTCCTGAACTTTACTGGGGCCTGTCACCCCAACCCTGTTGAGTATGGCCTTCAAATGAGGGTAGGAGCTAACTTCAGGTGAGTATAGGCTCGATGTGATTTCCCTGTGAGGCACGGAGCTAACCTGGCTGCCCATTCCTCCTCTGGCCACTTTAACAGCAAGGAAGTGCATTCAAAAGTGCATAAAAATGCCTCAATATCATGTGAGGGTATAAGCTTTTGTTATGACTCATGCTTCTGCCCACCTTTTCTCATCATTTTTAACTTATCGTGCAGTACCTGGATCTGTGTTTGCTGCCTCTGAATCTGAGCCTGCTGCTCAGGGTCCAGATTTTGTTGGCCAGCAGCCACTTCAGCAAACACTTTCAAAACCTCCTCCATATTTCCCTGTTCTTTATATACAAATTTACTAGGCTTAATTAACTGGCTAGGTTAAGCCAGATTCACAGTACACTATCTCAGCTGTTTCTCTTAACATTGCATACCATTGCCTGGGCTTCCAGCCCTATACACAGGAATAATAAATGCTTTATAGTGAACACAGCTTGAAATTCAAAAAACATGTGTATACGTATCCACTACCGTTTTAAGATTCATGCTCACCAAACCGCTGGACAGCAGGTAGCATCCTGCAATGCATCTCACTGCTGCTGTGGATGGATCCGGTTAAAGTATCAGAGTTTGCTGCGGACACCGTCCAGCAATTGTGATACCTCTTTGGACACCATATGTGACAGGAATCACATAGACGGAGTACAGTTCAACTCACTTTCTACCTCAGGCAGGCTACATAATTCATGCAGGCTTTGCAGGTCAGGTTTTACAGGCTGTGTTTAAAACAGCAGCACAACATTCCAAGTTCTGGTAATCACAAACAGTACAGATTCCAAATGGCTCCTAATGTAACCTCAGATCCCCAATCTATCACCTGGCCACTTGCTGGCATCGGGAGTCATGACCTACTGCACAAACACATATTTAAAGGTATTCCCTGCTCCAGCTCCACACGCCTGGTATGCAGTTTTATATTTTCAGCAGTGGATTGCTCTGGCTCCTGAACTCTGATCCCCAAGTTCACAGTACCTCCTGAAAAGCGGGACATTTAAAAAAAAAATCCCATTGAAAGCTAAGAAATCTATTTCCAGGAACTGGAGATATCTGCAGTCAAGCAAGCTGCCCTCCCACCGGGAAAATTATGAATATTAAGCCCACCACATTTTCCACCCCTCCCCTGCGTATTAAACCCCCTACCACCCTGGAAGTCATGTACTGGGGCCCCTTCATTTAGCTCAATGCCCACTTCTACAGATTAGTGTTCTCCCTCCCGCCCTATCTCCCACCATCTGTGCAGCAAAGGAGTAATTAGCAGAAATTAAGGATCCATGTCCTACACTCCAGGTCCTACATGCTGAGCGGAAGATAGAACACCCCCTACTGCCTGCAGGACATTAAAGCTGCCACTGATAGCATCCCCCACCCCTACCGCTGGAGGGTGGGTAGGGGCCCCACTGCATTGCTTTGCCCAGGGGCCTACACTGCTGTTAAGACGGTCCTGCATTATGATCCAGATCCTGTGCAGAATCACACCCTATTCTGCTTAATGATAACACAGCACAAAGTAATGTATCATTATTTATAATTGTTAAGCTCTTTTCCTCAGTGGTCACATACTGTAACATTGGTGGATACAGCCAAGTTTGCAACAGTGTTCTAGGTGACACATAAGCCTGATTTGAGCATACAAAGCTGGTAACCTTCTGTCACATACCCTTTTAAAAAATTGATGGTTTTCCATCCAAACGTCTGTTTTTGGCATATTACTATTTTTTCCCCTCTCAGTCTAATTTACATAAACTGTAATTACTGTAAGTACTATTTTTACCATTATGATCACAGAAATTCTATTTTACCTCTAGGTATTTATTCTTCTCTGCCACCCTTAAAAAAATAGCATTCTTTATAATTATAGTTAATAACTGATTGTTTTCATTCATTTATGAACAATTCTTTATATAGTGCCAGCACAAGTGCTTTACACAGAGTATTTACTCATTCACATTAGTCCCAGCCCCAAAGGAGCTTGCAATCTGTGGGTTTGATTCAGAGATGTATGCAAATCTGATTTCAGCAGTTGAGCGATTATCGGACGACTGCTCATGTGCTGCAATACTCTTGCAACGGTGGTTGCAGGCAGGGTCGCACTGGTCCATCGGGGCAACCCCCGGTGCGCCCCACTGCTTGAGGACCCACCCCCTCCTCTAGGGGTCAAATTCCAGTCTGTGCACTTGAATATACATTATATAAAATATTATATTATACTGCACAGGACTATGGTGCATTTTCTACACTGCATGGCTGGTACATTATCATGCATGCAATAGCAGTATTTACTGTATATATCACAGGGAACAGACCATGCACTCTCTAATGGTTAGCCAAGCCTCTGTGGTAGCTGGCCACACCCCCTATAGAGGATGACCACACCCCTAGCATGAGCCCTTACCACTGCATTCCCCCGATGGGCCCTTCATGCCCCAGTCCGACACTGGTTGCAGAGAGGATTTATTTGCAAAGTTAGTGACAGTCAGGGACGCTTGAGGAAGGTAATGGGGAGTGGCGGCAAAAAAACGCAGGGGTGTCATGATCCTTTTCAGGGCATGTCTCAACCTACGTCTGCAGTAACAGTGGCTCCGGTGTCTCATTTCCTGTGCCCACCGGGCTACACAGGAGCCAGATAATCGACTGATCTGCGAGAGATGCTGCATCTTTGTATGCAGCCTTTGGGACACAAAAAGCCGCCAGTGGAGGCTCAATACGATTCCAGTCTGCTGCGGCATTAGCAAAGTAATGCACAGTCATTGCA
The DNA here is from genome assembly GCF_028390025.1 of Pseudophryne corroboree. Taxonomy (NCBI): domain Eukaryota; kingdom Metazoa; phylum Chordata; class Amphibia; order Anura; family Myobatrachidae; genus Pseudophryne; species Pseudophryne corroboree. Next base: position 571,997,406 of record NC_086445.1, read on the forward strand.
TACATATTTACAGCTGCGGCAGCAATACCGCACATCTCTCAATCTGGCCCTTTGTCTCCTAATACACTGGCGCACGCACACACACACACACACACACACACACACACACACACAAAATATTGTGGATTGAAAAATGCTGACAAACAAAAGCAGAGAAAGCTTTGCCGTTCAGATTAGCAAAGTGTAAATAAATTTCAAGAAAGATTATTTCATGCTTTTGAAAAGTGGCCTATAAAAAATACATATACAGGTTGAGTATCCCATATCCAAATATTCCGAAATACGGAATATTCCGAAATACAGACTTTTTTGAGTGAGAGTGAGATAGTGAAACCTTTGTTTTCTGATGGCTCAATGTACACAAATTTTGTTTAATACACAAAGTTATTAAAAATATTGTATTAAATGACCTTCAGGCTGTGTGTATAAGGTGTATATGAAACATAAATGAATTGTGTGTATGTACACACATTTTGTTTAATGCACAAAGTTATAAAAAATATTGGCTAAAATTGGCTAAAATGACCTTCAGGCTGTGTGTATAAGGTGTATATGTAACATAAATGCATTCTGTGCTTAGACTTAGGTCCCATCACCTTGATATCTCATTATGGTATGCAATTATTCCAAAATACGGAAAAATCCCATATCCAAAATACCTCTGGTCCCAAGCATTTTGGATAAGGGATACGCAACCTGTATATATTTTTCATCAAATTGTACCAAAAGAATCCTTCCTCTGAATATGACTTCATGCCTGTACTGCACAGAAAATAATCAAGACCATTGGCATCTAAAGATTGATTTTTTTTCTTGAACCACACTGCAAATTGCTAAGAAGACTGAACTTTATTACCCCTGAGCTTTCACCTATATTGCAGGCTTCTCGTACAGCTCACTGAGGTTCTCTATGACAACTAAATTATCCTTGTAACTGAGTAAGAGGGCACTATATAATGAAGACAGGCAACTTGATGGTCATTTATCAAGCATCTACTATTAAACCTGGCAGGTTTTTGCAGCAGATGCTTTACACTTAGAGGTACTAGTTTATAGACCCTCCAACATTTAATTACTCTTTCAGTTACAGTGGTATGGTATGACTTGAAGCATACCATGCACCACCAGAGTAAGAGGAAACAGTTTTCTCGGCCACACCTTGAAATTAAATGAAACTTCCACCTGGTATCCCTGGTTGGCATATAAAGAATCAGACCATTATAAATATTTACGATAAAAGGCAGTGTGAGTCCCCTTCCTTTACTATACATGCGCAGAACCCTCACCTCTGATCCTGGGGTTGCAAAGCTCTCTTTGTGTTTTGCTCTTGTCTTTCTCTTTCCTTTCCTATTATGTCTTTTCTTGTTTTTTCATTATGGCATATATATTGTTCAATTGTAACATGTTTTATTTGATGATATATTGACTCATCAGGTTTCTTTACTAGGGATCATGACGTTAAGTCTTGACCTAAGACATTTACATTTTTTTTGGTGAGATCCAGGGATTTTGTTATATGTTCCTTCTCTTACATGATGTATACTTGTAATACGCCTAATAAAAACTATTTGCAAAAAAAAAGAAAGAAATTAGAACTCAACTGTTAAATAAACCTTCCAGCAATCTAGATGACATAAACCAAATTCAATTAAAGTGCCAAAGCAATTAGGACTCAATTAACATCTTAACTACCAACGTGCGTTTTCTACACAGCAATTTAATAAAACATAATTACAATTAAGAACAAATAGTTTTTGATAAGAACTTCTCTAGATCTGTTTTTCCTTTTCTAATAGACATATTTATCAAAATTGAAATTTCTATGTGGATGTGATATCGTTATTTGCATTGATTGCAGTGATAACATTATTTGCATTGTGAAAATTAATATTGTCACAAGACTTTACAATTAAGCTCTTGCCGTAAGCCAGTCTCGGCAAAGAGCCGGAAGCAGAGTGATATCTTATGTTATCGGTTCGGGTTACCCAAAGCCATGTGTGGCTGCTGACCTGTCCATACGTCATCGTGAGCAGATGGGAAGGAATCATGAGAATCTATCTCAGTTAAAATTTGCAGTATAGGTTACTACAGGGCCAGGCTGATGCTGCAGATGGTTTTAGCTATAAGGACCAAGCTCAGGAATGCATCTGTGGATGGAATTGGAGGGATACCTCCATGGTACATCTTGGGGATTATGAATACTGTATTGGCAGGCACCCCCCCCCCCCTCCCAAATTTCCTTTTTTAAAGAATATCCAGTGAATACTAAATGATAAAAATGCCTCCAAATCTCTAGTTGCTTGCTGCAGCTCTAGTGGGAAAGACATCTGCTTTAAGGTAACCATTACAACATTGCGCTAAGTCACAATTTTACTGGATAATAGACTGTCAGTTATACTTGAGTCAAAGGTTTTCTTTATTTCTAAACTGACAGCTTCTCTTTGGATGTCAGGTATTACGTACATTTGTTTTCCCTAGTTCTATTTTGAGATCATGTTTAAGTATTCTGGTTCTCAATGGAAGATATGTTCCTCCTCACAAAACTTGTTGCCTCACATTGTGGTGTACAGACTGGATATCAGTTATATTGACCTCTGATGAAATCTAAGAATGGTAGATAGCCATTAGATGCTCCAGAACATCATTGTTTTTCTGTATACAGACAAGGTTTCAGATGTTTAGATTTTAGATACCTAATGTACAGACAAATCACATGATCTAATGACCCAAATAATGATATATGAGATACCTTGAGCACAGACAAGCTGTCCGATACCTTCTTGACCCCTGAGGAGGTCTATAGCCTCTGTATATTTATATACCTTAAGCAGATGTACAGTATAATCTAAATTTTACTAAATTTGTCTGATTTTAAAATTCATTTCTTCCAACATGGGTATCACACCACACCTACTAGATAATTTGTGATTCGGCACAGTTTTAACCATAGCGCATTCCTCCCAACATTCTTGAGAGTGGAAGAGAGACACCGCGCTCAATTTTGAAAAGGGTGTGTGGCCTGGGTCAAAGGGGGTACCTTTGCGGGAGTGAACTGATCACAAGCCACGCCCCTGTTTTCATCACTAAAGGGGCATGCCCAGCGCTCTGTGAGCTGTAGGCATGCCCCCTCTCCCTCTGTCTCCATTGAATAGATGCTGTGTCCTAAGCAGAGCAGCGAGTGCAAGAACCTCCCAACTGCCCCCCCACACACACACACCCCCACCCCCACCGCGGGACACTTCGGCCCGCGGGTGGGACAGCAGGTCAGTCCCAAAACCGCGGGTGGGACAGCAGGTCAGTCCCAAAAAAACCTGTACTGTCCCGCGAAAATCGGGACAGTTGGGAGGTATGCATAGCGTAGGATTTTCTCCATGTACACAATCTCCACCTTCTGTAAGTGATTGATGGATTTGTTGTCTATGATAAATCATTTTAGTAAGGACCCATGCTTCCTTTGTTCAGTAAGGTTTTGTCTTTTCCACTTTTTTTCTCACAATGCACAATTTTTATTGCACAATCCGATGCCCACTGTTATAGGTTTCTGTTAATTTCAAATGGAAGCTGGAAGCCATCTTGTTCATAGGGTAAAGAAAAAAGTTTTTCTCTAGTCAAAATTTTCTCTGAATTATTTTTAATTTTTTTTTGTTCTTTCTTATGCTGAGTGTACATTGTAAGTTAAAATGTCTGTCAGTATGATAAATATGGTGAGTCTAGTCCCATGTAATATAATAAAATATAATATAAAATGTGAGCTGTAATGTTTAATCCTCCCGAGATAAATTAGTGATGACTTTGGGTGCAGACAAAACAAGGTATAAATAATATACATTATCTCTTCCTATGAAACTGTGCTTTAAAAGTTAAGAGGGAAGGAAACCCGATTGTACCTCACAAAGGGACTATTGCCCCAAGGAGGCAGACTTTACATTTTATATGACATGTAGACACAGTTTGTTTGTTACATCTGCTAACACATCGTCCCTTGCATTGCATAAAGCTGTGCAAACTGTTTACAGTAAAGATCTCATGTGGAGACAGGGCTGTAGGAAGTCTGCTGTATCAATGGGGGGCAGGCTGTGATATACGAATGTCCATGTAAGGAATGATTCCTTCCTTCGAAATAGCATCTTGCAGTAGAACAAAGACAGCATGATGTTTAATTGGTTTTTAGATAAAAATAACAGTTTAGAATGTATCCATAAATATCTAAAATCTCTAAAGTAGCAAGCTTATGCCTTATGTACATAATGGCTGCTAATAGGAGCTTGTAGTACCAGGGGAAAGATAAATTGAGTATTAAGGTGCTAACCTGAAATGTTGAGATCATGCCAGATGAA